>NC_040086.1:105819933-106190332 GCF_003369695.1 Bos indicus x Bos taurus
AGACTCTTTACCAACTGAACTATCCGGGAAGCCCCCAAAATGAGATGCTTTAAATATTCAGGTTGCCAACAATATCAATCACACCAGTTGGGCAAGTGAAACCAATGGGGCCTGTGAGCTGCTAGGGCAGCATCAGGTACCAGGAGGACTCAGTGAGGTGTTTATCAGAGGACTGTGCACACGAAGGTAAAAGCATGTAGAACTATACCGATGCTGTGCGAGGATGCAGTAGAGGGGGAATTGAGGAAGGTGGAGGACCTCTTTGGGGAGTAGGGGCCCCGAGGGGCACAGAGGGGCTTTGCAGGGTCTCCTGGATCTGTTTCCTGGGCTGGTTGGTGGTTGCACAGGAATTTCCAGTATTGTTATTCCTTAAGCCTTATGCATGTTTTATAATACGCATGTACTCATTGTTCAGTTTCAGCAAGTAAACATGGAAGTGGGGGCCATTAGGGAGGGTGTCAGAAATGGGGGTTGATGGGCTGGAGAGGCATACGGGGCCCTAATTCAGATGGGAGGTGCTGCCTGGTATTAAACAAAGGTAAAAGCATGTAAAACTGTGTGCTCGTAGTCGCTCCGTCCTGTCCGACTCTTTGTGACCCCATGGACTGCAGCCCACCAGGCTCCTCTGACCATGGGGATTCTCCAGGCAAGAATACTGGAGTGGGTTGCCAAGCCCTCCTCCAGGGGATCTTCCCAACCATGCATTGAACCCAGGTCTCCTGCATGGCAGGTGGATTCTTTACCATCTGAGCCACCAGGGAAGCCTGTGAATACTGGAGTGGGTAGCCTATCCCTCCTCCAGGGGATCTTCCCGACTCAGGAATCGAGCCAGGGTCTCCAGCATTGCGGTGGATTCTTTACCAGTTGAGCTACCATGGAAGCCCACGTAAAATCACACATCTACATATGTGTATGTATACATGCCCCCTACTGCCGGGGTCCAGCCCCGGTGGATCCAGGGAATTCGAAGCGGGGACGGCGTCATCGAGGATCAGGAAACAATTGCTTAATTAAATGTTAATTAAAGATATAAAGAGTAATAGAATGAGGATAGCTCAGTGAGGAAATTCAGTGGAGAAAAGAGGCTGAATAATTCAGCCTGAAGGTAAGAGAAAGAACGACATGGTGAGACCAAGTTTCGGTGAACAAGGCCCGCACTTTATTTTCCAAAGTAGTTTTTATACCTTAAGTTATGCATAGAGGATAATGGGGGAAGGGGTAGAGTCATGCAGTAAGCCAGGCTTTCTTTCTGCAAACTTATCATATGCAAAAGTTTAGGTGATTTGCATCATCTTCTGGCCCGGAGGCCTTTTTCTCTAAAGGTGATTATTCTAAAGTCAGGCGCCAGCCTCCAAAAAGCATTAGATAAAGTTGCATTCCTACAGAGCAAAGGTGTGGTGGGCTATAACAAGAAAAAGAATTAACTCAAGGGTCCCAGGTTACAAACATTAAAGCTACTACTTACACCAATTATATTAATCAATACACTGCCAGGGACACAGCAGGTAAGGGATATGGAAACTTAGCAGCAAACATTGGCCCAACAAGTGGAAATCCCTTCACCAATACAATTTCTAATCAATCTTTTAACTGCTCAAAGGAATCTGTATTTAGACAGTTTAGAACATCTCATGCCTCTCACAGTTGGGAGGCTCTGAACAATCACGTGTGGCCGGAAAAACCTATTCAGGCAGGCTAGAGGACTTCCAAAGGAGTTTGTAGGTTAAACACTGTCACACCCAGGAATTATTAACTGGAGCTGTAAGCTAACTCTTTTTTCAGAGAGGTAGTGGGGGACAGCCCCCCGTAAAGTCAGAGGTGTAGGTGAAAGCACAAAGCAGAAAGTAGGCAGACTCTGGTTTGGGGGGTAGATTGCTCGAGAATTTCCAGGGAGACTCCTGAGGCTTGATCCCGCCTTTGCGTATGCCAAGCCTCCTTCCTCATGACCTTTGCCAGGGGCGGAGCTCGCTCCCCGCACCCTACATATTTCTGCGGGGATGCAGATCAGCTGGAGGGACGGGGGTCCCTCTCCTTCCCAGAGCCACTCTGGTCTCAGGTGCTGCTTGCCCCTGTGTGTTAAAATTCAACGTTAATTCTGTATGGAAACAAAAGTTCCTCCAAGTTCCTCTACTCGGCTCTCCATATGGGAGCATGACAGCCAGTGGTGGAGGCGAGACTTAGGAGGGGGCGCCACAGTCCCAACTTAGGAGCGGGCACCACAGTCCAACTTAGGAGGGGGCATCACAGTCCCAACTTAGGAGGGGGCACCACAGTCCAACTTAGGAGGGGGCACCACAGTCCAACTTAGGAGGGGGCATCACAGTCCCAACAGCTTCAAGACAGCAAAGTATGTAGGGATGACGTCTACCCGGGTGAAAGACCTGTACACGGAAAATTATGAGACATCAATGAAAGAAACCGAAGAAGACATAAATAAACGGAAAGATGACCCTTCATCCCCAGACCTCCTGTTCATGGACTGGAAAAGTTGATACTGCCATCTATCCAAAGATAGATGATACTATCCAAAACCATCTATAAATTCAACATAATCCCTATAAAAAATCCCAATGGCAGTTTTGGTAGAAACAGAAAAAACAATCCTATAATTACACGGAATCACAAAAGACCTCAAATAACTGAAGCAAACTTGAGGAAGAATAAAGATGGAGGACTCACACTTCCTGATTCCGAGCCAAACTACAAAGCTATAGCGATCAAACCAGGATGGCACTGGCAGAAAGGCAGACATGAACACTGACGGAACAGAATCAAGAGCCCAGAAACAAACCCCTGTGTATACAGTCAACGGATATCTGACGAGGGGAAAGAATACTTGAATACTCAATGGGGAAAGTTTAGTCTCTTCAATAAATGGGGTCGGAAAAACAATATTCACATGCAGATGAGTGGAAATGGGTCCCTATTTTATGCCACTCACAAAAATTAACTTGAATTAAAGATTTAAATGCAAGACCTGAAACCATAAAACTCCTAGAAGAAAACATAGGGGAAAAGTTCACTGACACTAGTCTTTGCAAAGATTGTTTGAATATGACAGCAAAAGCACAAGCCACAAAAGCAAAAACCAACAAATATGACTGTGTCAAACTGCAAAGCTTCTGCACAGCAAACCCTCAATGAAATGAAAGGTAGTCTATGGGACAGCAGAAAATATTTGCAAACCACATATCTGATTACTGATTAATATCTAAAATATTTAAGGAACTCTTATAACTCAGCAAAAAAAAAAAACAAACCCCAAGTAACCCAATTAAAAATGGGCAACGGATCTGAACATTTTTCCAGAGACAAGATACAAATAGTCAACAAGTACACAAAGAGTTGTTCATCATCACGAACATCAGAGAAATGCAGATCAAAACCACAGCGCACTATCACAGCTGCTGGAATGGCGAGCTTGGCGTGCGGCAGTCCATGGGATCACAGAGTCGGGCACGACTGGGCAACTGAACGCTGACAGCAGAGTGGCCATCAAAGAGACAAGAAGTAACAAGTGTAGGTGAGTTCAGTTCAGTTCAGTTCAGTCACTCAGTCGTGTCCGACTCTTTGCGACCCCATGAATCGCAGCACACCAGGCCTCCCTGTCCATCACCAACTCCCAGAGTTCAGTCAGACTCACGTCCATCGAGTCAGTGATGCCATCCAGCCATCTCATCCTCTGTCATCCCCTTCTCCTCCTGCCCCCAGTCCCTCCCAGTATCAGAGTCTTTTCCAATGAGTCAACTCTTCACATGAGGTGGCCAAAATACTGGAGTTTCAGCTTCAGCATCATTCCTTCCAAAGAAATCCCAGGGCTGATCTCCTTCAGAATGGACTGGTTGGATCTCCTTGCAGTCCAAGGGACTCTCAAGAGTCTTCCAACACCACAGTTCAAAAGCATCAATTCTTTGGCGCTCAGATTCCTTCATAGTCCAACTCTCACATCCATACCTGACCACTGGAAAAACCATAGCCTTGACTAGATGGACCTTTGTTGGCAAAGTAATGTCTCTGCTTTTCAATATGCTGTCTAGGTCGGTCATAACTTTTCTTCCAAGTGTAGGTGAGGATGTGGCCAAAAGGAGACCCTTGAGCACTGCTGGTGGAAATGTAAATTGGTGCAGCTTCTACGGAAAATATACAGAGATAGCTCAGAGAAGTAAACACAGACCCGCCGTGAGACCCAGCAGTTTCCCTTCCAGGTATTTATCCAGAGGTGGTCAGGACCTCGAAGAGGTATCTGCACTCCATGTTTCCTGCAGCATCAGCCACAACAGCCAAGACGCGGAAACAGCCTGAGTGTCCATCGATGGAGGCCTGGACAGAGGAGAAGTGAGATATAGATACACACACTGAAACACGTGAAGAACATTCAGCCATAAAAGAAGGAAACCCTGCTATTCGTGGCAACACGATACAGCTTGAGGGTATTGTGCTAAGTGAAGAAAGTAAGGCGGAGAAAGAGGAATGCTCTGTGACGTCCACAATATGTCAGGTCTCAAAAAGCTGGACTCAGAGCAGAATGGTGATTGTCAGGGGCTGGGGGGTGGGGAAAATGGGGAAACCTTGGTCAAAGAACAAACTGCAGTTGTAAGTTCTGAGGATCTTGTGCACTGTGTGGGTGACTACAGTTAATACTGCGTTGTGAACTTGAAAGCTAACAGAGTAGATCCGAAGCCTTCTCACTCCAAAACAAGCAGACGGACAGCGTGAGGTGGTGGAGGGCGATGCGCTAACTGAGCGTCCCGCGCCATCGTTCCACGGTGTGCACACACATCGGATCGTCACAGTGTGTGGCTAAACCCACGGTGTTACGTGTCAGTTGCATCTCAGTAAAGCTGGGGAAAGAGGGGAAGGAGTTGAAATGTGCCAGAGGGGAAGGTGGGAAGGGCCCTTCCAGCTTCTGGGAGTGGGCACCCAGCTTGGAGGACAGTGGAGCCTGGTTGCAAAGCCATCGCCAGCACGTGGTAGGAACAACTTGGCCTGTGAGGACCTCTTGGGGGATGGTGGGTGACACCCTCTGCCTGGTGTGTGAAACTCTGCAGTGCTGGCGCCTGTGGGGCATCCCTGAGGATTCCAGGTAAGTAGGACAGGGGAAGGGGCCATGGACCCCTGCCAGGAAGGGTGGGGGTGGGCAGGAGACCCCAAGTCCCAAGTCACAGGTGGGACAAGTGTTCTTGAGGCCCAGAGCAAGAGCCGTGTCGCCGCCCTGCTCAGCCTGGCCCTGACTCCCTCCCGCTGCCCGCGGCCACCCGTGCCTCTGCAGTGGGTCCTTCTCCCTCCCCTGGGTGAACCTTCACATCCACTCCTCCTCATTCCAACCTCAGCGCCCCTGCTCAGTCTCAGCTCTGATCTGGCCTCTGATTTCACTGAGAAGATCACAGTCCAGAAGCTGCCCCCTCCCATGCCCCCACTAACCAACTAGCCTGCTGTCCCTGCAGTAAGTCCCATCTGCCCTTCTGCTCAGGAGTGCCTGTCTCACCTCCAACAGCCTCGGCCCAGAAAGCGTGGCACATCCTTTCTGTTGAACCGGAACTTGTCTTTCTTTTGAGCCATTTCAACCAGCACACGAAGTCCAGTAACATCTGCTCCCTTAAATAACCCACAAGATACCCTCCATGACCTGTGTTTCCAGCGATGGTTCCATGTCTGCTTCTTTGGGGAAAACTCACTGAGCTGGCTGTGTCCACCTGTTGTATGCACGTCCTCATGAGCCACCCTCTTTTATTCACTCCACTCAGGCTGTTTCCCATTTCTCCTGGAAAATGCTTTTCTCAAGGGAACAGACACCTCTGTCTTTCATGCCAAGGAAAGTTAGCTGCCCAGATCTCTACAGCACTTGGCCGATAACTGTGACTTCTCGGTGGACACTGCCCCTCTCACGGCCCTGGGACACTGGACTCTGCGTTCCTCCCCTCTGAGGGCTCTGGGGCTCCTTCTGTCTCCCTTTGATCTGCTCCATCTTGCTGAGCACCCCAGGGGCCTCATCTCTCTATCAGCATTACTCCCTCCATGATGATGACTTTGATTCAGGCAGGGATGTGGCAGGTGGCACGTTTGAGGGACCGTGTGCCATGAGTTGCGCAGGGTGCAGTGAAACCTCAAGGGAAAGCTCTAATAACCCTCAGGCATTGCCATCACCCTCGGCAGGAACAAGGGGCAGGAGCAGAAACCTGGGCCTGGAGAGAGAAAAGGAGGGGAGGGGGTGCCTGACAGGAGAGGGCCCTCAGCTGGGGCCTAAAGCCCAGCCCAGGTGGCCAGTGGAGGGGCTGGGGGAATGGACTCTGACCTCACTTTTTCCTGCCTCCAGCTGGCCATGGTGCTCAACACTGGCCAAGCAGCACCAAGAGCCAGAGGCCAAGGGAATGAGCTCTGTGGTCTACATGTAACCAGGAAGGACCCTGGAGGTCTTCCCATGACAGACCACCTTGGGTCCCCCGTCTCTTGTTTGTAGAAAAGTTTCAGTCTCTTAGGCCTTCTCTGATATCAAAAAAAGCAAATTTAATCAGATAAGTGAGAAAATGCTGAAACGAAGTAGTCAAGGAAGACAATAATTTAGTCATAGAACAAAGTTGAGGACCTTTCATTCCTCCTCAAGGGCTGCAGATAACACCCTGAGCCATATCCTTGAGTTGTTTGCAGGTGCTGAAACCCCTGCCAGGTGGAGAGGCTAACTGACTGCTGCCTGTCAGCACGAAGACCCCAGAACAATTGGAACCAGAAGGTTCATGATGCTAATTCCCCAAATACTGCCTGGTTATCTCACCACCAACCAATCAGGAGTGTGCACAAGCTGCTCACACACGCTGAGACCCTCGCCCTTCGTCCTGCCTGGAAAACGCCTTCCCTGAGAGCCTTTGTGGATTTGGGGTCTTTGAGCCTGAGCTTCCTTGTTGGGCCCCATCCTGGACACCTTGCAATAAACGCTGCGCTTTGCTTCACCACAGCCCGCTGTTGGTAGGCTGACTTTACTGCCTGCAGCCGAGCTGACCCAAGTTTGGCTCGGTAACAGCGCACAGCACAGAGCAAAGTGGGAGGGGTGGAGGGTGAGGGGGCAGACAGGAAGTCTCCACACGGCGTCCAGAGTCCCACTTCAGCTGTGGCCTCTCCTCTGAGCTTCTGTCACGATATCTGACACGACCTCTCCACTTGTGTGAAATACAGAATCCCGTGGCCAGCAATCCCGTCTCAGTAAGGAGCATCGGTCAACAGTTCTCTTTCACATCTCACAATGGACACAGCAGCCCTTCAGTCAGCTCTGCAGGGGACCACTGTGCGTCACACCCCTCTCCGGGCTTCTGTGAGAATCTCCGGGCTGGCCTCCCCTTTCTCTCTGTGACAGGCCTCCCCGCAACTCCCAGCGGAGTGAGCCCTGGCATTCTTTGGAGCTACGTCTCCCCACCTCCGTGGACAGTGGGGGTCCCAGTTCTCACTGCGGTACATTCACTTCCCCACCCTCTTGAAGCCAGGAGTGGTACATGGCCCTGGTCTGCCCACTGGAGTTTGAAGATAAATTTTCTTCTCTGAGAGAACTTTCCTTTGTTATAAAACAATATCATTTTATTTATTTTTTGGAAATGTTTGTCCTTACAGGTGGCCAATAGGCACATGAAGAGATGCTCAGCATTGCTAATTATTAGAAAAATGAAAACCAGAACAAGTGAGGTGCCACCTCACACCAGTCAGAAAACCCACAAATAACAAGTGCTGGAGAGGGTAGAGAAAAAAGGGAGCCCTCCTGCACTGTTGGTGGGAATGTAAACTGGTGCAGCCACTGTGGAAAACAGTGTGGAGCGTCCTCAAAATACTGAAAATAGAGTTGCACACGATCCAGCAATCCCACTCCTGGATATGTATCCCCAAACCTCGAACTTGAAAAGATACACACACCCCTACGCTCACAGCAACACTGTTTCCAACAGGCAAGACATGGAAGCAACCTAATGTCCATGGACACGTGAGTGGATAAAGAAGGTGTGGTATGTACATACAATGGAATACTTGTTTGTTGCTGTTCACTTGATCAGTTGTGTCCGACTCTCTGTGACCCCATGGACTGCAGTATGCCAGGCCTCCCTGTCATTCCCTATCTCCTGGACTTTGCTCAAACTCATGTCCATGGAGTTGGTGATGCCATTCAACCATCTTGTCCTCTGTCGTCCCCGTCTCTTCTTGCCTTCAATCTTTCCCAGCATCAGGGTCTTTTCCGATGAGTCAGTTCTTTGCATCAGGTGGCCAAAGTATTGGAGCCTCAGCTTCATCGTCAGTCCTTCCAATGAATATGCTGGGCTGATTTCTTTTAGGATTGACTGGTTTGATCTCCTTGCAATCCGAGGGACTCTCAAGAGTCTTCTCCAGCACCACAAAAGGCATCAATTCTTCGGCACTCAGCTTTCTTTATGGTCCAATTCTCACATCCATACATGACTACTGGAAAAACTTTAGCTTTGACTAGATGGACCTTCATCAGCGAAGTAATATCTTGGCTGCTTAATACACTATCTAGGTTGGTCATAGCTTTTCTTCCAAGGAGTAAGCGTCTTTTAATTTCATGGCTGCACTCACCATCTGCAGTGGTTTTGGAGCCCAAGAAAATGAAGCCTGTCAGTGTTTCTAATGTTTCCCCATCTATCTGCCATGAAGTGATGGCACCAGATGCCATGATCTTAGTTTTCTGAATGTTGAGTTGTAAAGCCGGCGGCTCTATAGCGGGACTAATGGCGGCCTCCTCCAAGAGGACTTGTGCCACGTGCCATGACTGCGGCACTGCTGCTGCTGGAGCCCCTGTCCCTGGGGCAGGCCACTGCTGGCCCACGCCTCTGCAGGAGACTCTCAAACAAACACTCAAAGGCAGACCTGGCTCAGCGTCTTGTGAGGGCCACTGCTCCTTCCCTCTGTCCTGGTGCTCGCAAGGTTTGTTTGTGCACTCCAAGCATCTCTGGTGGGCACGGGGTTTGACTTTAAGTGGACTGTGCCCCTCCCACCGTCTCCTTTGTCCTTGGTTGTGGGGTGTCTCTTTTTGGTGGGTTCCAACATTCTCCTGTCAATGGTTGTTCAGCAGCTAGTTGCAATTCTGGTGCTTTTGCAGGAAAAGATGACCACGTGTCCTACTCTGCCATCTTGAAACAGAAAATATAACGGAATACTACTCAGCCATACAAATGACATAGTGCCATTTGCAGCAACAGGGATGGACCCAGAAGTCGTCATACTAAGTAAGTCAGACAGACAGAGAACAGAATATCACTTATATATGCAATCTGAAATATGGTGCAGATGAACTTCTCTAGGGAAAAGATACAGTCTCATAGACACAGAGAACAGATTTGTGGTTGCCAGTGGGGAGGAGGGTAGGAGAGGGATGGATTGGGAGTTTGGGGTTAGCAGATGTGAACTATTATACAGAGATATAAATGAATCACTGTGCTGTACACCAGAAACTAACACAACTTTATAAATCAACTATACTTTAAAAAAATGTCCTTTTTACACATGCTTGTTCCTTCCTATCTGAGATGGTGGTATACAGACATGATGCCTCATGCTATGGCAGCCACCCTGGGCCGTGAAGTGACGAGTTTGAGGACAAAAGTGTACATGGTGACATGGGGAGGGAAGACCGATGGGAGGGTCTGTGTTCCTGAAATGGCACACTTCATGACTTGATTGAGGAGGTTAAAACTACAGTGCACGGTCCCACCTGGGAGCCGGGCTGAATACGTCCCAAGTGATGCCCGCACCGCACCCTGCAGTCTGCTCCCCACTGAGTGGCCAGAGGGATCTTTTTAGAGGAGTCAAAGGACGACTTGTCTGTTCCAAACTCTCCTCTGACTTCCCATCACACTAAAAACGGCAGCCAGAGGCCAGACCTCAGTCTGCCTGGCCCCGAGAGTGCCATCCCCGAGTCTCTGCACTCAGCGTCCTGTCTCATTCTTCATTCAGGTCCACTCAAGGACCGTTTCCTGAAAGTCGCCTTCTCTGACTCCTATTCCGTTTTCACAGCCCTGCTGCCGATGCTGTGGTGGTGCTGACTGGCTGTTCGTGCGCTGGTGGAAGGGACGCTTGGCTTACGGCCTCTGTCGCTGATTCGGGAAAGGCTTCTTATTTGAACATTGTGAGGTCCGGATGAGCAAATAGTGTGTGAATCCAGGAGAACAAGGCTGGGCACAAATAAACCCTGTGTGAACACTGCCCTTGTATAAGAACGTCTGCTCCCTGAAGGCAGAGCTGGAAGCTTAGCACCTGGCATCTAATAGTGCTTGGTGGAGATTTTGGCTGAATAGCATACAACAAGTTCTCTTTAAATTTTTTTTGAGGGAATGGTGGAACACAGGAATCTCTGAATTGAGGTTTTGGAGCTGATTCAGTGTGTGTTGATGGGAAGGTCTAGGACACGACTGAGGGAGGAGGGGCCCAGGAGAGGGCTGTGCATTCTGAAAACCCGAGACCAGGAGTTGACAGCATCCTCTCTTTTGACGCCGAAGACCCTGAAATGAAGGCAGGAGAGAACCTGGGAGTCAACGTCTTCTTGGAAGAGCCCGGTGATCACAGCGAGGGGGAGGGGAGTGGGCGATGTGGCCGCTGGGAGAAGTGAGGTGTGGAAAACCTGGGGAACAAGGGCCTCCCTCTCCCCACTTTGGGCGACAGCAGCTCGGAGCTGGCCATGCCTCCGGGGTCCGGGGGTGTCGTTTGCGCGGCTCAGCTAGCCGTCGAGGACTCAGCCCCGCCCAGCTCCTCGTCTCAGCTGCCCAGTTCAGCATCTGGTCAGTTGCTGGCCGGGAGCGAGGCGGGACGCGCGGAGGGCGCACACTCACCGCTCTCGCGCAGCCGGGAGGACCCGGGGGCCGAGGCGCGGTCCCCAGGGCCGGCGGCTGGACGGGGCTAGGGGACAGGGCGGGGGCGGCCAGCTGGGGGCGGGGCGGGCGCGATCCGGGCGGGCGGGGCGGGCGCGGATTGGCTTGGCGCCACCACGTGACCGGCCCCATATAGGGCGTGGCGCGGGCGGCGGAGTCGGGTGCGGCGGCTGCCGGCTGGGCGAGGTCTGGTGCGGGTCCGGCGGCTCCGCGGCTGCTCCGCTAGAGCGCAGGGCGCACCTCGCGCCTTCCGATCCCCGCGGGGCCGCCGGGCCGGGGGATGCGCTCAGCGCCCGGGAGCCATGGTCCGCTTCGGGGACGAGCTGGGCGGCCGCTATGGGGGCCCCGGCGGTGGGGAGCGGGCGCGGGGCGGCGGGGCCGGCGTTGCGGGCGGCCCGGGCCCCGGGGGGCTGCAGCCGGGCCAGCGGGTCCTCTACAAGCAGTCGATCGCGCAGCGCGCGCGGACCATGGCGCTGTACAACCCCATCCCGGTCAAGCAGAACTGCTTCACCGTCAACCGCTCGCTCTTCGTCTTCAGCGAGGACAACGTCGTCCGCAAATACGCCAAGCGCATCACCGAGTGGCCATATCCTGCCGGGTGCCGGGCCGGGTGGGGGCCAGGGGCTCCCGAGGTCGCGGGAACGGGAACGGGGCGCGGCGTCCGGCGTCTGCGCCTTGCGGGGTCTGGGGGGGCGGCCTGGGCCGGGGGCCTGGGAGGGGGCCGGCCGCATGCTGCGCCCAGTGGCCATCTTTCCCGGGGCTGGAGGAGGGTGCGCCCTGGGGAGAGGCGCATCGGGTCGTTCGGCGAGGAGGGGGCGGGGCGGATTCCGGGCCCTCTCGGCGCGCCGCGTGTGCGTGCGTGTTTGTGTTTCTCTGTGTCTGTGTGTGGTCGTGGTGGCGGCGGCCGCGGGAGCGGGCTGGGCGCTGGGCGGAGCCCCCTGCCCCTGAGCTCGTCCCTTCTCTCCCTCGATGCCGGCGCAGAGCGCGTGGCCAGCCTGGAGGGCACCCGAGGGCGAATCGGTGTCCGTGTAGGTGTGAGCGCCGGGTGGAGGCGAGCCCGTGCGCGCGCCTGACTGCAGGTGCCTGAGTGTGTGAGGGCAGAGCGTGAACCCAGTGCTGCGCGTGCGTGCGCTCGGGACTCTCGGTACATGGGTGTTCACGTGCCTGTGTAGGTACATGTGGCTGCGTGTCTTTAGGTAGGAGTGTGCGCCTGCGCGGGGTCCTTCCGTTGCGCGCGGGGGGCTCAGGGCCCCCTCCCTCGGGGAGCGGGCGTCAGGCGGAGCCGCGGAGGGAGCGCTGTCCGCGGTGCTGACGGCCACGGGGACGTGCTGAGGGGCTGGGAGTCGGGCGGTGCCGCTGAGGGGCGCTGTCCGCGGTGCTGACGGCCGCGGGGACGAGCTGAGGGGCTGGCGGCTGCGACTGCGGAGGCGGCCCTCGCGGCGCCCCGAGGATCGGGGAGGATGGGGGCGGAAGGGTGGGGTGGGCTCCGGACCTGGTCATTCTCAGCCCCTCTGGAGGCGGCCGGGCCCGGCTGCTGCACTGCGCGCTGCCGGCCTTGGCGTCCTCGCCTCTCCTCTTTGGCGCCTCCTGGCCAGTCCTTAACCCACGCACTCCGTTTGAGTACATGATTCTGGCCACCATCATCGCCAACTGTATCGTGCTGGCTCTGGAGCAGCACCTCCCAGACGGAGACAAGACGCCCATGTCTGAGCGGCTGGTGAGTGCTGTGGCGGCGGGGCCTGAGGGCGGGGCGTGCGGTGGCGGCAGCTTGTCTGATTCTGGGACTCTTCAGGACCCATGACGGGACAGCTCCCTCGGGCTGGGTAGTCTGGGCATCTAACACTTCCCTCAAGGGTCAGGAGGAGTGGGACAGCCCGCTCAACCCCTGCTGGGGACCGGTGGCTTGAGGGAGGCCATTTTAGCCGGCAGCTGCTCTGACCAGTGACACTAGCCATCCCTACACCTAAGAAACTCAGAGCTAATGCTGGCACGTGAGAGGGGCCTTCACGACGGCCCAGGGTCTGGAATGCTGGGCTGCCCCTGTCCCTCCAGGCTGTGGTGGGCTTTGGCCCAGGTGCAGCCCTGGTTATCTCCCTCTCTGGCTCTGCCTGGGACTCCTTCCCTGTGGGGCCTTTGCTTCCCATGGGATGCACTCCTTCCCAGGCTTTCTTCCTAAACATCCCCAAACATAGTTCTCACCTGCTCCTACCAGGAGCTCCCAGACCCCATATTTCCCCTGTTGAAGCACAGAGCCCACAGGAACCAGAGTGCTAGGTCAGGGCATCTGGAGGGGCTGGGGCAGAGGCAGGGTGCTTTTTTAGGAGGCAAGCCCCATTCTGAAGGTGAGGCTACATCTTCTAGCCCCCAACGTCCCAGCTGCCTTGGCCCCTCTGCCTGGGCTTGATGTGGGCTCACTGGGGCCTGAGAGACTGAGCTTCAGAGCAGAGAGAAGGAAAAGCACATACAGGGGCTGGAGAGGGAGCCTGGGGCCTGGCTGGAGACTGCTGCAGTCCTGGGGTCCCCGAAGACGGAGACACTTCTGGGGGCACCAGCTGTCCAGAGGCTGAACCCTTTTCTCCACATCCTGGCGAGTGACTGTTCTTCCAAACTTCTTTCCTTTACTTCAGCAGAGATAAGCATTGATGAAGCAGAGCCTGTTCTGTGCTTGGTGTGGAACTTGAACTTCAGGCCAAGGGGTGAAGCAGAGGAGACAGAGTAGGCTGCCCTGGGGGTGTTCTACTTTGGGTGGGCACCTCGAGAAGGCAAAGAAGTGACAGCCAGGGTGGTCAGCCAAGAGATGGGGGTTTGTGGGTTGGTTGTTTCTCTTGGCACAAGAATGGCTGAGGGATTTCAGTTGTGGGTTTGGAGGGGAGGGTTGTGAAGGGCATCCTGACAGAGTGGAGGGTGGTCCCCGTGGGTGACTCCTGCCCAGACGTGGAGCTGGACAGGCTCACTTGCCCTCTCTGGGGCCCAGGTTCCTGCCAGTGGGGGGCCCCTGACCTGCTGTGAGCTTGGTGGTGGTGCCCGTTCTGAAGGCTGGAGAAGAGGGTGAAAGTAAGAGGAAACTGGGGTTTCTGGCAGGGAGCCTTGAATGCCAGGCCACAGGGCGTGGCAGGGGTGGGGCCAGAGGGAGGCAGGCTGGGGGTGGCAGGGGCAGTCAGGCTTGGGCCTTCCCCCTGGGCAGCAGGCTTGAGTGGGCCAGCTTGCCTCCAGCCTCACAAGTGAGGGACAGTTTGCTTTGTGGTAATGGGGGTCTGTACACTTGTAAGGGTTGAGGGTTGAGCAGAATGTGCTCACCCCAGCAAGGCCTGGCGGCCCTGGGATGGATGGAGGCTGAACACAGAGGGCCTGGGGAGCAGGCGCAGTGGTGGTCCAAGGTCAGGTCTGGAGGCTGGTGTTGCTGCCAGAGGCTGGGAGGGGCTTTGTGGTGCAGAGGTGCCTGCCCTGGGGTGGGGCCTCCACAGCTCTGCTTCCCACCCACCCATCAACTTCCCACGTGGCCTTTAGCTGGAGTCCCCAGCTCGCAGTCTCATCCCTCCCCCGAGCCAGCCCTTGCCGAGTGTGGTCAGGGGTGGGGCTGGGAGCAAGCGGTCTGGGAAGGGGCCCCACCCCATCTCCTCGTGTTGGTCGGCTCTTCTCCCACAAACCCAGAGTTGCTCTGAACACGTTTGCTGGGGCCTCATGTTTATTCAGGGTAGGTGGTCGGCAGCCTCTTCTCTTGGGGAAAGGGGACCCTCTGACTAAACCAGACCAGAAGCGTTGGGGAGGGAATATCCTCATGAGTCAGCATCAGGATGGTAGGATGGGGGAGCTGGGCTGTGATGGACGCTCTACTGCCTGGTCCCTGGGGGCAGCAGCTTCTGCTGCACGCTGCTACCAGCAGCCATGGGCCAGGAGGCCAGGCTGAGGGTTCCCTAGGTCGGACATGAGAGCCCTGGAGCCCAGGCTCCCTGGGGGAGGAAGGCACAGGCAGCCCCCACAGGAGTCAGCCTGGCTCTCCCCTCCCTGGGCCCTGAGGCCAGGCCTCTCCCTGGCCGAGCAGCCTCTGGGTGGCAGGTCCCACAGTCCTGAGAGCAGGACCTGCCTGCCTCCTCTTTGTCCCCTTCTGTGTCCGTGGTCTGCGCTCAGGCTGTTTCCCTTGCTGACCCTCCTCCTCCAGGGCCCACTTGGTCTAGCTCCTGGGGTCACCTGCACAGAGGCTCTGTCTGCCCCCCGCCCCCAGCGTGTGATGTCCCAGTGCTCCCTGAGTCCCCGCAGCCCATCCTCACGTGCTTGGCACCAGGCGGGCCCGGGCCATTGGGGTTCTGTGCTCCCCTGTCCCAGTTCTGCGCTCTGTCGTCTCCACCCGGAACTCCTGTCCCAGTCACCCAGCTGGATGCCTCGCCCTGCAGAGGCTCCCTGAGGCCTGCCGTGCTTGCTCGCCACAGAACGTGCGTGTTTTGAATATCCAGCAGGTGTGTACTGAGTGAGCGAGCGGGTCCTGGGCTGTGCTCCAGGGAGCTGGGCGTGGTCCCTGCTGTGGTTCCAGCCCACGGTCGGACCCAGGTCACCTCTGGCTGGAATCTGGCTCTGCCTCTAACAAGCTGCGAGTCTCTGGCCCAGTTCCTTGGCCTCTCTGTGCCTCAGCGCCCCCTCGGATGGGGAGACAGCAGTGCCCAGTGCCTGCGGGACGGTATGAGTGTTGCCCTGGTGATTGCAGGAAGCCCTCACGTGTTGTTATTGGCACTCACTCTGCGGCAGGGTGTCGGGCGGGAGCCCCTCCTCACGTGCCTGGGTGTCACTGGCCGTGGGGACGGGGCCACCTCTGCGTCGGGGGAGCCTGGCGGAGAGCTCCGAGGCCCGTGCTGAAAGGGCCGTCGGGGGTGTCGTGGCAGGGCTGGGGGTCCTCACCGGCCGTGTCCGGGCGGCGGTGACCCTGCTCTGCACTTCTCCTCAGGACGACACGGAGCCCTACTTCATCGGCATCTTCTGCTTCGAGGCTGGGATCAAGATCATCGCGCTGGGCTTTGTCTTGCACAAGGGCTCCTACCTGCGGAATGGCTGGAACGTCATGGACTTCGTGGTGGTCCTCACGGGGTAGGTGCTGGGCCTGGGTGCCCTGTGCACGGAGTGGGCTCGGGCAGCAGTGTCCACGCTGGGGTCCTCACGGGGTAGGTGCTGGGCCTGGGTGCCCTGTGCACGGAGCGGGCTCGGGCAGCAGTGTCCATGCTGGGGGCCAGTGCTTCTTGGTGTTCCTCACGGGTGGGTGCTGGTGGACAGGCATTGTTCTTTCCCGGGAAGAGCCTGGGCTGTGATCTTGGCTGAGGTGACGTCGAGGAGATTTGTCCTCGGCAGAGCTTGCTTGCAGAGCTGCTGGTGCTGTGGTCAGGTCCACAGGGCAGGAAGGGCACTGGGCCTGATTTTGTAAATCCTGGGCTGCAGCCTGGCCTCTTTCACCCCATGACCTGTGGGCACATGTGCGCTTCCGAGTCTCCTGCCTGAAGCGTTTGTGGGCACGTGCTCCTGGAGCTGTGCTTTGGTGAGGCTGTGCCTCTGTAGTCACAGCTTCTGCTTCCAGGAAGGTGCTTAATCAGTGTCCCATCCCCCACTTTCCTTCTCAAATAGACTCTAATAATTACCAGTTTGTGGTTCCCAAGCTATCCAGGAGATCCAGAAAGTTGCCTGAGGCTGGGCCGGGGAGGGGGAGGAGAGTGGGCAGAAAGCCTCCTCATCACAGGGCCCCCTGCCTTCAGGGCCTCAGTCTCTCCACCTGCCTGATGGTATTCAGGGCCTCTGCCCTGTTCTGAGGTTGAGCTGCCATTGCCCCGGCTCTGGGCTGCCCTCCACCTCTGGCTGGGGTGGGGGTTAAGTGCCTGGAGTTTGCTCCAGAAACCTGTTTGCACAGCCCAGGTCCCAGAGGCCCCACCCCAGGGACTGCAGCCACTCCTCCTGGAGCTTTGTGGTCCCAGGGAGGCTTGGAGCCCCACAGTGGCCCATAACTCTCCTTGCAAGGGACAGGTAGCTGTGGCCAGGGCTCCTGTGCTACATGTGAGGATAAACAGACTTGGCTACATGGCCTCTGGGCTCCAGATAAGACCCTCAGTGCAAGCCCCCCTGAGTCCCCTGCCCCATCCTCGGAGGCCGGCTCTCTGTCTGCTTGAGGTGCTGCTGGTGGCTCCAGCGGTGTCTGTGCCATGCCCAGCACAGGCCAGAATCGAGGTGCCTCACTTTCAGAGGGTCTCTCCCTGGAGATGACTGAGGGGCTGGTGGGCCTCATGCCTCAGCTCCTTCCTGGCCTTTGCGCCTGTGGCACCAGCCTGTCACTGACTCTGATCAGATGGGCACCAGTGAAATTGGATATAATAGGCTGGGCAACTTTCTAATCTGTTCCATTTTCCCTAATGACCAAGGAGGGAAGGGAGCAGGGAGCCTTTTGTTGGGAGGCGTGCCATCCTGCCGTGTGGCGCTCACCGTCCACACCCGTCTGCTGCCTGAGGGCAGGCGGCCGCGGGGGCTTGTCCAGAGAGCCCTCGGAGGTCCCACTGATGGGGCGTGGAGGCGAGTGTGGGCCCTCGGCGGGCAGGGTACGCCCTGTAGTCCACTGGGCACTGCGTGGGCTGTCGACAGATGTCACGGGCTGTTTACGCCTTTCTCCTTCTCGACCCGTGTCCCTGAGGATGTTGGTGTCGTATTTTTTAGAGTGTCCCCAGAGCGTAGCTCGGGGCAGGCCCCCAGGAGGGTCAGGGAGTGTCTGCTGAATTAATGGTCTATTGAACCTCGGGTGCTCTGTGCTCGAGCCACCTGGGAGCTGGTGAGGGTGGTGGGACCGGGCTCTGGGAATGCTGTGCATGGTGCTGTTTGGGCTGCTGGGAGCATGGCAGGGAGGTCCGCACCAACCCCTTGGCAGGACCCTTGAGTCTTCCAACAAACATATCCTGATTCCAGATTCAGGGAGCCTGGTCCCCCCGTGAGGGCTGGGAGACCTCCAAGGACAGCTGCTTTCTCTTGCCTGTTGACCACTCTCCTGGGCTCACCTTCCTGGAGCCCCAGCAGGGGGATCCCACGGGTCCCAAGACCATAACCCTGCCCCCAGCCTGGCCTCGGAGATCCTGCCCTGAGTCCATCTGTTTCTCCATCTCCTCTCCCACCTTCACGTGCGCCCCTATCCCTCCCCGCCCTCTCTGTGTCTGTCCCCCCTTCTCTCTCTTTCTCTCTCTCTCCCTTTCTTAATCTCTTGTGTGTCTGTCTCCCCATTTCTAAGCTTCTCTGTATCTCTGCTTTTTTATCTCGTCTTCATCTTCTCTATTTCTTCACCCCTCGATGTTTCTCCATCTCAGTACTTTTGCTCTCTCTCTCTGATTCTTCCTTTGCCTTTCTCTGTTTGTTCTGTGCCTCTCGTATGGGTCATGAAGTCTCTGCTCTCACTGTCTGTGAGAGGAGGGCTGGGAGTTGGCACTGATGGTTTCCAGGCTCCCTCTCTCTGCACCTTGTCCGCAGGGATTGTTCTGGGTTGGGAGGGAAGCCCCCAGATGGGGAGGGTGGTCTGTGTGCCACGGGGGCTCACATGCTGCCCAGAGTCACGTGGGGGAGTTGCTCCGCTGCTCTTGCTTGCAGCACCCGGGGACTGGCGATGTGTGTACACGTGTATGTATGCATGTGTGCACACATATATGCCTGGACTGCATGTGTGTGCATGCACACATGTATACGTGTGCATGTGCGCACCCATGCACACGCGTGCATCTGTTCATGCACACACGCATCCGTGCATTGCATGTGCACATGTGTGTATGCCTGTGCACGTGTGCGTCCGTTCAGACATGCATGTGCACACATGTGCATATGTGTGCACACATGCATCTGGGCACCCATGTGTATGTGTGCATGTGCACAGCTGTGTATGCACGTCTGTGTACGTATGTGTGTGTGTGGTGCATGATAGAAGGGGGCCTTGTCTGCTTTTGGGGTGAGTGCTGGGCCTGGGGAATCCAGAGAAGAGCCCTAGCCCTCCTGAGCCGAGGCGCCTGTGGGCAGCCACGGGGCACTGCTCCTCGTTACTTTGTTGTTTTTAATTAGGGTTTACTTAATTGGTACTCAGAGGGCTGGAAGCCCCACGGTGAACAGGGAAGGCCACGTTGCCTGGTGAAGCCTGACTTGTCCCCGAGGCCAGCTGGGCTTGCTTCTGCTTCTGGGGCTGGCATCCGGGCGTGGGAGGTGCCCTGGATGGGACTTGGCCCTACCCTGCATCGGGGAAGCCTCTTAACCTCTTACACTCCCCTGTGAACTATGCCTGGGCACACCCTTGGCATTGCGGGGGGCGAGCGATACAGCACCCAGTCCTGCCCGCGGAGCGGGGGAGGGGCTGTCCTGTCTGCGCATGTCTGTCTGCACATTGTTTCTGTCTGCACAGCCACTTGAGCTGCCCTCGTCCGCTGCTGACCCACCCACTGGCCATCCCTTGATTGCTATTTATTCAGAATCGGAGCTGAGGACACAGCAGTGAGCAAGACCCCCGGCCCCTGCCCTGCGGGCCGTGTTCCCAGGGGACCTGGTCTCCCTGGCCCTGCTGTGTTCCCTCTAGGTGCCCAGAGGCTCAGCAGGGGAGGAGGGTGCAGGCCCATGGCCACATCGTGGGGCCTGGGGGCGGGTGTGCTGTGGAGACCACACCTCACTGACAGTACAGGCTTCATGTTCCCACGTAGGAAAGGGGTTAAGGAGAACACGGCATGGTCTGGACAGCTGCGGCTTGGGGTAGGCTCAGTAGTAAGGGGCTGAGCCCTCTAGACATTTGGTGAGAGGCCATGGCTGACGGTGTCAGTACCAGAACACAGGCGTCTCCATGGCCTTTAGAGCTCAAGATCAGACAGGACCCCCAGGGGAAGGATCTAGAGAAGAAGCTGTCCGTGGGTGAGCCTGGGGACTCCAGAGCTGGTAGGTTGGGACTGGCCAGTGAGGTGGGTGGGGTCGGTGTTTTAGGGAGGAAGGGCGTGTCCTTCTCGAGCGGGGGTGCGGGGAGGGTGGGCCACCGAGTGCAGCGGCAGGCAGCCTGCGGGTGAAAGGGTCCTTGCGGATGGCCTGCGTGGAGGCTCCTGCAGGCCCGGAGGGCCCGTGGTGGGCACCCAGGGCACCTCTTCCACCTTCAGGGGAGTTTTTCAGCAAAGCCAGGCAGATTACTGGGCAGTGGTAGGAGGGAGAGGAGGGGCAGAAGGTTTTATCAGGTGGGGGCCACAGCCTGGCCCTGGAGGCAGGACAGCGGCGGTGCAGCTGGAGCGCTGGAGTGACGTCTGGGTGGACGAGGGCAGCCGGGACCCTGCAGTCCATGCTCACCTCTCTGTGACTTCAGTACACCAGAGGTGGAGCTCAGTGTGTGCGCTGGGTTGTCAGATGCGAAAGCAGGGATGGGGTGAGAGTGCTCTGCGTGCCCGTCAGCTGAGGCTGGCATGGGAAGCAGGTGGTGTGCAATGGAGGGATGGGCCTGTGGGCAGCGTGAGTGAGGACGCTGCGGCCCGGCCTCTCGCTCTCTCCTGGGCTCCCCTGGCTGGTCACCTTCCCTTCTCTCCCCGTTGACCCTCTGGCCAGCTGCCCATCCCCTCGTTCATGTGGAAGGTGTCTGTCAAGTGCCCTGGTTGCTAGGGACACAGCAATGGACATGGAGGCTGCATTTCCCGGGGACACAGGCGACAAGCAGCCTGTCCACGTGGGTGTGAAGTGCAGTGATGAGCAGGAAGCTGGGTGGCAGGAGTGAAGTTCCTCTTCGTGGGGTTCAGGGAAGGTCCTTAAGAAGGACCTTGAGCAGAGCAGTAGGTGGGAGGGGGTTGGGCGTCCTGAACCTGGGAGGGGGCATGAGGCAAAGATGCTGGGAGGCCGTGGGGGCCGCTTGGGGCTCTGGGTGCAGGGCCTGACCTGGGTGGGGTGCTGACGGTGGGGAGCAGTGCCCAGGAGGAAGTGGTGGGCTTGGGCTGGCTGGGCTGTGGGAAGCACTGCTGCTTGGAAACTTGCTGGCATCCCGAGTGTGGCACGCGTGTTGCCTGCCTGTCCTAACTGCTGCTGTGCCCACCCCTGCACTTTTGCCCTCCCCATCCCCAAGGGAGCCCCTAGACCAGCCTTTGGTCCCAAGGGGTTGATTGCAACTTGGAATCGGGGCAGGGTCCTCTCAGACCATGAAGACTTGGGCCCAGAGTCCCCCGCCAGTTATGGCCCAGCCTGGAGCTTCCCTTGGGGAGAGGAGAGGTCTGTCCCAGCTCGGGCAGGTAGCTCCCTGCGGACAGTTCTAACCACAGCGTCTCATTTTACTCCAAATTAAGCTGGGATTTCTTTTCAGGACATGTAATTAGAACTCAGGGTCTCCTGTCGCTGGTCTGAGCCTCCCGCGTTGCCTAGGGAGGGATGTCTGTGTCCACGCCCTGCCCTGCCTCCCCAGAACACGGGCCTGGCTGGGGCCGCTGCCAGAGGGCGTGGGAGTGTGGTCCCGGGGGGCCGGGCCCTGGGGAATACTACCCTGGGCGAGGAGCAGTCCAGCACGTGAGGGCCAAGGTGAGCAGGGAGCCTGTGCCCACGTATGGGAGCCAAGGGCACCGTGCCTAGCCCCAGGTGGCCAGTGACACTGGGTCTGGACGTGGACTGACCTCGGCTCGTGGCCTCGGGCTCTAGAGCTCACGTGTGGGGCCGGAGCGCCCGTGTGGGCTCTTCCTCTGTCCCATGATGCGGTCCTGCCGACGGGGTCTCTGATGCCTGCTCAGGCTGGGGGTATGCTGGACCTTCTCTTCTATCCTCACCTGAGGCTGGGAATCGCTGGGATGGGGAGGGGCCTGAGTTCTGACCAGTGGCCCTTGGAGCAGCAGAGGGAGGCTGTTGGGGCCCGCATCTTTAAACTCTCCCCAGGCAGCATCCCGGAGGCATCGCTGATAATTCAGAACAGGCTTGGCCGCTGGGTCTGCCTGGCTCCCAGGTGCCTGCCTCCTGCCAGTGGCCCCACTGGGCTGCCAGCCCCGCGCTGGCGCCAGAGGCAGGGGTAGGGGGTTCCCCGCCTCCCTCCGTCTGCACCCCCCCCGCTGGGTGTCCGCTGAGGGCGGCTCATTCCACTGCTCACCTCTCAGTATCTTTTCTCCTGGTTCCCTCCCCCTTCTTCCTATGCTTTAGGATTCTTCACACCCTCCTGGAGGGCTGTGGGGAGCCAGAGCCAGGCCCTTCCTGGCTGCTGCCTGCAGATGTCACACCATGTGCTGAAGGAGAGCCCGCTCTGCCCATCTCTAAGGGCCTGGCGATCCTGGCAGGACAGGGGCTGCAGGCTGCCAGCCTCAGGCCCGGAGCTCCGCTGTGCTGCACTGCGGGGTCCTGGGTGCTGGGCCCCCTGGGGCTGTTGCAGCTGGTGCCAGAAGCATGCTGAGCCCGTGTGCCTCTGTAGAGGCATGGTAGTCACTCAGTCATGTCCAGCTCTTTGCAACCCTATGGACTGTAGCCTGCCAGGCTCCTCTGTCCTTGAAATTCTCCAAGCGAGAATACTGGAGTGGGTTGCCATTTCCTTCTCCAGGGGATCTTCCCGACCCAGGGATTGAACCTGGGTCTCCTGCACTGCAGGCAGATGCTTTGCCATCTGAGCCACCAGGGAAGCCCACCCTCTGCAGAGGTGGCAGGGAGCAACTGCTCATCTATCCATGTATCTTGTGCCTGGTGTGCCTGCAGAGGTCACAGGAGGTCAAGTTCATGCTTCCTGGGAGTGGGAGTGTTTGTCTGTGGCTGGTGGATATTCCTGCAGCTGCTCAGGCGGGTGAGGCAGCTGGGCACTGGACTCTACCTTCGTGTTCAACTCGAGGTGCCTCCCCTTACTCCATTTCACGCTGGTGAGCCCAGAGCTGCAAATTCACAGGAGGTGAGCATGTTTGCTAATGTCCTCTTGTGTTGCTAGGTCTGGACTGGGAAGAGGCCGGAGAGCAGGTCCTTCTTGGCTGAGCGGTGGGGAGCCGCTGGGAGGGGCCACTTCCTTCCCTGCCACAGCCCGTCTGAGTCACACAGACCTGGAACCTGCGGACCCCCTGCAGGCCGCCTGCACAGGCCCCTGGCTGTCCTGTCTTCACCCGGCTGGCCGCCCCACTGTGCCCCACTTTCTCCAGGTCTCAGCCTCTCTGGGGAGCCCCTCTCGGAGCCCTCATCACTCCAGCCGGTGGCTCCCTCTCTGCTCCCAGAGTATAAGAGCCCATGTACCCGGGGCTGCTGCTTTCAGCGGGATGGGATGTGGGTCTGTGTTTCTCTGCCTGGCGGCCTCTCTGCCCTGGTCTTGTCCCAGGGGCTTCCCTCCTGGCCGGCTCCACAGATGGACTTTCCCTCGCAGAACCTTCCCCTTAGCTTGGGCGCCACACAGATGCCTGAGACGGGGGTCAGGGGCTGAAACAGCAGGTGTTTGCTGTCTCAGTTTGGAGGCTGGATGTCTAAGATCAAGGTGCCCGCAGGTGCACCTTGGGGAGGTGTCTTCCTGCCGGTAGGCAGCTGCCTCCCCACTGTGTCTTCCCGGGCCGCTTCTCTGTGTGTGCAGACACAGGTCTCTGGTGTCTCTTCCTGTTCTGTTAAATTAATCCTTTAAATTAAAGCCCATCCGTAGGACCTTGCTCAACCATTTACCTCCCAAGAATCCCATCTCCAGATACAGTCCCACTGGGAGTCAGAGCTTCAGCAGAGGAATCTGGGGGGACACAGGTTAGTCTGCACCAGGCTGCGCTCAGACCCCAGGCTCCTCTGATGAGCCTTGGTGCCCCAGTTCCCCGTGTGCAGCGAGTGTTGCGGGACTGAAAGCCAGCGGGGGAGTGGGGACCCCCTCAGCCCCCACGGGCTCAGGAGGCACGTGACTGATCCCGGGCGTCCGCGTGGCTTCCAGTCGGGGTATGCGGTGTCTGTGGTGTGGTGGGCCCAGGTTGGTTGTCCGTAGGTCCTTTCTCACTCCTCGCGGTCGGTCATCAGCCTCCGGGGTCTGGCAGCAGGGACTGTGGACTGAGGTGGCTGAAGGCAGGGCTGCCCTCTGCCCTGGACCCGCTACAGCCTGGACTGGGGCAGGGGCTGGGGGAGGGCACCGCTGAGCCCATGGGGGTCAGAGGGCGTCCTGGGTGTCCTGTAGCCACCTGTCTGAGGGTGGGCATCCCCGAGGGGGCCTCCAGCACCACCCGCCCTCTCTGCCTGCGGACCCCTCCCCACACCTGCTGTCTGGGACCCTGGTTCTGCGAATGCAGTGTGGGGGCAGGGAATGGGCAGGAAGCGAGAGCGTCCTTCTTCCCATCTCCTGATCAGTCCTGGGGCCTGGTGTTTCCACTGTCCAGCCCTGCCAGACAGTGACGCAGGGGCACAGCAGGGGCAGGAGCGAGACCCCTGTGTGGCCAGGGCTTGGTCTCCGTGAGTGGCTCCTTCCCTGGGGTGAGGCCCCTGGGGTCGTGCGCTCACTCCTGTGCTTCTTTGGGTCCCTGGCCTGGCAAGTGGGCAGCGTGGGTGCAGAGCCCTCTGGTGAAACACCAAGCGGGTGGGGCTAGAAGGGTGAGCAGACCAGGAGGGGAGAATGAAAGCTCGAAGCTGGCTCTTCCATGAAGTCTCCTCGGTATTGGCTGCTCTTCTAATGTGATCGTCCCATGACCTTCCTGAGCTGGATGCTATTATTAACATCCCCTCGTAAAAAATTAAATATCTTATCTTGAGCTCATCACAGATTTGCAGTATGCACAGAGGGTGCTGAGGGTGCTGTCCAGGGAGGCTGTAGCATGGTTTCGCAGCCAGAGTGTGACCCCGGCACAGTCAGGACCCGCCCTTCTGTGTCCCCACCAGGACCCGACCTTCTGAACCTGCTTCCACTTTCCTCCGGCCTCACTGCCCCTAATCCCTGACGACCATAATCCAGCACCCACGTCCATCACTTTGTCACTTCACGAGCATTAAACCTCGGTAATGGAGGCGCGCCTCTGGGGCTGGCTGTGTTCCGGGGACTCTGAGGCTGGCCGAGGCACAGCTGCACGCGGCTGCACTTCCTCTTTACCGCCGGTTGTCTCTCTAACTGTTCGCCTGTTGAAGGACAGGCGATTTGTTTCTAGCTTTTGGAAGGTCACCCACAAGACTGCTCTGCCTGTCTGTGCACAGGTTTTGTGTGAACACAAGTTTCCTGGATGAACGCCTAGGAGTGCAGTTCCGGGGCCTACTGCAGCGCGTGTCTGGTTGTTTAAGATATTACCCGACTGTTGTCCAAAGCGTCTGTGCTGCGTGCACGTCTGTACACTCCCACCGGCAATGTACGAATGATCTAGTTTCTCCACATCCTACCAGCATTTGCTGTTGGCACTGTTTCTCATTTTAGCTTTTCTCCTGGGTATGCAGTGATATATCATGGTGGTTTTGATTTGCATTCCCCCAATGGCCACTGATGCTGGACATCTTTTCATGGGCTTGTCTGCCATCTGTATCTCCATTTTGGTGAAATGTCAGTTCATGTATTCTGTTCAGGTTCTAATTGGGTTGTTAGATACTAGTTGATTTTCTCCCAATCTGTAGGTAATTTTTTTTCATCCTTGTGATGGGGACTTTTGCAGAGCAAAAGCTTAAATCATAATGAAGTCCAGTTAATCAGGTTTCCCTCTTATAGATAGGGCTTGTGGTTTTGAGTCTAAGAACTCTTTGCCAGACCTACGTCATGACGATTTTCCCCTACTTTTTTCCATGAAAGTTTTATGATTCTGTATTTTACATGTAAGTCTGGGATCTGTTCTTGAGTTGGGGTTTGTTTCAGGAGTGAGGCTTCTTTCAGTTGAGATTCTTTTTTGTTCGTTTTCTGCCTGCATGTGGGTATCCAGGTGCTCCAGTACCGCTTGTTGAAAAGGCTGTGGCGTGTGTTTCCACCTCTGAAGTATTCTGTCCCTCGGTCAGAAGTCAGCTGGCCTTGCGTATGCAGGTCTGCTTCTGTCCCATCGACCTATGTCCTTCTCTCTACCAGATTTACACTGTATTGATTACTAGAACTATTTAAGTCTCAAAATTGGGCAGACTCATTCCTCCCACTTTATTCTTTTTTAAGAAACTGTTGTAGCTAGTCTAGTTTCTTTGTTTCCATATAAATTTTGGAATAATCTTGTCAATATATATACAAAATCTTCATAGGAGTTGTATAAAATCGGTTTGTTAATTTGCAGAGAATTAATATCTTTACTATGTTGAGTCTTCCAAGCTATGAACATGACATGTCTTTTCATTTATGTAGACCTTATTGATTTCTTTCCTCTGTATTTTGTAGTTTTTGGGATTCAAGAGCTGTGCATGTTTTGTTAGATTTACATCTAAAAGTTTTCCTTTTATTTTTATGTGTGTACAAACTGTACAGCATTAAAAATTTCAGTGTTCAAATATGCATTGCTATTGCTACGTAGAAAGGCAATACATTTTTTAATATTATATTTGTCTTTATTTCTGTAACTTTGCTGAATGCGCTTATTAGTTTCAGGAGATTTCTTTTTTTTAAAGATTCTTTGGAGTTGTCTATGTAGACAAGTATGTCATTTGCAAATGGAACAGTCTTATTTCTTTCTGCTTTCTCATTCCCTTTTCCTCTTATTACATCAACTAGGACTTCCAGTGCGTTGCATGAGAGCGTGGACACCTTTGCCTTGTTTCCAGGGAGGAAGCACTCGCCCCTCCCGTGAAGTCCCATGTCTGCTGTAGCTTCCTGTTTCCCCTCGCTCAGCTGGTAAAGAATTCGCCTGCAGTGCAGGAGACCCCAGCTCGATTGCTGGGTCGGGATCTGCTAGAGAAAGGATAGGCTATCCACTCCAGTGTTCTGGCCTGGAGAATTCCATGGACTGTATAGTCCATGGGGTCGCAGAGTTGGACACAGCTGAGCTACTTTCACTTTCACTTTGCTGTAGGTTTTTGTAGATGCTGTTTATTAAGTTGAGGTAGTTCTTCTCTATTCCTTTTTTTCTGAGAGTTTTTGTCATGAATTAGCTTCCCTCTTGTCAATGTCTGCGGCTGCTGCTAAGTCGCTTCAGTCGTGTCCGAGTCTGTGCGACCCCATAGACGGCAGCCCACTAGGCTCCCCTGTCCCTGGGATTCTCCAGGTAAGAACACTGGAGTGGGTTGCCATTTCGTTCTTCACTTGTCAATGTCAGATTTTATCAAATGTTCTTTCTACATTGATATGCTCATGTGACCTTTTCTTCCTCTGCCTGTTAATATGGTGAATTACAATGATTGATTTTTGAGTATTGAACCAGACTTACTTCCTGGAATGAACATGGTCATGATATGTAATTCCTTTTATATACTGCTGAATTGCATTTGCTAATACTGTTTTTAAGGATGTTTGCATCTGTATTCATGAAGGCTATTGATCTGTCAGTTTTTTTTTTCTTTGTTTTGTTCTTTTATTTATTTATTTTTTTTGGTAGTCTTTGTATGGCTTTGGTATCAGAATAATACAGGCTTCCAAAAATGGATTTGGAAGTGTTCCTTCCCCATTCTATTTTCTGGGAGCCATTGTCTGAAAGTGCTGTGAATTCTTCTTTAAATATTTGGTAGAATTCTACAGTGAATCCAGTTGGCCTGGAGATTTCTCTTTAGGGAGTTTTAATCTTATGGATTCAATTTCCTTAATAGTTAAAGGGATATTTGAATTATCTATTTCCTATTGGGTAAGTTGAGGTAGTTTTATTTTTTTGAGGACATAGTCCATTAAATCTAAATTGTCAAAACCGTGTGTGTAGAGTTGTTCCCAGTGGCCCCTTATTCTTATGATGTGTGCAGCGTCTGTGGTGACAGCCCTGTTTCGTTTCTTGCACTGGTAATTTATGTCTTCTCTCCCAATCTCTCTCTCTTTTGGGGGGTTTGGGTTAGTCCTGCTGGAAGTTTGTCAGTTTTACTGATCTTTTCAAGGAGATGACTCTTAGTTTCAATAATTAAATTTTTTAATTGCACTGTCTTCCGCCCTCATCTGTGCTGTCTCCTGCTTCTGTTTGCTCTGAGTCTGTTTTCTCTTCTTTGCCTCATTCTTGTGGCGGGCTCAGATCGGTGACTTGAGACGTTTCTTCTTTCCTCTCGCGTGTGCAGGGTGTATTAAACTCGCTCTCGGCACACTTGAGCTGTGTCTCACACATTTCAGTACGTTGTATTTTCAGTTTAATTCAGTTTCATGTGTTCTTAAATTTTCTCTAGACTTTTCTTCGATCTGTAGATTGTTTAGAAATGTGTTATTTGTTTTCTAAATGTTTGGAAATATTCCAGTATCTCCCTGTTACTGATTTCTAGCTTGATTCCATGTGGTCAGAGAACACAGTCTGTGTGATTTTGATTATTTTAAATTTGGTTTATTTTAGGCTCCAGATACGGTCTACCTTTGTTTATGTTTCATGGCACTTGGCAAGAACATGTATCTGGCTGTTTTTGTGTGGCATGTTCCATGAATGTGGAGTAGATTCTGTTGACGGGCTTAATAAGCCTTCCGTAGCCTTGCTGCGTTTCTGTCAGCTGTCACGGGGGGTGCTGAGGTCTCCGCTTACAGGAGTGCCTTTGTCTATTTCTCCTTCCATCTCTCTTGGTTTTTACTTCGCGTATTTTGTGGCTCCGGCGCTGAGTACACACAGGCACACGTCATTCATTGAGCTCACTCGACTGCAGATGGTGCACTTTTTAAAACTGAAGGCTTGTGGTAGCCCTGCTTTGAGCAGGTCTGTTAGCACCGTTTTTTTCAAAAGCTTGGCTCTCTCTGTGCCTCTGTGCCGTGTTCCTTTCATTTTGGGGATATTTCAGAGCCTCCTAAAAGACTACGGCTTGTCGAGGGCTGCTCTTCTTTCCCCTTGCCTGCGGTTCCGATCGGCTTTTACAGCCCTGGAGCCCCGCCCCCGCCCCGTCTCTGGGCCTGAGGTCTTGGCCCTTCCTGCTCTTCAGCCCCTTGGCTCTTCCCCGTGTTCCCTCTCTTC
Source organism: Bos indicus x Bos taurus (assembly GCF_003369695.1). Classification (NCBI taxonomy): domain Eukaryota; kingdom Metazoa; phylum Chordata; class Mammalia; order Artiodactyla; family Bovidae; genus Bos; species Bos indicus x Bos taurus. The sequence continues at coordinate 105,848,699 of NC_040086.1, forward strand.
TACAGTCGAGCCCATCCTCTTAGCTTTTCACATCGGCTCCTGTAGTTTTCCGTTATAAATTTTCCATTTCATTCTTCTTTATATTGTTCAGGATACTTTCTTCTGTTTGTTTGTTTCAAACACGTTAGTGGTTGTTTGTGGGAAGACTGTCGTAACTGCGACAAAATCTTTGTCAGGAACTTTTAGCACCTCTGTTATCTCAGGTGTCACAATCTATGATTGTCTTTTTTCACTCAGTTTGAGATCTTCCTGGCTTTTTGATGAATGAGATATGATTGAAATCTGGACATCTCCATGTGTTTTTCTGAGACTCCGGTTCTTATTAACCCGGTTTCAGCTGGGTCTCTGACCCTTCTCAGTAAGGAGACAGGGTTTCCTGCTTTGTCACTTCTACGTGGAGTACAAGTTCAGGTTCCCTGCTCAACCATCGTTGGCAGGGCCCCTCATCTTTACAGGGAGGAGGGGACACTCTTACTTTACAGACTGGAAACTGAGAGAAGCTCAGACATTTTGCAGGAACCAGTGCAGATTCCAGCTAGACTAAGCCAAAGCCCAAGCTCGTAACCACCAGCCACCCTGACCCTTAGGAGTGCAGGAGGAGTACTATTTACCCTGAAAAGAAGGGTCTGATGACAGTGACGTGAAGGCATCCACTCCCAAGGTTTCCGTGGCTGCAGTGGGTGAGCTTCCTGGGTCATGCTGACCTCCCTGGTCAGAGCTTTGCTGCAGGTGACGAAAGTAGTAGCCTCTTTCAAGCCGGACAGAACCCTTCAGCCAGTCCAAGGGTGCAGTGTCCACATGGGGCCATGTCCAGATGGGTGGTGGTCAGGGAGGGACTGGAGAGCATCTGTCCAGTGGTCACTCACCATGCCCCAAAGAAGCTGGGGGCCTGGAGCCCCTGATGTCCACTCTGTGTGGTGCCTACCTGCCCTCTAGCCCTAGAGGAGGGGTTGGAGGGGGTGAGAACATTTGGCTGGACTTTCCTGTACTTTGGGCACGCCCCAGCTCCTCCCCTTTTTGGGTTGTGAGCCTGGACACTTGGATGTGCCATCTGAACCTCAGGTTCTTCCTCTGTATGATTGGACTAATGGCGCTGACCTCCGAGTGTCCTTGGTTTGAGGTAGACAGGTGTGATGTTTTTATTTGAGTGAGCTGTGAAGGTCACGTTCTCTGGCTCGGGGCCTGCGCCTGCCAGGGCTGACGCTTCTTCAGCCTTGCCTGGAGGCTCTAGGCTTTGGAGCAGGCTCAGGGCCTCCAGGGCAGGGCCCTGTGCTTTATGTGCAGCCCAGGATGGGGCTGGAGTGGGCAGCATGGCGGAGGCTGAGGCATCTTTGGCTGAGACCAGGAGGCTGTATCCATGGCAACTGCCTCAGCCTCCTGGGCAAGAATCAGTATCTGGAAAGTCAGTGACAAAGAAGTTCCTGGAAATGGTGCTGGCCTTGCCACGTGTCTGCCCATAGCTCTGTGTCTCCCTGGGCGTGGGCCTGACCTGGGGACCGTGTACCAGCCCAGGGTGAGCCAGGGCTGGGGCAAGCAGGTGCAGGCCTCCCCCAATGTGCTCTGAGCTTTTCCCTGGAGGCCTGCACCACCCCTCCCAGTGACAGCAGTAACAATTCCAAGGAGGCCGCATGCCAGACCCTTCTTGCTGAGTTGTTGTCCAAACTGCTCTGTTTTGAGAGTCAGAGAGATGTCCACGGCAATTGTGTGGGGCTGGCAGCCTGGGCGTCTCTGCTGCTTTGTCCGACGTGATGGACTGGGGGTCTCAGGGAGGGCTCCCAGCTTGGCCTGTGGAGGGGCAGGGGTGACCCCCCATCATACAGCAGATGTGGAAAGGCAGGGTGCCCCAACACAGGCAATATGGTGACTATGCAGCTACAAAGACCCAGCTGGGGACCCCAGAATCTGGACTGGAGGGTGCTTGGGTCAGGGTCGGGGCCCCAGGGCAACACTGCAGTGAGTGGTCCCATGCTTCTCCGTGGGGGGAGCCCCCTGCCCCGGTGCCTGTGAGGGGCCCCAGGCGGGGACTGGCGGTGTGCCTGCACCACGTGCTTCTGGTCCAGGCCCCGCGGATGGTCGGGTGCAGCGTGTCCGTGGCTCCTGCTGTCCACACCGGCTGCGTGTGTGCTTGTGGGGCTGTGTGTCTGAGCATGTGCCTCACGCCTGTGTGTCTCCATGCCCGGCCGTTCCGTGTGCAGGGCCGTGGCCTGGGGATTGGGCTGCAGTGGTCACAGGCTGGTGAGTGTGTGCTCGGCCCGAGGCTCGGCGCCATCCCTGACTGGCTGGTGAGTGTGTGCTCGGCCCGAGGCTCTGCGCCGTCCCTGACAGGCTGGTGAGTGTGTGCTCGGGCCCGAGGCTTGGCGCCGTCCCTGTGCGCCCTCTGCATCTGGCTCCTCTCACCTAGTGTGCTATTTCTAAGGTTCACCCAGACATCAGTTCATCTATTCCTTTAACGTTATTTCACACACACATGAGGTCTGATGCGTTGTTTGTGATGAACACCTAGGCTTCCAGTGTCATTGAACACAAAGATGGCTGTTGTTGTTCAGTCACTAAGGCATGTCTGACTCTTTGTGAACCCATGGACTGCCGTATGCCAGTCTTCCCTGCCCTTCACTATCTCCAGGAGTTTGCTCAAACTCATGTCCATTGAGTTGGTGATGCCATCCAATCATCTCATCCTCTCTCACCCCCTTCTCCTGCCCTCAATCTTTCCCAGCATCAGGGTCTTTTCCAATGAGTCGGCTGTTTGCATCAGGTGGCCAAAATATTGGAGCTTCAGCCTCAGCATCAGTCCTTCCAATGAATATTCCAGGTTGATTTCCTTTAGGGTTGACTGGCTTGATCTCCTTGCTGTCGAGGAGACCCTCAAGAGTCTTCTCCAGCACAATTCCAAAGCATCAATTCTTCGGCACTCAGCCTTCTTTATGGTCCAGCTCTGTAATCTCAATAGTGTGATGCTGTGATGTTGATCTTTCAACTTTGGTCTTTTCTCTTTTTCATTATTTCAATGGGGCAGATTCCCAGAGTGGGCTAATTGAAAGTGTTTAAGCATTTTATGGCATTTTATTTTCAACTTGTTTTACAAGTGTGATGCGTTAGTTTACATTCCTGCTATACGTGTGTGTTAGTTGATCAGTGTGTCTGACTCTTTGTGCCCCATGGACTGGAGCCTGCCAGGCTCCTCTGTCCATGGAGTTCTCCAGGCAAGAAAACTGGAGTGGGTTGCCACGCCCGTCTCCAACATTGCTACGAATTCTGTTTGAGTTTAACACCTACGTTGCCACTACAAGGTGTGACGTTTCTAACTCCTCTTGATGACGTACTGGGTGTAAGGCCTTGCCTTCCTGCTGTTTTATCTTCTGTTCCCATGACTGGTGGTGTGGACGTGTTTGCATGTTTCTGCATTATGTTTTCTTTTATGAGTTATGTGTGTGGCTTCTTTGCTGTTTCGTTTTGGAAACTTCAGGGCTTCTTCACTAACACCGAGCATGTGTCTCCTACCAGGAGCCATGCTGGGCGTGAACCCAGAAGGAAGGCGTCCAGCTCCAAGCCAGTCCTGCTTCCTCCCCCAGGCTGACCTCCTGTCTTGCTCTCCAGCATCTCCTAGAGCCTAGGACTTTGGGAATCATAGGCACCCAGAAAACGCATATTGAATACAAAGCTGTATGCTATAATCACCCTTCTGTTATTGTTGTTAATATTTCATTTTTAATTAAAGTGCCTCAAAGTTAGTTTATTATTTTAAACAATTTCAGTGTAGGGTACACATTCTTCTTTGCCATGTAAATAAAAATATTGATCTTCTCACTTGAAAATGCTGCTATTGGAAAGAATAAAAATGCCCCACAGTCCCACCACCCTAAGATAACCACTGTTAATATTTTGAGCTTTTTCATTCTGAGCCTTTTCTATGTGTAGGCTTTTGAAATGCACAGCTGGTGTCCTACCCTGGGGGCACAGGGCACTCTGCTGCCATCATGGGCAGGCTGGCTCGTGCAGGGCTGCACGAGATCCCCAGGGGCCGTCTGTGCGCCCTGACAGCTGAGAATGCGCTGAAGACGGGGCCGACCAGCCATCTCCCTCTTGTTGACCGTTTACGTCATTTCAAAGTTTGCTTTTATAGAAAAGACCAAAAGCACACATACATCTGTGCCATACCGCTGTTTCCTTTAGGCAAATGCTTAGAAGATGGGTGACAGTGTCTTTCCTCTGTGGATAACTTGCCCGTCATTTGCTTGTGCGTCCTTTGTCACGGACTGACGTGCTCTTGCGTGTTACCCATGCTACTTCTGTTTGGGTTTGAACCCATCTGGCCTGTGGTCCAGGAGTTGAGATCAAAGTAATATCTCAGTGTCTCATGAAACAGGACCTTCTCTCTTTTCTTTTCTGAACATTTATTTAATATTTTGCCTGTTTAATTTTCTAGATAATTTTGAAATCATGTTATTAAAGTCCAAAGAATTCTTTTGGGAGGATGTTTCACTTATCGAGAATGTCTGAGTTGATTTGTGGAGAATCCGGTTTTAAAAACCCTCATTTCGTCTGTCTGTCCAGGAGGAGTGTGGACCTTCGGGTGTGTCCAGTTCCTGGTGAATAAGACCCTGCAGTGTTACTGGTGTGGCCCATACACATTTTGGAGTCATTCCTCGTGGTTTGTGTGTGAGGAGTTTTGTTTCATTAGCTTTCGGACCAGTCATGCTGGCGCCACGTGACCTTTGGGGAGTTTGTGCTCTTGTCCTGGGCCTGGGCTTGGTCCCTACAGTTTGCTGAGGGGAGCTGAGCTGGTCTCTATTTGCTGACGGATGGTGGCCTGCAGCCAGGTTTTGATTTTTTTTGGCCTGCATTTCTCAGCACTCTGATGACAGTATCTACAGATTGCTTTTCTGTGCCTGTTTTTTTTTTTCTTCCTATAATTGCTCTGTGCTGCATTTTTCTTTCAAGGCTTTGTGTTACTTTCTGTCTGGAAGCTGGGGGTAGGCAGTGGGGTTTGCAAACGTGCAAGAAGGGGTTCAAGGAGATGCTCCTGACCAGCATCCGCCCAGCACGAGTGTGCGTCAGAATCACCCGCAGGGTTTCCTGTGGTCTTGGTGCCGGGCCCACACCCTGAGGTCCATCGGCCCAGAGCTCACCCCCGACGCCATTTCCCAGGGGCGCTGACCCTGCGGTCCTGGGGCCTGGCTTTCTCTCTCTCTCTCTATGCACAGTGTACTTCCTGTATATATTCTAACTTGGAGCACAGCTGCTTTGCCATGTTGTGTGAGTTCCTGCTGTGTAAGCCACACATACGCGCTGACCCCTTCTTCCTTGTGTTTCCTTCTCATTTAGGTTGCCTTTGAGAAACTGCTCTCAACCAGCTTCCTGGGAGTTTCGTCTGTGTCTTCCAGAAATAATCAGTTTATCTATTCTTTTCCTTATGTCTTATTCAAATTCTGTTACATTAGCCAGAACTCTTGAAATAAGATTCAGTGAGATTTATGGCAATGATTCTTATTTTATTATCTGATTTAAAAGGAAATCCTCCATGATACACGAGGGTTTTTTGGTACTCTTGAGAGTGGATTTTATGCATAGAAAACTTTTAATTTCTAAAAATCAGGATTCTATTTGTCAAAGTGACGAATCCAAAATTGCAATTTTTTAAAAGAAATTTTAGGTTCAATTTGTGACAAAATGGATGACTCTTGGAAGCATTATGTGAAGTGAAACGAATCAGACAGAGAAAGACAAACACTGAACTTATACGTGGAATCTAAGAACAAACACACCCCAGACTCAGAAAAAGAGCTCACACTTTGGTTCTCAGGATGCCGGAGGGGGCGGCGGAACTGGAGTTGCTGTTGTTGTAAAGTGCAGTTACAGGCACGAGATACATGAGGCCTGGGGAGTCGATGTACAGAGTGGTGACCTCGGCTCACATGAGTATATGATCTGTAAGAAAGCTGTGATCACTCACCTGAAGCCAGACATCTTGGAATGTGAAGTCAAGTGGGCTTTAGGAAGCATCCCTACAAACAAAGCTAGTGGAGGTGATGGAATTCCAGCTGAGCCATGTCAAATCCTAAAAGAAGATGCTGTGAAAGTGCTGCACAAAAATTTGGAAAACTCAGCAGTGGCCACACGACTGGGAAAGGTCAGTTTTCATTCCAATCCCAAAGAAAGGTGATGCCAAAGAATGCTCAAACTACCACACAATTGCCCTCATCTCACACTCTAGAAAGTAATGCTCAAAATTCTCCAAGCTGGGCTTTAACAGTAGTTGAACTGAGAACTCCCAGATGTTCAGGCTGGTTTTAGAAAAGGCAGAGGAACCAGAGATCAAATTGCCAACAAGCATTGGATCATTGAAAAAGCAAGAGAATCCCAGAAAAACATCTGCTTTATTGACTATGCCAAAGCCTTTGACTGTGTGGATCACAACAAACTGTGGAACATTCTGAAAGAGATGGGAATACCAGACCACCTTACCTGCCTCCTGAGAAATCTGTATGCAGGTCAAGAAGCAACAGTTAGAACCAGACATGGAACAACGGACTGGTTCAAAATTGGGAAAGGAGTACGTCAAGGCTGTATGTTGTTACCTTGGTTATTTAACTTATATGCAGAGCACATCATGCAAAATGCTGGGCTGGATGAAGCACCAGCTGGAATAAAGATTGCTGGGAGAAATATCAATAACCTCAGATATGCTGATGATACCACTCTTATGGCAGAAAGTGAAGAAGAACTAAAGAGCCTCTTGATGTAAGTGAAAGAGGAGAGTGAAAAAGCTGGCTTAAAACTCAACATTCAAAAAACAAAGATCATGGCATCTGGTCCCATCACTTCATGGCAAATAGATGGGGAAACAATGGCAACAGTGATAGAATTTATTTTTCTGGGCTCCAAAATCACTGCAGATGGTGACTGCAGCCATGAAATTAAAAGATGCTTACTCCTTGGAAGAAAAGCTATGACCAACCTAGACAGTGTATTAAAAAGAAGAGATGTTACTTTGCTGACAAAGATCTGCCTAGTCAAAGCCATGGTGTTTTCAATAGTCATGTATAGATGTGAGAACTGGACCATTAAGAAAGCTGAACGCTGGAGAATTGATGCTTTCAAACTGTGGTGTTGGAGAAGATGCTTGAGAGTCTCTTGAACTGCAAGGCGATCCCACCAGTCAATCCTAAAGGAAATCAGTCCTGAATATTCATTGGAAGGACTGATGCTGAAGCTGAAGCTCCAATCCTTTGGCCACCTGATGTGAAGAACTGACTCATTGGAAAAGACCCTGATGCTGGAAAAGATTGAAGGCGGGAGGAGAAGGGGACGACAGAGGATGAGGTGGTTGGATGGCATCACCGACTCAATGGACATGAGTTTGAGTAGACTCCAGGAGTTGGTGATGGACAGGGACAGTCCATGGTGTCACAAAGAGTTGGACATGACTGAGCGACTGAAGTTGAACTGAACTGAAGAAGGCTCTTGAGACAGTAGATCCTGAGAGAGAATTTTTTTCTCTTTCTCATTGTATCTACATGAGATGATGGATATTAACTAAGGTTATTGAGGTAATAATTTTACAACATATGGAAATCAAATCACTGTTCTGTATGCCTTAAAGTTTTATAGTGACGTATGTCAATTATTTTTCAATAAAACTGCAAAAATATTAACATTTTTAAGATTCAGCTGATGAAAATTTATATGTATACATTTTGCAGTTCTAAAAACATTTACTTGTTTTTTAATTGAAGGATAATTGCTTTACCGAATTTTGTTGTTTTCTCCCAAATACCAACATGAATCAGATATAAGTATACATATGTCCCCTCCCTCTGAAATTCCCTCCCGTCTCCCTGCCCGCCCCACCCCTCTAGGTTGTTACACAGCCGTGTTTGAGTTCCCTGAGTCATACAGGAAGTGCCCATGGACTATCTATTCTACCTATGGTAATGAAAGTTTCCATGTTACTCTCTCCTTACATCTCACCCTCTCCTTCCTCCCCACCGCCCCTGCTGTGTCCATAAGTCTGTTCTCTGAGTCTGTTTCTCCATTGCTGCCCTGCAAATAAATTCATCAGTACCATCTTTCTAGATTCCATATACATGCATTCAGTTCAGTTCAGTTCAATCGCTCAGTCGTGTCTGCCTCTTTGTGACCCCATGGACTGCAGCACACCACGCTTCCCTGTCCTTCACCAATTCCCAGAGCTTGCTCAAACTCATGTCCCTTGAATTGTGATGCCACCCAACCACCTAATCCTCTGTTGTCCCCTTCTCCTGCTTTCAGTCTTTCCCAGCATCAGGGTCTTTTCCAATGAGTCAGTTCTTCACATCAGGTGGCCAAAGTATTGGAGTTTCAGCTTCAGCATCAGTCCTTCCAATGAATATTCAGGACTGATTTTCTTTAGGATGGACTGGTTGGATCTCCTTGCAGTCCAAGGGACTCTCAACAGTCTTCTCCAACACCACAGTTTGAAAGCATCAATTCTTTGGTGCTCAGCTTTCTTTATACTCCAACTCTCACATCCATACATGACTACTGGAAAAACCATAGCCTTGACTAGACGGACCTTTGTTGGCAAAGTAATGTCTTTGCTCTTTGATACACTGTCTAGGTTGGTCATAGCTTTTCTTCCAAGGAGTAAGCGTCTTTTAATTTCATGGCTTTGGTCACCGTCTGCAGTGATTTTGGAGCCCAAGAAAATAAAGTCTGTCACTGTTTGCATTTTTTTCCCCATCTATTTGCCATGAAGTGATGGGACCAGATGCCATGATCTTTGTTTTTTGAATGTTGAGTTTTAAGCCAACTTTTCACTCTCCTCTTTCATTTTCAACAAGAGACTCTTTACTGCCTCTTTGCTTTCTGCCATAAGGGTTGTGTCATCTTCATATCTGAGGTTATTGATATTTCTCCCAGCAATCTTTATTCCAGCTGGTGCTTCATCCAGCCCAGCATTTTGCATGATGTGCTCTGCATATAAGTTAAATAACCAAGGTAACAACATACAGCCTTGACGTACTCCTTTCCCAATTTTGAACCAGTCCGTTGTTCCATGTCTGGTTCTAACTGTTGCTTCTTGACCTGCATACAGATTTCTCAGGAGGCAGGTAAGGTGGTCTGGTATTCCCATCTCTTTCAGAATGTTCCACAGTTTGTTGTGATCCACACAGTCAAAGGCTTTGGCATAGTCAATAAAGCAGAAGTAGATGTTTTTCTGGGATTCTCTTGCTTTTTCAATGATCCAATGCTTGTTGGCAATTTGATCTCTGGTTCCTCTGCCTTTTCTAAAACCAGCCTGAACATCTGGGAGTTCTCAGTTCAACTACTGTTAAAGCCCGGCTTGGAGAATTTTGAGCATTACTTTCTAGTGTGTGAGATGAGGGCAACTGTGTGGTAGTTTGAGCATTCTTTGGCATTGCCTTTCTTTGGAATTGGAATAAAAACAGACCTTTTTTAGTCCTGTGGCCATTGCTGAGTTTTCCAAATTTGCTGGCATATTGAATGCAACACTTTCACAGGATCCTCTTTTAGGATTTGACATGGCTCAGCTGGAATTCCATCACCTCCACTAGCTTTGTTATTAGTGATTCTTCCTAAGCCCCACTTGACGTTGCACTCCAGGATGTCTGGCTCTAGGTAAGTGATCACACCATCATGGTTATCTGTGTCAATAAAATCTTTTGTGTATAGTTCTTCTGTTTATTCTTGCCACCACTTCTTAATATCTTTTCCTTCTGTTAGGTCCATACCGTTTCTGTCCTTTATTGTGACTGTCTTTGCATGAAATGTTCCTTTGGTATCTCTGATTTTCTTGAAGAGCTCTCTAGTCCTTCCCATTCTGTTGTTTTCCTCTGTTTCTTTGGATTGGTCACTTAGGAAGGCTGTCCTGTCTCTTCTTGCTATTCTTTGCAACTCTGCATTCAGAGGGATATAGCTTTCTTTTCTCCTTTTACTTTCGCTTCTCTTCTCTCGGCTATTTGTAAGCCCGCCTCAGACAACCATTTTGCCTTTTGGCATTTCTTTTTCTTGCAAATGGTTTTGATCCTGGCCCTTTGTACAATGTCATGAACCTCCATCCATAGTTCTTCAGGCACTCTGTCTATCAGATCTAATCCCTCCTCTGTATGATGGTAAGGGATTTGATTTAGGTCATACCTGAATAGTCTAGTGGTTTTCCCTGCTTACTTCTTTTAATTCTGCATTTGGCCATAAGGAGTCATGATCTGAGCCAGCTCTCAGCCTCGTTTTTGCTGACTGTGTAGAGCCTTTCCATCTTCGGCTGCGAAGAATATAATCAGTCTGATTCCGATATTGACCATCTGGTGATGTCCTTGTGTAGAGTCTTCTCTTGTGTTGGAAGAGGGTGTTTGCTGTGACCTGTGTGTTCTCTTGGCACAACTGTTAGCCTTTGCCCTGCTTCATTTTGTACTCCAAGGCCAACCTTGCCTGTTACTCCAGGTATCTCTTGACTTCCTGCTTTTGCATTCCAGTCTCATATGATGAAAAGGACATCTTTCTTTGGTATTAATTCTAGGTCTTGTAGGTCTTCATAGACCCATTCAACTTCAGCTTCTTTGGCATTAATGTTTGGGGCATAGACTTGGATTACTGTGATATTGAATGGTTTGCCTTGGACAAATGAACAGAGATCATTCTGTCGTTTTTGAGATTGCACCCAAGTACTGCATTTCAGACTCTTTTGTTGACTGAGGGCAAGAAAATGGCAATAGGAGCATATTTAGCAATAATTACCTTAAATGTAAATGAATTAAATGCTCCAACCAAAAGATACAGATTGGCTGAATGGATAAAAAAACAGGACCCATATATATGCTGTCTACAAGAAACTGACTTTAGACCTAAAGACACATAGAGACTGAAAGTGAGAAGATGGAAAAATGTATTCCATGCAATTGGAAATCAAAAGAAAGCTGGAGAAGCAATCCTCATATCAGACAAAATAGACCTTAAAATAAAAAATATTAGACGAGATAAAGAGAGACACTACATAGTGATCAAAGGATCAATCTAAGAGGAAGACGTAACAATTGTGAATATCTGTGCACTTCACATAGGAACACCTCAGTACATAAGACGAACACTAACAGACATAGTGGAGAAGTTGTCAGTAGCACAGTAGTAGCAGGAGACTTTTTAAAACACACACCAATGGACAGATCATCAAAACAGAAAATTAATAAGGAAACGCAAATGACGTATTTTGTAATTTTTAACAATCAGTTTCAAGGAGACTCTAAGTGGGCTTTTTAGTCCATTTCATATGCTTAGTTAATGTAAAGCATTTTATTCTAACTTGATCTTCCTAAGTATTGTATATCCAGCATATTTGACTATAAATATGGTGAATCATACATTTGCTTAAATGTTTCAATACTTTTTAGAAACTTATGAAGTTTTCAACTTGAAATCATACATCTAAAATCAATTTTCCCATTACACTTAAAAAATTAGAATCACAGGGCTAATGTGATGCTAAACTCAACCCTGTTCAGCATGTTGATGTGTTCTGATAAGTAATAATACTGTAATAATAATGCAGAAAGTTTGATGTTCATAAACATTTCTGTGTTTGATTCTGATTCTCCCTGGGAGTTCCGCATTGCTGATCCACTGAGGAAGCTGTCATCTCAGAATGAACAAGGCTGAATTTCCATCCCCTGTGGCCATGTTGCCTTTGCAGAGAACTTTCCTGGTGGTTGAGGACGGACCCTCCCTCAGCACCGAAGCCCAAGGCGGGGCCTCTCACACGGGCTCTGAGGCTGCAGTTGGGTTGTGATTTACTCCACGGGTCCGCTTACATCATTTGGGTAGATTTTGTGTTCTTGTGTTTCTTCATATCGTGGACATCCTTGCCTGGGTCTGAAAACCTTAGCGCTCTTAAAAACCGAGAGCTGTTCTCCTGCCTCACAGGCCGTGACAACAGCAAACCTGGTTCCTGTGCCGCACGCGTCCCGGCAGCGCGACTTCTCAGGCCGTGTTTCTGACCCGTCTGGGTTGTGGTGGCCCCGCACGTGTCCCAGTGCCTGGGAGGCAGGAAGCCACAGGCCAAGGAGAGATGGCTTTTCCTTCTGTGGGCCTACCTCCTCCTGGGGATGGCCATGGAGCTGCTCCACTGCTCTTCTCTGGATCGTTCATGTCTTTTGAGGGTAGCTTGCCCGTGTGTTGTTTTAAAGTGTGCGTTCCCCTCCCTCGCATCTCCCTGTAAGTTGGCACCTAGCTTCAGAGATTTCTTTCTTTTTTTTTTTAATTCAACCCCCTTTATTAGCCATCCCAGAAGTTCTGACCATGCTTTTGTTTATTTATCATCTACCAGAAGTTAATCATAGAGCCACAGTCTGAGGCAAGGAAGTTCTAGAAATGCAGCCTAAGTAGATTTCCACCAGTAGTACCTGAACATCTCTCCTACAGAGAAATGTGAAGGTGACAGGGGCTGCACTGCGCAGGAATCCTCAAATGACAAATGGATCACAGGGTCTTTTTTTTTTTTTCTGAAAAATTTCACAATATAATGTTGATAGTTTACCATGAAGAAATTAAGAAAAGAGAATAGTTTCTAATGTTTATCCATGTATTGACTGTTCGTAGTGCTCTTTACTCCTTCCTGTATTTCCCAGTTTTGTTTTGATATCATCATTCATAAAGGACTTTATCATTTTTTATAGCTCGTGCATGCTTCCTTAGCTTTCATCTCTCTGAAGGTGTTTTCACCCCCATTTCAAAAGATACTTTCAGTGAATATCTATTACAGAATTGACAGCTTTAATTTTTCAGCACTTTATTATTTTTTTTTAATTTGATAAATTTAATGCCTTTTATTGCCATACCTCATTTTACTGTGCTTTGCTTTAGTGAGCTGTATAGATACATGTTTTTTTTTTTTTTTTTCCTTGTTAATTTTCTGTTTAGTTGATCTATCCATAAGTGTGAGTGGGGTATTAAAGTCTCCCACTATTATTGTGTTATTGTTAATTTCTCCTTTCATACTTGTTAGGATTTGTCTTACATACTGCGGTGCTCCCATGTTGGGTGGATATATATTTATAATTGTTATATCTTCTTCTTGGATTGATCCTTTGATCATTATGTAGTGACCTTCTTTGTCTCTTTTCACAGCCTTTGTTTTAAAGTCTAATTTATCTGATACGAGTATTGTGACTCCTGCTTTCTTTTGGTCCCTATTTGCATGGAAAATCTTTTTCTAGCCCTTCGCTTTCAGTCTGTATGTGTCCCCTGTTTTGAGGTGGGTCTCTTGTAGACAACATACGTAGGGGTCTTGTTTTTGTATCCATTCAGCCAGTCTTTGTCTTTTGGTTGGGGCATTCAACCCATTTACGTTTAAGGTAATTACTAATAAGTATGATCCCGTTGCCATTTACTTTATTGTTTTGGGTTCGAGTTTATACACCGTTTTTGTGTTTCCTGTCTAGAGAATATCCTTTAGTATTTGTTGGAGAGCTGGTTTGGTGGTGCAGAATTCTCTCAGCTTTTGCTTGTCTGAAAAGCTTTTGATTTCTCCTTCATACTTGAATGAGATCCTTGCTGGGTACAATAATCTGGGCTGTAGGTTATTTTCTTTCATCATTTTAAGTATGTCTTGCCATTCCCTCCTGGCTTGAAGAGTTTCTATTGAAAGATCAGCTGTTATCCTTATGGGAATTCCCTTGTGTGTTATTTGTTGTTTTTCCCTTGCTGCTTTTAATATTTGTTCTTTGTGTTTGATCTTTGTTAATTTGATTAATATGTGTCTTGGGGTGTTTCTCCTTGGGTTTATCCTGTTTGGTACTCTCTGGGTTTCTTGGACTTGGGTGATTATTTCCTTCCCCATTTTAGGGAGGTTTTCAACTATTATCTCCTCAAGTATTTTCTCATGATCTTTCTTTTTGTCTTCTTCTTCTGGAACCCCTATGATTCGAATGTTGTAGCGTTTAATATTGTCCTGGAGGTCTCTGAGATTGTCCTCATTTCTTTTAATTCGTTTTTCTTTTATCCTCTCTGATTCATTTATTTCTACCATTCTATCTTCTAATTCACTAATCCTATCTTCTGCCTCTGTTATTCTACTATTTGTTGGCTCCAGAGTGTTTTTAATTTCATTTATTGCATTATTCATTATATATTGACTCTTTTTTATTTCTTCTAGGTCCTTGTTAAACCTTTCTTGCATCTTCTCAATCCTTGTCTCCAGGCTATTTATCTGTGATTCCATTTTAATTTCAAGATTTTGGATCAATTTCACTATCATTATTTGGAATTCTTTATCAGGTAGATTCCCTATCTCTTCCTCTTTTGTTTGGTTTGGTGGGCATTTATCCTGTTCCTTTATCTGCTGGGTATTCCTCTGTCTCTTCATCTTGTTTAAATTGCTGAGTTTGGGGGTCCTTTCTGTATTCTGGCAGTTTGTGGAGTTCTCTTTATTGTGGCGTTTCCTCGCTGTGTGTAGGTATGTAGAGGTGGCTTGTCAAGGTTTCCTGGTTAGGGAAGCTTGTGTCGGTGTTCTGGTGGGTGGAGCTGTATTTCTTCTCTTTGTTCAGTCGCGCTATGGGGAGGGAGGGAGGGATGCTGCAAACAAATGACACTGGCGTGCGCTCGCAGTGCCTCAGCCACACTGGGTCTGCCCCCGCTCACGGCGCATGTAGCCTCCCTGCCCACACTGCTCAGGCTCTAGGTTGTTCCGCCGGGAAGAATCCGAGGCTGGCCCTGGGTTGCATGCACCTCCCAGGTCCAAGCCGCTCAGGTTCAGGCACTCAGGTAGTCCTCAGAGGCGCAGACTCAGTTGGGGCTGCTTTTTGTGCTCTTCCCAGGTCCGAGCAGCTCAGGTGATGAGGTGTTTGGCGAGCGCCAATGCTGCGACTTATCGCCTCCCCGCCACTTGGTTATCTGGGTGTAAAACCGGCGCACCTTCTCAGGCAGATGTTGACCGTCCAGACCCCCAATAAGTTTTAGTTAGCAAAGAAGCCAGTTTTATAGATAATGTCTCTCTGGGGCTGCGATTGCCCCCTTCCGGCTCTGGCTGCCTGTCACCGGAGGGGGAAGGTTTGCAGCCGGCTACCTCTGTTTAGTCCTTTGTTCCGTGCGCGGGCTGGCGGTGTCTTAGGTTAGGGCTGGCTTTTTGCGTGGTAGATACCCCACAGTCTGGTTTGCTAGCCCAAATTATTTCGCTCAGATAGCGCTCAGGGTATTCAGGCCAGATTCTTACTCTCAGCGATGCAGCCCGCGCCGCGCCTCCCTGCCCAGCCCCCGCTTGCTAATGGCGGATGCAGGCGTCTGCGCTGCTTCTCCGCTGGAGGAGTTACCGTAGGGCTCGCAATCTGCGAGTTTTAATTGTTTATTTATTTTTTCTCCCTGTTATGTTGTCCTCTGTGCTTCCAAAGCTCGGCACGGATTCGGCAGTGAGAAGGTTTCCTGGTGTTTGGAAACTTCTCTCTTTTTAAGACTCCCTTCTCGGGATGGAACTCCGTCCCTCCCTCTTTTGTCTCTTTTATTGTCTTTAATATTTTTTCCTACCTCCTTTCGAGGAGTTGGGTTGCTTTTCTGGGTGTCTGGTGTCCTCTGCCGACATTCAGAAGTTGTTTTGTGGAATTTACTCGACGTTTAAATGCTCTTTTGATGAATTTGTGGGGGAGAAAGTGTTTTCCCCGTCCTACTCCTCCGCCATCTTGGCGCCTTCCCCCAGAGATTTCTTTTAGAGAAATAAAGCATTACAGATACAACTGAAGTCTTGTGATTACAGTCCCTCAACCAAATTATCTTCTCTTTATCTGTCCTTCCTTTTACCTTCCAATGGAAACAACTGATCTGTGTTCATGATCCCATGCACGTGTGTGTGGATTGCAGAGGGAATTCCAGCTTTTACTAAATATGTTCATATCCATAAATAACATGCAGTCTTGTTTGTGTGGTTTGAATTGTATGAGTGTATATATGTGTTTATGCATAGATACATAGTTGTTTCACAGCTTGCCTTTTTACCCCTCACATTGCTTTAGGCATTTTTGTCTTAATACATGTAGTTTACTTGATTTATGTGCTCATCGCGTTTCACCACAATCACGGTCCATCATCAGTGTTTTCTGTCTTCGTGTGATGAGCAGTAGGTGATTCCCGTTTTTCATTATTACCGACAAGTGCTGCAAGGAGCACGCCTGCATACATTTCTGCAAGCATTTGTGCGGCAAGTCTAGTCTGTGTGTTCATTTGAAAATTATCTACAAGTGGCCGCATGCTCTCCCTAATGATTCTACAGTTTTCTCTTCTGCCAGCTGAGCTGGTGCTTGGCATCACCAGCTTAACACTGTTTGCTAAGTGGAGGATGTGAAATGATGTCTCTGAATTCCCCTGACTGGCAGTGGTTTTGAACATCTTTTCTCTTTTGTAATTTGCTTAAGTCTCTCACAGGTGATTTGTACTTTTCATATGAGTTTATAGGGATTCTCATTGCACACATTTTCTCTCACTCTCTCTGAATCTGTTGTAGTATGATTTTTGTAGTCAGATTCATCAGTGTGCCGCTTTGTGGTCTGCCATTACGAGTTCTTCAGAAATCCTTCCCTCCCTCATAGCTGTAGAAATGTTACCACATGATTTTGTTTTGTTTTCCCAAAGTTTTAAAGTTTGCTTTTTGCACTTAGGCCTACTTTTATTTAACAATTTAAGAAATCATGACAAAATACACATAACATAAAATTGATCATATTATTCATTTTTAAGTGGGTAGTTCAGGGGTATTAAACTTATTCATGTTATCGAGCAGCCACAACCTCCATCCATCTCCAGAACTCATTTCATCTTGGGAATGTGAAGCTCTGTCCTCGTTAGACAAGCCCCGTGCCTCCCTCCCTGCAGACCTTGACAGTCACGATTCTACTTTCTGTCTATGATTTTCACGACTGTAATTATCTCATTAAAGTGGAGTCCTGCAGTATTTGTCTTTTTGTGACTGGCTGATTTCCCTTAGCATGATATCGTCAAGGTTCACCTAAGTTTCATTATGTGTTAGAATTTCCTTCCTTTTTAAGGCTGAATAATATTCCATCGTGTATATAACATATTTGCTTCTCCATTCATCCAGTGAGGACATGAGTTCCTTCCATGTTTCAGCTCTTGTGAATAATGCTGTTGTGATTCTGGGTGTAATAAATAAGTCCCTTTAGGATCCTGTTTCGGTTCTTTCGGGTTATACCCAGGCGTGGAACTGCTGGGTCATATGGTAATTCTATCTTCAACTTCCTGAGCAATCAGCACAGTGCTTTCCGCAGCGGCTACACTGTTTCACATTCCATCAGTAATTCACAAGGGCTCTAGTTTCTGATCGCGCTACCCGACACTGTTCTCTTTTTATTTTCTTAAGCAGCAGTCATCCTCATGGGTGTAATTGGTATCTTATTATAGTTTTGATTGCATTTCCCTAATAACTAGTGATGTGAAGCACCTTTTCATGTGCTTAATAGCCATTTGTATTTTTTTTTTTTCTTTAAGAAATAGCCATTCAAGTCCTTTGCCTATTTTTAAATTGGGTATTTCTTTGTTGTTGAGTTGTAGGAGTTCCTAATATATTCTGGATATTAATCTCTGATTAGACAAATGACTTGTGAATATTTCACCCCATTCTGTAGCTTTCTTTTCACTCCTTTGATGTACAAAAGTTTTAAATTTTTTGAAATCCAATTTTTGTATTTTTTAATTGCTTGGGCTTTTGGTGTCATTTCCAAGAAATCATTGCCAAATTCAATGTCATAAAGATTTTCTCCTATATTTTCTTCTGAATGTTATAGATTAAGGTATTACATTTAGATCTTTGATCCATTTTGAGTTGCTTTTTATATGTTGCATAAGATACAGGTCCAGCTTAACTTTTTACAGGAGGTTATCCAGCACAATTTGCTGAAGAGACTTGTCTTTTCCAGACTGAACGGTCCTGGCATTCTTTTTGAAAATCAGTTGACTGTATACATGAGGACTTGTTTCTGGGTTATTGTTCTACTGTTTGGGCTACGCAGAGTCCCTTGAGAGTCCATATAAATTCTAGGATGAGTTTTTTTGTTTCTGCAAAGGATGTTATTGGAACTTTGATAGGGTTTGCTACAGGTTGCTTTGGGTATTGACATCTTAACAGTATTGTTTCCCGATTTATGAATAGGGGGTGTCTTTTTTCCTTTTCTGAACATATGTTGTTTACTTGGCAGCACTGGGTCTTGGGTGTGGCACGCAGGATGCTCGTTGAGGCCCGCAGGTACTTTTGCAGCTGCTCGCAGGCTCTTTGTTAAGGGGCAGCTTCCCCAGTTGTGCTGTGTAGGCTGCAGAGTGCATGGGCTCAGCGGCTGCAGTGCACAGTATGTGGGATCTTAGTTCCCCGACCGGGGATTGAACTCGAGTCCCCTGCATCGGGAGGTGACCACCAGGGAAGTCCTGATGAATATGGGATGTCTTTGTTTAGTGTTTTTTAATTTTCTTCACCGTTGTTTTGTAGTTCTTCGTGTATACAAGTCTTTTACCTCCTTAGTTACTTTTATTCCTAAGTATTTTATTCTTTTTGGTGCTGTTGTAAATGGATTAAAAAAAATTTCCTTTTTAAGTTGTTCATTTTAAGTGTACAGCATACCACCTATTTTTTTGTGTTGACTTCATATCTTAAAATTTTGCTGAGTTCATTAGTTCTGGTAATTTTTGGTGGATTTTCTACAAATTATGATTTTCTACACTTAAAATCTCATGAGTTTTTTTGGGGGATTTCATTGAATTTGTAGATTAATTCTGGGAAAGGGACATCTAGAGATGTCAAATTGTCTCATCTATTAATATGGCTCATCTGTATTATTCCTTTGTTCTTCAAGAATGTTTTAGGAGTTTTATTATCAAGATATCACATTTATTTTATTGAGATTATTCCTAGATACTTTATAGATGTGGTTGCTATTTAAACAATATTTTTACGGCAGCTTTATCGAGATGTACTTCACCTGCCATAAAATTCACACTTTTAACGCATACAATCCAGTGATTCTCAGTATAGTCATAGAGTGCACACCCATCACCACTAATTTTAGAGCCTTTTTGTTACCCAGAAGGGAGTCCCATATCCATTAGAATAAGAGCTTTTAAAATTTCTATTTTCTAATTGTAAATGAAAGTAATTTATTTTTGTGTATGTATTTGTATTTCCTAACCTCCTAAACATTAGGCTCTAATAGTTTTTCTGCGCTGTATATGCTTTTAGATTTTCTATGTAGGAATCACAATTCTTGAATAAGACGGCTTGTCTCCTCCTTCCTAAAATTATATATCTTATTTCTGTTTTGTGTCATTTTACCTTGGCTACGGCCTCCATATAATATAAACGGTATTTTTGTCTTATCCCTGAATGGAAGCAGAAATCCTCCTCATGGTTTTTATTAGATACCTATTGTCATTTTGGGCTTTCCTGAAGGCTCAGTGGATAAAGAATCCACCTGCAATGTGGGAGGCCTGGGTTCGATCCCTGGGTCAGGAAGATCTCCTGTTGGAGGGCGTGGCAACCCACTCCAGTGTTCTTATTGAAGAATCCAAAACGGACAGAGGAGCCTGGTGGGCTACAATCCATGTGGTCGCAAAGCGCGGGACACGACGGGGCAGCTGAGCACAGCACACACTGTCAGTTTAGGGAGTTTCTAATTGTGGTTATTTTATCACGAATGATACTGAACATTTTTCAGTATTTAAAAAATTTTTAATCGGAGGATAATCGCTTAACCACGCTGTGTTGATTTCTGCTGTGATCAGTCATAAGTACACGTATACCCCTCCCTCTCCAGTCTCCCACCCACTCCCATCCGTCCCCTCAGCATTGTCACAGAGCACCAGGCTGGGCTCCCTCTGTTATGATACTGAAATTTTATCCAATAATTTTTCTGAATATTTTGACATGATTATATGATTTTTATTTTTAGTGTGGTGGATTGCATTAATACGTATTCTACTATTGAGTTATTCTTATGACAACTCATTTGGTCATCATATGCTTACTCTCTTAAAATATGTACCTTTGACTTTTATTTCCTCTGATATTTAAAATTTGTGTTCATAACTGAGATGTGTATAAATTTCTCTTGTCCTTTTCCAGTCTTTAGAAAATGTTTATTTTTCTTAAATTGAAGTTCAGTTGACGGACACTGCTGTGTTAGTGGCAGGCGTGCGGCAGCGACTCAGTCATACGTGCAGGTGTGTCTATTTTCTTCAGAATCTTTGCCCTTATAGGTTATTACAAAATACTAACTATAGCATGCTGTGCTAAACAGTAGGTCTCTGTTGGTTATCTATTATCTATCTAATCATGTATATATGTTAATCCCAAGCTCCTAATTTTCCCCTCCCCCTTTCCCCTTTGGTGAGCATAAGTATATATGTTAATCCCAAGCTCCTAATTTCTCCCTCCCCCCTTCCCCTTTGGTAAGCATAAGTATATATGTTAATCCCAAGCTCCTAATTTCTCCCTCCCCCCTTCCCCTTTGGTAAGCATAAGTATATATGTTAATCCCAAGCTCCTAATTTCTCCCTCCCCCCTTCCCCTTTGGTAAGCATAAGTATATATGTTAATCCCAAGCTCCTAATTTCTCCCTCCCCCCTTCCCCTTTGGTAAGCATAAGTATATATGTTAATCCCAAGCTCCTAATTTCTCCCTCCCCCCTTCCCCTTTGGTAAGCATAAGTATATATGTTAATCCCAAGCTCCTAATTTCTCCCTCCCCCCTTCCCCTTTGGTAAGCATAAGTATATATGTTAATCCCAAGCTCCTAATTTCTCCCTCCCCCCTTCCCCTTTGGTAAGCATAAGTTTGATTTCTATGTTTGTGAGTCTATTTCTGTTTTGCATAAAGTTCACTTGTACCATTTTTAAGATTCCCTGTCTAAGTGACATCATATGACATTTGCATCTCTCTGTTTAGCTCACTTCACTTAGTGCGATGATCTCTAGGCCCATCCATGTTGCTATGAATGGAATTATTTCATTCTTTTTATAGCTGAGTAATATGACATTGTGTAAATATACATCTTCTTTATTCATGCATCGGTCGATGGATATTTAGGTTGCCTCCATGTCTCGGATATTGTGAATAATGCTGCTATGAACATTGGGGGTGCGTGTATCTTTTTGAATTACAGTTACAGTCTTGATATCAAGATTATACCTTCATCATAAAATGAGTTGGGAGCTTCTCTTGTATTTTTGTTCTTGAAACAGTTTGTATAATGTAGAATTATCTCCTCTCTGAATGTTTGTAGGGACACCCTTGTAAAATTGCCTGGATCTGATATTCTGAAGAGGAAACCTGAATCCAGAGTAACCCTTCTAAATGGTCTTGGAAGGCACTAATTCTAAGACAACTCCAGGACGCTGGTCCCTGCCTGCCCCCTGCACAGTCGTCTCCCCTTGAATGTGGGTAGATCCTGTGGGTGTGATGAGATATCACTCCTGTGATTAGGTCATGATTAGGTTGGCCTCTGAGTTAACCCAAACGGAGATTATTTAGGTGGGACTGGCATTGTCAGATGATTCCTTTAAAGAGATTTTTCTTCCTAGAGTTAGAGTGTTTAGAAGTGTGAGAGGGACCATTGAGGAGGCAGGTGACAAGGACCTGAGAGTGGCCTCCGAGGGCTAAGAGATATGCCTGGGTGACACCAAGGCAAGGGCCTCTGTCCCTGCTGCAAGGAATAAAACTCTTCCGATGTGCTGAAGGGGCTGGAAAGTGCCCCTTTCCCTAGCTGAGCCTCCCAGTGAGGATGGAGCTGGCCGGGCCCTTGACCTCAGCCTCGTGAGGCCCACGGCGGAGCATTCAGCCACATGTGCCTGGCTTCTGGCTCACAGAACTGTGAGCTGATAAAGGGGTGCTGTTCCAAGTCACTAGTTTTGGGATAAGTTTTTTCAGAATAGAAAACGAATATAATTGTTCATGGTTTATTCAGATTTATCTACTCCAGTTAGTTTTGGTAATTTGCTTTTCAGGGAGATATATCCATTTCATCCAAGTTTTAGCATCTATTGGCATAAAATCGTTAGTAATATTCTCTTGTGATTCTAAAAACTTCTCTTGTCTGCACTGTGTTCCCTGTGTGTATATACACGCATATGCACGTGTATGTGTGTACAAGTATGCACATATATGAGTGTACATGTGTGCACACATGCATACATGATGTGTATTTGTGTATGTGTGTATCTGGGTATGTATACATGTTCACACTCTCTCATTCTTGGTTATTCTTGCCAGAAGCCTGTTCATTTTATCAAACTTTCAAGGACTCAGCTTTCTATTATTTCTCTATTTTTTATTTTCACCATGTCTATTATTTCTATTTTTATACTTTTTCTACATTTACTCTGCTATTCTTTTCTAAGACTCTTGAGACATAGCAATACTTGGTTTGTTAATTTTTAGTCTTTGAAAAATAAAGTCAATTACGTTGATCAATTTTCCCTAAGGCATCACTTTGCTTGAACCCTGCATGTTTAATATGTGGTGCTTTTGTTGTTGATGAGTCTGAATATCTGGTAATGTCTGTTGTTACTTCTTCCTTAATGAGTTACTTACTTGTGCATTTTGAAGCTTTCTGTAAGGCAAGTTTTCTTTTAAAATGTGTTTTTACAGTAGTGTTCTTTGTTGTTGTTCTGTCACTCGGTCGTGTCTGACTCTTTGTGACCCCATGGACTGCAGCACGCCAGCCCTCCCTGTCCTTCACCATCTCCCGGAGCTTGCTCAAACTCATGTCCATTGAGTCGGTCTTTCCATCCAACCATCTCATCCTCTGTCGTCCCCTTCTCCTCCTGCCTTCAATCTTTCCCAGCATCAGGGTCTTTTCTAATGAGTCAGCTTTTCGTATCATGTGGCCAAAGTATTGGAGCTTTAGCTTCAACATCAGTCCTTCCAGTATTTGAATATTCAGGGTTAATCTCCTTTAGGATTGACTAGTTTGATCTCCTTGCAGTCCAAGGGACTCTCAAGAGTCTTCTCCATACCACAGTTCAAAGGCACCAGTTCTTCATTGCTCAGTCTTCTTTATGGTCCAACTCCTCGTATCCATACATGACTATTGGAAGAACCATTGGTTGACAGGATGGACCTTTGTTGGCAAAGTAACGTCTCTGCTTTTTAATATGCTGGCTAGGTTTGTCAGCTTTTCTAAGGAGCAAGTGTCTTTTAATTTCATGCTGCAGTCGTTGTCTGCAGTGACTTTGGAGCCCAAAGTAAAATCTGTCACTGCTGCCACTGTTTCCCCATGTGTTTGCCTTGAAGTGATGGGACCGGATGCCATGATCTTAGTTTTCTGAATGTTGAGTTTTAGGCCAGCTTTTCACTCGCCTCTTTCACCTTCATCAAGAAGCTTTTTAGTTCCTCTGTGCTTTCTGCCATAAGGGTGGTGTCTGCATATCTGAGGTTATTGGTATTTCTTTCAGCAGTCTTGATTCCAGCTTGTGCTTTATCCAGCCTGGCATTTCTCATGACGTACTCTGCACAGAAGTTAAATAAGCAGGGTGACAATATACAGCCTTGACGTACTCCTTTTCCTATTTGGAACCAGTCTGTTGTTCCATGTCCGGTTCTAAGTGTTACTTCTTGACCTGCATGCAGGTTTCTCAGGAGGCAGGTCAGGTGGTCTGGTGTTCCCGTCTCTTTCAGAATATTGAGCATTACTTGACTAGCGTGTGAGATGAGTGCAATTGTGTGGTAGTTTGAACATTCTCAGGCGTTGCCTTTCTTTGGGATTGGAATGAAAACTGAACTTTTCCAGTCCTGTGGCCGCTGCTGAGTTTTCCAAATTTGCTGGCATACTGAGTGCGGCACTTTCACAGCATCATCTTTTAGGATTTGAAATAGTTCAGCTGGAATCCCATCACCGCCACTAGCTTTGTTTGTAGTGATGCTTCCTAAGGCCCACTTGACTTCACACTCCAGCATGTCTGGCTCTGATGAGTGAGCACACCATCGTGCTTATCTGGGTCGTGAAGATCTTTTGTACAGTTCTGTGTATTCTTGCCCCTCTTCTTAATCTTTTCTGCTTCTGTTAGGCCCGTACTGTTTCTGTCCTTTATTGCGCCCATCTTTGCATGAAATATTCCCATGGTATCTCTAATTCTTTTGAAGAGCTCTCTAGTCTTTTCCACTCTAGTGTTTTCCTCTATTTCTTTGTATTGTTCACTTTGCGTTTGCTGTATTATTATTTAATTGCATTAGTTTAATTGCAGAGGTGCAATAATAAAAGTCACTAATTTTCTGAAATTTGCTGAGGCTTCTTTTGTGATGTAGAATATTTTCAAAGCTATTCCTGTGTACTCTAAAAATATATATTTTCTATTTTTTAGGAATGCATTTTCATAGAAAAGTAGATAGATTGTAGTTGATAGATAGGTAGATAGATAAAGCAGTATATGGGGGATACAGAAGACAGAACGATAAAGTGATCAAGGTGCTAATTCTGTTGTAATCATGCACAGCATTACTGCATTTTGTGTTGAGTCCTTCAGATTCTGTTGAGAGCTTTGCAAGAATCTCCCACCAAGTTGGAGGAGTTTTCATTTTTTTCTTTCTCTGTTTTGATTTTATGATGTTAGATGCATAAAAATTAATGATAATCACATTCCTTGGTGTAATTTTGCTTTCATTATTATGTATTATATCTCTCTTTAGTCTTAATATTGTTAATATTGTTTTTAAATTATATTTTTTCTTTAGTATTATATATCAGCTTTGTTTCCTGTACCGTTTACCTAGTATATACTTTCTAAAATCTGCTTATTTTCAACATTTCTCTATTGTTTTCAGGTATGTCTTTTGTACGTAGCATATGTTTAGACTTTCAAAAGCCCCAATCTAATAATCTATGATTTAATAAGAAATTAAAATTCATTTATATATCGTATGATATATTTGGACTTAATTCTAATGTCTTACGTTTTCTTTTTATATTCCTTCTTTGCCTTTTTTGAGGAGTCTTTGTCTGATTTCTGTAATTTGACTAAATGTTCTGTATTACCTGTTCCCTACACACCTTCCCCCTACACCCCCTGTTGGTTCTGAAATAGACTGTAATTCTATCTATTTACTAGATATCCTTAACATTTTATTTATTAATTTATTATTACAATTATTTTTGATGTAGACCCTTTTTAAGTCTTTATTGAATTTGTTACAATATGGCTTCTGCTTTATGTTTCGGTTTTTTGGCCACAAAGATCTTAACTCCCTGACCAGGGGTTAAACCTGCACCCTCTGCGTGGAAGTTGAAGTCTTAACCACTGGACTGCCAGGAGAGTCCCTTAACCTTTTAAAGATGGATTCATAACTGTGCATTAGTCTCACCTCACAGGTGGCTCAGTGGTAGAATCCGCCTGCCAAGAAGGAGACATGGGTTCAGTCCCCAGGCTGGGAAGATCCCTTGGAGGAGGAAATGGCAAACCATTCCAGTATTCTTGCCTGGGAAATCCCATGGACAGAGGAACCTGGTGGGCTACAGTTCATAGGGTTGCAAAGAGTCAGACCTTCTAACATGGAGGACAGACAGTTATAGCCCAGCTGCCTGGCAACCTGTGCTTATAAATAAAACTTTATTGGAACACAGTCTTGTCCATTCATTTACATGTTATCTCTTATGCTACATGGCAGAGTTGAGTGGTTGTAACAGAGATCTTATGACTCACAAAGTCTAAATATTTACTACTGGCCCTTTTCAGAAAATGTTTGCCATCCTCCGGCCTAATGCAGTGAAGAGTGATTTAACCTCTGTAACATAATCTGATGCAACTACAGGTGGAACGGCCCCTTCTGTAAATGGTTTTGTTATTGCCTAGGTTGTTAGTTTTGTGTGTAGAAAATAGTGAAAAATTGGACATCATAATTTTAAAAATCAATGAGTAATTAATTACTTAAAAGTTATTTTCTGGGCCTACCATTGTTCTTGTATCCTGTGCTTTCCCTCGGGTTCAGTTCCTGCGTTGTTTTACTGAGGCTCCGGAGTGATGACTTACTGTTTCTATGAAAATATGTTTATTTTGCCATCACTCTACTCTCACAGTTTAGCTAGATATAAGGTTCTAAGATGTCAATTATTTTCCTGCTGCTTTTTGAGGATGTTACTTAATTGTTTTCTAGCATATTTTCTCTCCCTCTCTTTTTTTCTGAGGTGACGTTTTCTCTCCTTTTAACTATGATTTTTCTCCCCTAGGTACTTCATCTTTCTTTTTGGTACCCTTTAATGCTTTCTTTTTATGCTTGATATTCTATAGTTACTCACACCATTTCTAGTTGGATGTATTTTATTTATCAGATTGTACCCCTAATACACTTTAAATTTGAGAAATCAAGTCTTGAATTCTGGAAATTTCTCATCTGTTATCTCTTCAAATGTTGCTTCTTCACCATGTTCCCTCTATTCTCTTTTTCTGGAACCCACATGTGATGTGTGTTAGGTATATGGTCTAACCTCCGTATCATTTAATTTCTTCCATTTTTTTTCTTTGTCTTTCTGTTGTTTGTGAGTGATTCCTTAGTACTGTTTCCTAAACCATTAGTACTCTCCAACTATGTCTCCAGTTTAGAGTATGATTATTATTCATATTATTTAAATAAATGCTTGTTTTTTCCAAAAGTTCTAGCTACTATCGTCCAGTAGCTGAATATCCCTCTTAGTATTGGATTTTCTCATGTGCTATGGCATTTTGGTTTGAATAGATTTTCTTGTTGCCCTTCTTTTCTCCGCCCCCTGCCATTTCATCTTATTTCACCCCAGCTGCATCTCAAATGTTATTCCTTACTGCTGTGTCTCTAGAGTTGGGGGCAGAGGGGCAGGCAACAATGCTTTTTCACTGAGAGTCCAAGACTTTTTAAAGGTAGAGTCAACAGGATTGTCAGTGAATTGGATGTGGAGTATAAGAGAGAGACGAGTCAGGTAGGAAGCCTTGGTTCTGGCTTATGTAACACTTGACTAGTGCTGTTCACAGAGAGGGGGGAGCACTGTGGGAGGAGCAAGGTTGGGAGAAAGAATAAACAGTTCTCTAGTTGCCATCATGTAACAACCCTGAACTTAAAAATAATACGTGCTTTAATATTTACATTAAAGTTTTGAAAAGTATTCTTTAGTTTTATTAATGTGTGATATGCTTTTTTGCTATCCAAATGGAAATGTTGAAAAAGGCAAATGGACGGGCATATGAACCCAGAGTTCCAGATTTGAGTTAAAGATATAAATTAGGGAGTAATAAGCTTTCGGTGGTATTCAAAGCTATTGGGTGGATTCTGAACGGTGAGCCCTGACGTGTTAAAGTTTTCAGTCTGGTAGAGGGGGCAGAGCTGACAAAAGGACTCCCAGGGTGTCAAGAAGAAAACGAGAGAGCTGACCAGTGGGCAAGAGGAGAGACCATTTACAGGAGACTTGACTGTTGATGTTGGCAAGAAGGCGTGACAAAAGAGTGGAATGGTGGGAGTGAGAATGCAGTTGGACAAAGCTGAGGAGAGGCTGAAGAGTTAACAGTGGGAGAGCGAGGACTGGCACTGACTGAGTTTTGGAGTGCAGGGAGCAGAGAAGGTGTCCGGGCTCGGAGGCAGATACAGAATGTTCTGCTTTGTTTTAAGATGGGAG
Organism: Bos indicus x Bos taurus; assembly: GCF_003369695.1. NCBI lineage: Eukaryota > Metazoa > Chordata > Mammalia > Artiodactyla > Bovidae > Bos > Bos indicus x Bos taurus. Next base: position 105,876,306 of record NC_040086.1, read on the forward strand.
ACACTGGGGGTATGCTTTATGCTAATGGGGTTTTCTGAACCCTCTGTTCGCCTTCTCCACTCTTCGTTCCTGTGTTCTCCTGTGGTGAAGTGGGGAAGGGGCCTGCGGCATCCGTTCAGAAGTCCCTCAGGCTCATTCTTCTGCTCTCAGTATCACCATCGCTCATGAGGCAACTTGGAGTGCAGCTGGGGTTGCTTGGGGACATGGTTCAGGCTAGGACTCATTTCAAGGACAGATTCAGGGCTGGGCCAGGGACCAGAGACCACGTGTTCTCTCAGGGGTGATGCCCGGAAGCATGATCGTGCTGGTAAAAGCCATCACTAGCATTACTGGCGAGGATGTCTGAACTCAGTTCCTGGCCTCCCCTGCCTGGTACGCTGGTGCTTGGACAGCGGGGGACACAGGCATGAAGATGTCACTGCTCTTGGAGGACAGGACGTGGGTGGCGGGAGGGGCGTGCCCTCTTCTCAACACCGTGCAGAAGCCCTTACTTCCCGCTTGTCTTTGTTCCTGCCAGGATCCTCGCCACAGCTGGCACTGACTTTGATCTGCGAACACTGCGGGCTGTGCGTGTACTGAGGCCCCTGAAGCTGGTGTCTGGGATTCCAAGTGAGTCTGGCGAAAGCAATCAGGCCCAGCCTACCTGGACACTGACCTTGTCCCCTACACCCGCCACAGCTGCAGTGAGGCCCTGACCTCCGGACCCTCTGGTGACTCTGAGCTTGCCACCCTTAGCCCCAGGGAACCAGGTTTGAAGGCAGAAATGGCCCTTCTCCATCCTCTCCTGTTTCCTTGAAAGACTAGAGGGTAACCCGGCTTCCTACGTGGAAGCTTTGCTCCTCTCACACCCTTTGCTGTATTTGCAGCTCTTTGCTTCTTTTCCTGGGGTTAAAGGGCAGATGAGAGATGAGCCAAGGTGGTGGGGCAGGGAACACATTCAGAGGCTGCAGAGGGCCATCTCTCCTGGCTCAGGCTAGGCGGGGCTGTCAAGACCTGTGACCCAGTTAAGACGTGCTCCGGGACTGGGTGGCTTAAGAGGCCACGTGGGGGCAGAGAGTGGCCAGGTTGCCTTGAGAGTGGTGACTGCCTGGGCCCATGTTCCTCCAGGCCAGTGGGAATTTGGATTTCCTTTAGGGCCCGGGTGGCAGGCCCGGAACTGTGCCACCTGAGCCCATTGCAAGGAAGACTGCAGGTCAGCTCCCTGTACTGCCCCAAGACCCTGCCAGGAAGCAGCTCAGGCCTGTACCCAGGAGCAAGTTCAAGGTTGGAAGTGGGATTGTTCCCCTGGCCTGGACATACTCATGCCCTACAGTCAGTGGTAGAACCCTCCTTAGGAGTAGGCCCCCTGTTTTCCTTTCCCTCAGGAGTGGGTCTGTCAGGAACCCTTATTTTTCATTCCCAGCATCCCCTGCACTTAGTTCCCACGATCCCCTGCTCTTCCATTCCAGCATCCCCTGTTCTTCATTCCCAGCATCCCCTGCTCTTAGTTCCCAGGATCCCCTGCTCTCCCTCCCAGGATCCCCTGCTTTCAGCTCCCAGGAGTTCCTCCTCTTTCCTCTCAGGACTCTCCGCTTTTGCTCCACCCTGAGCCCTCCACAGACTCAGAGTGCTCGTCAGGACTTCCTACTGATACCCCCGCACACCGTCCCTCCCTCTGACTGGGACTCTGCTCAGTCCACTCCCCCGTGAGACCCCTCTGCTTTGTCCCCCACCTCAAGGACGCTCAGCTCTACCCAGGGAGGCACTCACTGTTCTGTCCCGCTTCCCCACCACTCCCTCTCTGTCCCCTGCTTTGAGGGCCCAGCTCTGTCCTTTGGCCTCATGAGCACTCATTGCTCCACACTTGGCCCAGGACTCAGCCCTGCCCACCCAGGCTCTTGCTGTTGTGCCCACACCCCAGTCCACTCCCTGCTCTGCCCACTGTGTTCCTGACCTGCCTGCTTCACCTGCTCTGCCCAGGTTTGCAGGTGGTGCTCAAGTCCATCATGAAGGCCATGGTCCCGCTCCTGCAGATTGGGCTGCTTCTCTTTTTCGCCATCCTCATGTTCGCCATCATTGGCCTCGAGTTCTACATGGGCAAATTCCACAAGGCTTGTTTCCCCAACAGCACAGGTGAGGCCTTGAGGTACCTGTCGGACCCAGAGGAGGACCACAGACTCAGTCGTCCCGGAGAGATTCACTGTTCTGGGCCCTGAGGGGGCCTTCTAGGTGCTAGACAGAGGAAGTGGACCCAGGCAAGAGTCTTATAAAGGCAAACACACGAAGTAATTACTGAAGGTACTACAGTAACTTCTAGGAGGGAAGCAAGAAAGGTATCTGAGACAGAATGATTGGGGTCTGTCTCACAGACAGTAGCCTGGGGAGGCCTCTCTGTCAGGGTGATAGTTGGACAGCGAGCTGAGTGTGGTGAGAGGGGGCCCATCAGCAGCCTGCCAGAAGCTCTGGTTACAAGGACTTGTAAGTGTGAAGGGCTAGAGTCAGAAGCAGTGAGTGGAGGGGCCTCACGTGGGTTCAGGCCATGTAGGACTCTGAATCTTATTCCTAGAGAAGTGGGAGGACAGTGGGGCCTTGAGTGAGCGCTGGTACCCTCTGATTGTTCTGGCTGCTCTGGGGAGGCAGATCAAACAGGGGAGAGTCAGAGAGTCAAATCTCAGTCCAGGAGAGATGGATGGAGGCGGGGGCCAGGCTGTTTGGCAGTTGGTATTGTTTTAGTCACTAAGTCGTGTCTGACTCTTTGTGACGCCAGGAACTGTAGCCCACCAGGCTCCTCTGTCCATGGGGTTTCCCAGGCAAGAATACTGGAGTGGGTTGCCATTTCCTTCTTTAGGGGATCTTCCCAGACCAGGGATGGAACCCAAGTCTCCCGCACTGGCAGGCACATTCTTTATCACTGAGCCCCGGGGAAACCTGTTTGGCTCTTAGAATCTGTCATGTTCTGGGTATATTTTGCAGTGTGGCCTGCTGGGCCATCTGGGTTTTCTGGGCAACTGTATGTGGAGGAAGAGAAAGTGAAGAGTTAAGGGTGACACAAGGGTTTGTGTCTTGAGCTACAAACACATTAAAGGAGAAAACCTGTATGATCGTCTCAGTAGAGGCAGGAAAAGTTTTTATTAAAGTTTAAATCATTCATAATTTTAAAACCCCTCTTAATCAAACTGGAAATAAGGGGAATTTGCTTAAACTACCTAAAATTCCCTTCAGACATCATACTTTGTCATCGGTCTTGAGAGCTTTTCCTTTGAAGTGAAAACAGAGATAAAGGCACACGCGGTCACCGCTGGTCCATCTAGCCTTGGTGGTTGTGGCCAGTGATGTGAGGCAAGAAAAAGAACAAAAGCTGTAAGAATGTGAAAGGAGGAAATGAAACTCTCACTATTCACAGAGAATACAGTTGTCTACAAATAGACAGACAATGACCTTCTGGTTTTCTTTATGAGCATTTATTGAGATAATTGGAAGAAAGGAATAAACTTGTGTGATCAGTTTTGCCTTCTAAATCTGGGAATATTTGCTTCCCATCCTAGCTATTCCTAAAATTTCCCCTATCCTGATAGGAGAGCTTTTCCATGTGTTGTTATGCATTTTTTAAGAATAGTTTTTTCTTTAGGTTTTGGGAGGGAGGGACTAGCCTGAGCTGCTTGCCTCCTGACTCCAGAGGTTAGCCCTGGTTTTCTGTGATTTCTTTAGCATCTCTTTGTGTGGCTCCTGGCTGCCAGCAAGAGTGTGTCCCCTTTGCTGGGGCCAGTGCCAGGAGAACCGGGCCCTGAGGCCCAGCCATGCTCTGGGCCTGTGCTGGTCAACCTGCCTGAAGAGCACCGGGGCTGCAGGGCTCCGTCCAGCTTGGTTCTGGCTCCAGAGTGACAGGCAGACCTGTGTGTTGGGGAAGTCTGGGTGGAGGTTTGGCTGTGGGACAGTTGGGGTGATGGCGATAGGAAGAGTAGGAGGTTAGGAGTTGGTTGTTTTTGATTTTAAGGTGAATGAGTTCTCAGCATATTTACACAGTGATGGGCAGTTTCTGTGGGGAAGGGGAGGTTGACCAGCTGTTCCTGAGAAGGTGGGTCTGAGGCTGGGGCCGAGGATGGAGACAGGGCATGTGCAGCAGTGGCAGGAGGCAGTTTCCCTTGGTGCCTGATCCCTTTCTCCCGTGCTGAGGTCTGAGCCCCGCAGTCCCAGTGGGGTGCAGAGCTCGGGGTTCCTCAGCGCAGCCCTGCCTGCTCTTCTCCTCGCAGACGCAGATCCGGTGGGTGACTTCCCGTGCGGCAGGGAGGCCCCGGCGCGGCTGTGCGAGGGCGACACTGAGTGCCGGGAGTACTGGGCGGGCCCCAACTTCGGCATCACCAACTTCGACAACATCCTGTTCGCCATCCTGACGGTGTTCCAGTGCATCACCATGGAGGGCTGGACCGACATCCTCTACAACGTGAGTCGGGTCTTGGTCCGGGAGCTCCTGGGCCCCCTTGGGGCGAGGCTTCTGTCCAGACTCGGGCTGCCTTCTCCCCCCAGGATGGGACACAGGCTCCTTCGGGCAGCTCCCCTGCAGGGCCACTGACCTGGGTTCTGGAGTCTCCAGGCAACTTCTGTTTTGAAAGTGAAGGTGAGGGCTGGGTGGTGAAGGTTAGAAAAAACAATTCCAGAGGAGGTGGACCTGCCACTGCTGGTGACGAGAGCCCTGCGTGCAGACGTGGGAGTGAGGCTTGGAGAAGCTAGTTAACTCGTTCTGGGCTTGAGGCAGCAGGCTGCTGCCTGGTGAACGGGAGGAGCAGGGCCGAGGTGCAGGGAGGATGCACTGATTGTGCCAGGGTCCTGGGGGTGGGAAGTGGGGTCTGGGGGATCCTGGGGGTGGGAACCAGGGTCCTGGGGGTGGGAACTATGTTGTATACCTTTGTTTGCTTCCCTCTGAGTCTCCCTCCTGCTCTCCTGCCTGCCCTCCCCGTCTTCCCTGTCGTTAGGACTCTAGTCCAGCCCAGCAGTGTATGGTGCTCTGGGGGTTGGTGCTTGTGGACAGAAGCTGGGTATAAGGCCCTCTGGGGCTTCCTGATGACGTGTCTCATGCCTGCCTCCCCTCCACCTGAGGCTCTTCTTGGGGACTCCTGGGTTGCTCTCGGTGTTTTTTTTTATGTGACGACCCCCCATCCCCACAGAGCTACGCTCTAGAGTCCTGTGATCGTGGGCACGAGAACAGTTAAGTTAGAGGGAGTGGAGAAAGACAGTGCATTTGAAACAGGAGTTTTGGAAGGTCTGGCTGGTGGATTGCTGTGTCTTGGTAGCTGGAGGGTGTGTTGTGCCGGGAGCTGTGGAGGGGACTTGTGCAGTGCGAGCCGTTTCACTTGAACCTGTCGCTTGTGCACTGGGGCGGGGCTCGGGCCGCCAGCCTCTGGAGTAGCCACGCGCTTCTGGCATGAACAAGGATGGGAGGGACAGGCTGGAATCCTCTGCTCTGCGACTCGTCTTAGAGTTCATGGAGACTTGGTGGGTCTCAGGGCTGGACATCTGGCAGTGCTTGGTAAGTGCCGGCTGGGCAGGAAGGTGGCAGAGGGTGAGTTATGGAAAAGCTGGCCCGAGGTCCACTGAGCCAGAGCCCTCGTTGGAGACAGAGTCGTGTCTGATGACAGGCTTGGTTTGATCAAGGGAGAAACAGAGACAAGGGCGGTGATGAGGAGCTTGGCTGTTCTCTCCCTGCAGCCAATCCAGGAACAATTTCCACAAAGACAAACCCTAAAAATAGCTGGAGATGGCCACGTCCCTGCCAGCCCCACCGAGCGGGGCACTGCATGAGCCATGGGACTTGGCCACTGCCCAGGTGACTCAGCCTGGTGGGCCTGTGCCCCCAGGGGTGGGTGGGTGGGAGGCGCTGGTCGGAAAGGGCCACAGAGGCTCCCCTGACATATTTCCAGGGGACACACTGGGAGCAGACGCTACAGGCACAGTGGTGGCAGGAGGCTTTCGATAAATAATGCCAGTCAGTAACGGCAAGTTCAGCGAAGGGAGCAGGAGGACGAGGGGCAGGGGTGGCAGGTCAGGGGCGCTGGGAAAGCAAGATCTGTGGGGTCTGGGAGCCAGACATGCAGAGCCTGCGGGACAGTGCTGGGGAGTCTGCAGGGCACCGGCATGCCATGCAGGATGTGGGCCATGAGCCTGGTGCCCGGAGCCCGTGGCTGAGAACGCTGAGTCTGCTCCACACGGAGGGGTTACGGGGCCAGTTGCTGGAGATCAGACAGGCTTTGTTCTCTTCTGTCCGCACCAGGGGTTGAACCCAGGTCCTCGGCAGTGGAAGCGCAGAGTCCTAACCACTGCACCGCCAGGAATGTCCCCAGAGAGGACATCTGAAGAGTGTTCTCTGGCAGGAGAGGCTGTCTTTCCCCACAGCCCAGGGATGGGACATTCGTGGTTGCCTCAGACCAATGCTCCTTGATGGAGCCTTCAAGGGGCGGTGCCTCAGGCCTGCGCATTGGGCTGGGGGGCTAGGGGTGGGGGGCTGGGGCTGGGGGGCGGTAAGCACCTGTGCCGCCTGGGGAGAGCAGGCTGCCCGGCGCCTCACGGAGACTGGCTGCTGAGGCGCTGGCGGTGGTGGCAGGCAGGTCCCCATCTTGAGGAGAAATGGCCGTCTGGGTTCTGAGGAGTGTGGTCAGATGGGTCCTGAAAGAGCCCACACAAGTGTCTTGTGAGGGATGAGTCAGCTGCGAGTTCCTGCCGGGCTGGGGAGGTGGGTTATCTTGGGACAGTGGGCCCCGTGCACGGAGGACTGTCCCCCCGCCCACTCCTCTGCGTCAGTAGCGCCGGGGTCAGAGGCCTGGAAGGAGGGACAGAGCGAGGCGTGGTGGGCAGAGAGGGCTGCGCTGCCCTTTCCCTCTGAAAGCAGCCAGCTGTGCAGGCCCGCGGAGGAGGGACGATGGTCTCGGTGAGAAGCACGGCAGCTGGGACGGGATGCTTAATCACTGAGTTCAGCCTGTGTTTTCTACTTGTGTTGATCGTCACAGGACCTATCCACGTTTTCATCCTGGGCTGTGACTATGTTCAGCGGGCCCATAGGCAGTAAATAATGTGGGTTTATGGTTAAGCACGTGTGGTTTTGCATCTGATCACTGCACTCGTTTTGTGAAGATCTGAGGAAGGGGCCTTCAGATATGTAGGTGAAAAGCTCCGTTTTGAAGTTAGTGCAGACCAAACTTGTTCATTGGTTCAGTGTGATGTTTAATGTGAAAGAAAGAGGGATCAAAGATGCTGTGACTTGAGCCATTAGGAACGGTGGTGCCTTTTACTGAGAAAGGTGATTGCGGAATTTTGTTTAGCAGAATGTTGTGGTGGACACTGAGAACTCTGCTTTGTCCCTAGGAAGCTGAACGCACTGTTTCATCCAAGTGGAGGTGCTGAGTATACAGTTGAGTGTATGAGAAGGGAGTTCAGGGGGACAGCAGGGCTGAGGGTGCATGTGTGAAGTCATGGGTGATGTTTCAAATTACAAGACAGGATGAGATCGCCCAGTGTGAATGTGTGGAGCTAGAAGCAAGATGGCTAAAAATGGAGCTTGTGTGAGCCTTTGGCTGTCAGGAGACTTCCAACACGCAGAAGCCAAGTAGGAGAGAAGGAGCCAGAGAAGAGCGCGAGGCGGGCCTGGGGGGAGCTGGAGCCCCCGCAGTGTGCCGTGTCCTGGAAGCCGAGCACAGCGTTTCCAGAGTGATTCCAGACCAGCTGTCGCCAAGAAGTCCCAGGAGACGGGCAGTTAGTGGGAATAGAGCCTCGGAATTCACAGGTTAAAGAGGCCAAGATTGAAGGTGAGGATGGCAGGGCCATGAGGCACCTGCAGGGACACGTGGGAACTGGCTCTCTTTTTATTTATTTTTTATTTATTTATTTTTTGGCTCTCTTTTTAAATGAAACTTTTTATTTGTGGTAAGGTAGGTGCGCATGCAGTTGTAAGAATTAATACAGAGAGAGCCCATGTATGCTTTGCCTGCTTCTGCCAACAGCCTGCAAAACAGGCGACTCCCAGAACAGGACGGTGACCCTGCTGCGGTGGAGACAGTGTCCCGTCGGCAGGGTGTCCTGCTGCCCTCTGAGGGCCACGCCCGCCTCTCTCTTGCCCTCATCCCTGGTCAGCGCTTGCCTTTTGCCACATCGATAATTCTGCCTTTTCAAGAATGTTATGTAGATGAAACCAGACCCTGTGTGATTTTGGGTATTGGTTTTTTTTCCCTCAGCATAATTCTCTGGAGACACATCTGGATTATTGCATGTCAGCAGTTTCTTCATTTTTCTTTTTTTTTTTGCTGAGTGGTCCCCAAGGTGTGAGTGAACTACAGCGTTTAATACTCACCTGTAAAGAACGTGTGTGTTGTCTCTGCTTGGGGTTATCATGAATAAAGCTGCTCTACACGTTTGTGGGCAGATTTTTTAAAAAAATATTTGTTTATTTCTGGCTGTGCTGGGTCTTTGTTGGGGTCTGCTCTCCAGTTGCGGTGCATATGTTTCTTGTTGCGGCAGCTTCTCTTGTCGTGGAGCGCGGGCTCCAGGCTGTGCAGGTCTCAGGGGCTGGGCGAGTGCGCTCCGTGGCTGTGGCGAGTGGGCTCAGTAGCTGCAGCTCCTGGGCTCGGGAGCACAGGCTCAATAGTTACTTGGGATCTTCCTGGATCAGAGATTGAACTCGTGTCTCATGCATTGGCAGGCAGATTCTTTACCACTGAGCCACCAGGGAAGTCCTGTGGGCAGGTTTTTGTGCAAATGAAAGTTTTCATTTCTCTGGGTTAAATGCTCAAGAGTGCAATTTCTGGGTTGTATGTTTAATTTTTTAGGAAACTAACATCTTTCAAAGACCTGTATTCTTTTGGATCCACCAGCAGTGTATGAGTAATCTAGTTTCTCTGTCTCCTCACTGATATTTGGTGTTTTTAACTTCAGCCATTCTGGCTGTGCAGACATGTATCGTCATGGATTTCCCAGTGGCCGATAGTGCTAAGATCTGCTCATGCTGATTTGCTGTTTGTGCGTCTTCTTCAGTGAAATAGCTCTTCCTATCTTTAGCTCATGTTCTGGATTGTTCTTTTGCTGTACAGTTTATATATATATTCCAGATATGAATTGTTTGTCAGATGTATGGTTTGCAAATATGTTCTCTGAGTCAGTAGCTTGTCTTTGCATACTCCTCACTTGACCTGTGAAAGAACATACCTATTTAATTTGGATAAAGTCCTGTTTAGTGGTTTTTTCTTTTGTGGACTGCGCTTTTGGCATAAAATCTAATAACTCTTTGCCTAGTCCTAAATCAAATATTTTCTCCTATATTTTTTCTAACATGTTTATTCTTTTACATGTAAGCCTGTGATCCGTCTTGTGTTAATTTTTGTATGAAGTGTGAGGTCTAGGTTGAGGTGTGCTCCCCCCGCCCCCTCCCTCCCTCCTTCCCTTTTCTCTCTCCCTCCCTCCCTTCTTCCTCCCTTTCTCTGGGTTGTGGACATCCAGTTGCCCCAGCAACACTTGTTGAAATGCTCTATTTCCTCCACTGAACTGCTTTTGCACCTTTGCAGACAGCCCGCTGGGCATGCGTGCGTGGGTCCTTCTCTGTCCCAGTGAGCTCTGTGTCTGCCCCTCTGCTGGTGTCATGCAGGCCTCAGTGTTGTAGCCATACTATAAATCTTTTAAACCAGACAGATCCCTCCCGTTTTATTCAGTTTGGGAGAATTGCATCTTTACTGTACTGGCTCTTTCAATCCATGACATGGAGTATCTCTCCCTTTATTTAGACTGTTTTTGATTTCTTCAGTCAGAATTTTATAGTTTTCAGCATACAAGTCCTGTACATGTTTGTTAGATTGTAAATGGTATTGTATTTTAAATCTTGGTGTCCATATATAGTTTCATCGCTAGTATACTGAAATACGGGTTTCCTAGGGGGCACAGGGGGTAAAGAATCCTCCTGCCAAAGCAGGAGACACAAGAGCGGAGGGTGTGATCTCTGGGTTGGGAAGATCCCCTCGAGCAGGAAATGGCAACCCACTCAGTATTCTTGCCTGGAAATTTCCATGGACAGACGAGCCTGGTGGGCTACAGTCCCTAGGGTCGCGAAGAGTCAGACATGACTGAGTGACTGAGCACACAAACATATAAAGAAACACAACTGATTTTTGTAAGTTGATCTTATATTCCTGACCTTTCTGAACTCACTTATTAATTCTAGGAGATTTTTTGGAGATTCCTTGGGATTTCCTATATAGATAGCTGTGTCATTTGTAAATAGGAATGATTTCTTTTTTTCTGACCTGTATGCCTTTTATGTTTTAATTTTTTAAAGTTTTTATTGAGTTTGTTACAATGTCGCTTCCATTTCAAGTTTGTTTTTTTGGCCATGAGACATGTGGGGTCTAGCTCCCTAAGCAGAGGTAAAGCCTGTACCCCTACGTTGGAAGGCGGAGTCTTAAGCACTGGATCACCGGGAAAGTTCCCCTGTGAGCCTTTCATCTTCTGGCTCTTGCTTGATTTCAGTGGCTAAAACGCCCACCGTCACAGTAATTAACAGAGTAGTGAGAGCAGACGTGCTTCCCATTCTCCGAGGCTCGGGGGGAAAGCATTCCGTTTTCACTGCTGAGGTGTAATGTTAGCTGTCAGCTTTTCTGCAGATGCTCTTTATCAAGCTGAGTCAGTCCTTGGATTCCTAATTTTTCTGAGAGTTTTTATCATGAATGGGTGTTGAGTTTTGTAAAATACTTTTTCTGCCTTGGTATGATTATGTGATTTTCTTCCTTTAGCCTGTTAATGGTGGATTACGCTGATTGACTTTTGAATACTGAACCAACATTGCACTCCTGGAAAAAGCCCATGTGCTCATGGCACACAATTACTTTATGCACTGCTTAATTCCATTTGCTGATATTTTATCAAGGTGGCCTGTATGCATATGTACAGTCGATTTACAGTGTTGTGCCAGTCTCTGATAAACAGCAAAGCGACTCAATTGTACATAAATACATTCTTTTTATGTTCTTTTCCATTACAGTGTATCACAGTGTATTACTGTGATATAGTACGGTATATCACAGTACCATACCTTAGGACCTCGTTTTCATCCATTCTAAACCCTATAGTTTTCACCTGCCAACGCCCACCTCCCAGCACACCCCTCTCCCCCCTCCTCCTGTTGAACAACAGCAGCAGAACAACACAGACTCACAGACAGTCTCTGCGTCTCTGCGTCTCTACGTCTCTGCGTCTCTGCGTCTCTGCGTCTCTACGTCTCTACGTCTCTGCGTCTCTACGTCTGTGAGTCTGTGTTTGTTCTGTTGTCGTTGTTCATTTGCTGGGTTGTGTCTCACTCTTTGTGATCCCATGAACTGACGCACACCAGGCTTCCCTTTCCTTCACTATCTCCCTGAGTTTGCTCAAGCTCATGTCCATCTAGTCAGTGATGCCATCCAACCACCTTATCCTCTGTCACCCCTTTCTCCTCTTGCCCCCAATCTTTCCTGGCATCAGGGTCTTTTTTTAATGAGTTGGTTCTTTGCGTCAGATGACCAAAGTATTGGAGCTTCAGCAGCTGTCCTTCTCATGAATATTCTGGGTTGATTTCCTTTAGGATTGACTGGTTTGATATCCTTGCTGTCCAAGGACTCTCAAGAGTCTTCTCTAGCACCATAATTCAAAAGCATCAATTCTTCAGTGCTCAAGCTTCTTTATGGTTCAACTTTCACATCCATACGTGATTGCTGGAAAAACCATAGCTTTGACTATATGGACGTTTGTTGCCAAGTAATGTCTCTGACTTTTTAATACACTGTCTAGGTTTGTAGAGCAAGCGTCTTTTAATTTTGTGACGGCAGTTACTGTCTGCAGTGATTTTGAAGCCTAAGAAAATGATGTGACACTATTTCCACTCTTTCCCCATCTATTTGCCATGACGTGATGGAACTGGATGCCATGATCTTCGTTTTTCTGAGTGTTGAATTTTAAGCCCGCTTTTTCACTCTCCTCTTTCACTTTCATCAAGAGGTTCTTTAGTTCATCTTCACTTTCTGCCATAAGGGTGGTGCCATCTGCATATCTGAGGTTGTTGATATTTCTCCTGGCAATTTTAATTCAGGCTTGTGAGTCATCCAGTCCGGCATTTCTCATGATGTACTCTGCATATAAGTTAAATAAGCAGGGTGACAATATACAGCCTTGACCTACTCTTTTCCTGATTTGGAACCAGTCCGTTGTCCCAAGTCCAGTTCTAGCTGTTGCTTTTTGTCCTGCATGCAGGTTTCTTAGGAGGAGGTCGGGTGGCCTGGTATTCTCATCTCTTTAAGAATACTCCGCAGTTTGTTGTGATCCACACAGTCAAAGGCTTTAGCATAGTCAGTGAAGCAGAAGTAGAGTCTTTTTTTTGGAATTCCCATGATTTTTCTATGATCTAGCGGATGTTGGCAATTTGATCTCTGGTTCTTCTGCCTTTTCTACGACCAGCTTGTACATCTGGAAGTTCTTGGTTCACGAACTGCTGAAACCTCAGTCAGTTCAGTTCAGTCGCTCAGTCGTGTCTGACTCTTTGTGACCCCATGAACCGCAGCACGCCAGGCCTCCCTGTCCATCACCAACTCCCGGAGTCCACCCAAACCCACGTTCATCGAGTCGGTGATGCCATCCAATCATCTCATCCTGTGTTGTTCTCTTCTCCTCCTGCCTTCAGTCTTTCCCAGCATCAGGGTCTTTTCAAATGAGTCAGTTCTTCACATCAGGTGATCAAAGTATTGGAGTTTCAGCTTCAGCATCAGTACTTCCAATGAATATTCAGGACTGATTTCCTTTAGGATGGACCGGTTGGATCTCTTTGCAGTCCAAGGGACTCTCAAGAGTCTTCTCAACACCACAGTTCAAAAGCATCAGTTCTTTGGTGCTCAGCTTTCTTTATGGTCCAACTTTAACGTCCATACATGACTACTGGAAAAACCATAGCTTTGACTAGACGGACCTTTGTTGGCAAAAAACCACTACACCGTTGTTGGCTGAAGCCTGGCTTGGAGAATTTTGAGCATAATCTAGCATGTGAGAAGAGTGCGATTGTGCGGTGGTTTGAGCATTCTTTGGCATTGCCCTTGGCATTGCCCTTCTTTGGGATTGGAATGAAAACTGACCTTTTCTAGTCCTGTGGCCTCTGCTGAGTTTTCCAAATTTGCTGGCATATTGAGTGCAGCACTTTCACAGCAACATCTTTTAGGATTTGAAGTAGCTCAGCTGCATCCAGCTGAACTACTCCACTCGTCCAGCTGAACCACCTCCACTATCTTTCTTCGTAGCAATGCTTCCTAAGGCCCTCTTGACTTGACGCTCCAGGACGTCTGGTGCTAGGTCAGTGATCCCACCATTGTGGCTATCTGGGACATTAAGAGCTTTTCTGGACAGTTCTTCTGTGTATTCTTGCCACATCTTCTTCATCTCTTCTGTTCCTGTTAGGTCCTTGCCATTTTTGCACTTTATTGTGCCCATCTTTGCATGAAATGTTCCCTTGGTATCTTCAGTTTTCTTACAGAGGTAGATAGGTTCATGTGTTCCATATTTTAGATCCCACAGGTACGTGGTATTGTATGATACTTGTTTTCCTCTTTCTGACTTACTCCACTTAGTATGACAAACTCTAGGTCCATTTGTGTTGCTGCAAATGCATTATTCGTTCTTCTTACGGCTGAGCGGTGTTCCACTGTATATGTATGCACCGCTTCTTCTTTATCCCTTCATCTGTTGTTGGGCATCTAGGCTGTTTCCATGTTTGGCTGCTGTAAATAGTGCTTCTGTGAGCATCCAGGTGTGTGTATCCTTTTGAATTAGAGTTTCGTCTGGATGTATGCCCAGGAGTGGGATTGCTGGATCTTACGGTAATTCTATTTTTAGTTTTCTGAGGAACCTCCTGATTGTTTTCCCTAGTGGCTGTACTAACTGACATTCTCACCAACAGTGAAGGAAGGCTCCCTTTCTCCACGCCCTCTCCAACATTTGTCATTTCTAGACTTCTCAGTGACGGCCACGCTGCTGGCACGAGGTGGCAGCTCGTTGTAGTTTGATTTGCATTTCTCTGATGATTAGTGACGACGGGCTTCTTCTCATGAGCCTACTGGCCATTTAAATGTCTTCCTTGGAGAAATGTCTGCTGAGGTCTTTTGCCCATTTTTGACTGGGCTGTTTGTTTTTTTATTATGGAGCTGTTTGTATAAGCCCTTGACTGTCACATCATTTCCTGTATCTATATTGATGATGACTTTTGATCATACTTACTTTTCTTTCTTTCTTTCTTCTACTTTTGTCTGTTCTTTTTTTTTTTTAAATAAGGATAATACAAGTTTTATAAAGTGAACTGGGAAGTAATTCTTCCTGTTCTATTTTCCTAGAAGAGATTGCATATAAGTGGTGTTAATTTTTAAAAACCATATGTAAAATAGATAGCCGGCAGGAGTTTGCTGTGTGATGCGGGGAACCCGGAGATGATGCTTTGTGACAACCTTGAAGGTTGGGAGGGGAGGGTGGTGGTAGGGGTTATAAGAGGGAGGGGACATGTGTATACCTATGGCCGTTTCTTGTTGATGTATGGCAAAAACCATCATGATATTGTAATTATCCTACAATTAAAAATAATACATAAAACAGATTGCAGAAAGAAAACCACGCTTGGCAGAATTCCGTAATCTGGGCCTGTTGTCACCGTTGTTCAGTCACCTGGTTGAGTCCGACTCTTCCCAGCCCCGTGGCCTGCTGCATGCCAGGTTTCTCTGGCCCTCACCATCTCCCAGAGTTTGCCCAAGTTAATGCCCATTGCATCGGTGATGCCATCTCACCCTTTGTCTCCCTCTTCTCCTTCTGCCTTCAATCTTTTCCAGCATCAGGGTCTTTTCCAATGAATCAGCTATTCACATCAGGTGGCCAAAGTATTGGAGCTTCTGGGCCTAGAGATTTATTTTTACTTTTTCAAATAATGATTTTATTTTTATTCAACTACTATAAAATTCATCAAAGTGGTGAATGGTTCAGTGCGTTTTGTATATTCACAAGATTGTGCAACTAGCATCATCACTAATTTTTGAAGATTTTCATCAACTAAAAAAGAAACCCTGTATTTATTAGTAGTTACTTCCCGTTCCTCCATCCCCCTAGCGTCTGGCAAACACTAATATATTCTGTCTCTTTATATTAGTCTATTCCAGACATTTCATACAAATGGACTCCTACGAGATGTGGAATTTTGTGTTTTTAAGGTCCCTCCATGTTATAGCAAGTATCAGCAGTTCATTGCTTTTATTATCAAAGACGATTCCTTTGTGTGGCTGTACCCACTTGTGTTTGTGTTTCATCAGTTGCACATTTTGGGTTGTTTCCACTGCTTTACGTTGTGAGTAATGCTGCTATGGACATTCATGTACAAAGTTTTGTGTGGAGTGTTTTCATTTCTCTTACCTGTGCACCTAGGAGTGGGACTTCCGGGTCACGTGGTAACTCGTATTTAACCTTTTGAAGAACTGCCAGACTGGCTTCCAAAGCGGCTGCGACGTTTTATGCCCACCGTGTCCCAGGCTGTCACCCCCACCAGGAGTGCACAGTGTCCCAGGCTGTCACCCCCACCAGGAGAGCACAGTGTCCCAGGCCGTCACCCCCACCAGGAGAGCACAGTGTCCCAGGCCGTCACCCCCACCAGGAGTGCACAGTGTCCCAGGCTGTCACCCCACCAGGAGTGCACAGTGTCCCAGGCTGTCACCCCCACCAGGAGTGCACAGTGTCCCAGGCTGTCACCCCCACCGGGAGGGCACAGTGTCCCAGGCTGTCACCCCCACCGGGAGGGCACAGTGTCCCAGGCTGTCACCCCCACCGGGAGGGCACAGTGTCCCAGGCTGTCACCCCCACCGGGAGTGCACAGTGTCCCAGGCTGTCACCCCCACCGGGAGTGCACAGTGTCCCAGGCTGTCACCCCCACCGGGAGTGCACAGTGTCCCAGGCTGTCACCCCCACCGGGAGGGCACAGTGTCCCAGGCTGTCACCCCCACCGGGAGTGCACAGTGTCCCAGGCTGTCACCCCCACCAGGAGTGCACAGTGTCCCAGGCTGTCCACACCCTCAGCAGCCCTCGGGCTGCCTGGCGGGCACTAGTAGCGAAGGGTCTGCCTGTCGATGCAGGAGGTGAGGGCTCCGTCCCTGGGCTGGGAAGATCCCTTGGAGTAGGAATGACACCCCACTCCAGTGCTCTTGCCTGGAAAATGCCATGGGCAGAGGAGCCTGGTGGGCTGTAGCTCATGGAGCTGCAAAGAGTCAGACATGACTGAGTGACTGAGCACACGCATACACATCACCAACACTTGTCTATCTTTTTAATTTTAATCATACTATAAAATTTATTTTTAAATTTAACCGGCCAACCATGAAGTGAAGTGGTTTCATTTTAGCTTTGATTTGTATTTTCCTAATGACTTATGATGTTGAGCATCTTTTACATGATTATATACCATTTTATATCTTCTTTAGAGAAATATGTATTCAGATCCTTTGCCCACTTAAAGATTAGGTTGTCATTTTACTATTGACCTGTAAGATTTCTTTATACATTATGAACACTGGACCCTTACCAGATATTTCAGATGATTTGCAAATATTTTCTCACACTTCATGAAGTATCTTTTCACTATTCTGATGGTGTTATTTGAAGTAAAAAAGATTTTTATTTTGATGAAGTCCAGTTTCCCTGTTTTCCTCTGCACTTTTGGTGTCGTATCTAAGCATCCTTTACCTAATCCAAAGTCATGCAAATTTACTCGTGTGTTTTATAGTTTTGGCTCATATATTTAGGTCTAGGATCCATTTTGACTTCATTTTTGGTGTGTGGTAGGGTCCAATTTAATTTTTTTGTCTGTGGATAGCTACTTGTCCCAGCACCATTTGTTGGAAAGAGTATACTTTCCCCACTGAATTGCCTTGGCATATTTATTTTTTAAAAAATTTACATCATAAATATAAGGGTTTATTTCTAGATCATCAATTCTGTTTCATTGATCAATATGTCTGTCCTTTTGTAGGGGAAGTTTTAAAATCACAATATAACTTTCCTTAATAGTTATTGGACTATATTTTATATTGGGTGAGTTGTAGTAATTTGTGTTTTTGGAAAAATTAATCTATCTCATCCATGTGGTCTAATGCATTTAGAGCTGTCTGTAGTATTCCTTAATTATCCTTTTAATGTTTCTTGGGTCTGTAGTGTGGTACCCTGTTTCATTATTGATATTGATAATTTATATCTTCTCTTTTTCTTGGTCAGTATTGCCAGAGGTATGTCAATTTGACTGTGTTTTCAAAGAGCAAACTTTTTCAAAAATTGATTTTCTCTATTGTTTGTATTTTCAACTTTGTTGCTTTCTGTTTTTAGCTTTGTTGTTTACTTTCTTCGACTTGATTTGGGTTTGTTTTGCACCTCCTTTTCTAAATGCTTCAGGTGGAAGCTTAGATTATTGATTTGAGACTTTTCCTTCTTTTGTCAAGTGTTTAGTAATATAAATTCCTTCTTACAATTGCTTTAGCCATGTCATTCAAATTTGATGTCTTATATTTTCATTTTCATTCAGTTCAATATTTTATAATTTCCTTGAGAATTCCTCTTCGATACATTATTTAGAACTGTTTGTTTCCTTTGTGTTTGGAGAGTTTCCTGTCATCTTTCTCTTATTTGTCTCTTGTTTGATTTTATTAGGGTTAGAGAATATACTAAATTGGAAAAAATTTTCAATGCTTTTAAGTTTATTGAGACTTGTTTTATGGCTCAGGATATGGTCTGTCTTCACATATGTGTCGGGTACACTTGAAAAGAATGTTTGTAAAATGTTATTGTGAGCTGTGTGTATAAATGCCAGTTAAATCCTGTTGGTTGGTGGTGAGTTCTTTTCTATCCTTGCGGACTTCCTGTCTAGTTGCCTTATCAATGTCTGAGAGAGAGGTGCTGAAGTTCCCACTGGAATTGTGTGTTTGTCCGTTTCTCCTTTCAGTTCCGTCGGTTTTTGCTTCACGTGTGTTATGGTTCCTTTCTTGGCATCTACACATTTAGAATCGCTGTGTCTTCCTGATGAATCAATCATTTTATCATTATAATATGCCCCCAATTTTCGAAAGTTCTCTTAATGCCACTTCAGTTTTATGAAAGACCTATATTAGTACTTGTTCCCACTAACCAAAAGAAACCCCTGGTGGAATAATGCTTTTATGAAACAAGGTGAAAAGAGACGATAGTACTCAGCATTTGTTTCGCAGCAAGCTATTATGGTGGCAGTGTGCCCCCAAGCAGCAAGAGTGGCACTGCCAAGCTCACCCCTGGGCACTACACGAGCACCTCAGCATCAGACAGGCCATGACTCCGTCGTGTCTGGGAGCATCTGCGCTTTGTCTCCGTTTATTCTCTGTGTCTGTTAGCACATGGCCTGTGGTGATTGATTATTCTTCGCTGTGCCCCACTGTGGCTTAGGAGAGCTTCATCTGCGCTTTGTCTCCGTTTACTCTCTGCGTCTGTTAGCACACGTGTCCTGTGGTGGTCGACTGTTTCTTCGCTGTGCCCTACTGTGGCTTAGGAAAGCTTCATAGGAATGCACTGCCTTCAGACTGCAGGGAAACCTGTATATGTTCCTGTGTCTCTGGAGAAATTTTTTTGTTCTAATGTCTCCTTTATCTAATATTAATATAGCCACTACAGGTTTCATTTGATACATGTTTATATGATGTTTCTTTTTCCATGTTTCACTTTCAACCTGCCTATCTATCATGTGAAAGTCGCTCAGTCATGTCCGACTCTGCAACCCCATGGACTGTAGCCTGCCAGGCTCCTCTGTCCATGGGATTCTCCAAGCCAGGAGTGGGTAGCTGTTCCCTTCTCCAGGGGATCTTCCCAGCCCAGGGATCGAACCCAGGTTGGCTCTCCTGCATTGTAGGTGAATTCTTTACCATCTGAGCCACCAGGGAAGCCCAAGAACCCTGGAGTGGATAGCCTATCTCTTCTCCAGAGGATCTTCCTGACCCAGGAATCGAACCGGGGTCTCCTGTATTGCAGGTGGATTCTTTACCAGCTGAGCTACCTGCCTAAATTTTATATTTGAAATGAATTTCTTGTAGACAAAACATAGTTGGGTCATGTTTTTAAATTCAGTGGCTAATCTTTGTCTTTTAATTCGTATATCCAAACCATTAACATATAATGTAATTATTGATATGTTAAAGCTCACATCTGCCATTTTATTTATTTATTTTTTGTTTGCTGTTTGTTTTGGCTTTTTGTTTGTTTTCTTTTTCCTGCCTTCTTGGAAAAGAAATTCCACTTTCATTTATCTAGCTGTTCTTAAGTGGATCTCTGCTCCTTTAGTAGTTGCTCTAATCTTACTCTACGATAGACAGAGTGCCTGATGAACTATGGACGGAGGTTCGCGACGTTGTACAGGAGACAGGGAGCAAGACCATCCCCATGGAAAAGAAATGCGAAAAAGCAAAATGGCTGTCTGGGGAGGCCTTACAAATAGCTGTGAAAAGAAGAGAAGCGAAAAGCAAAGGAGAAAAGGAAAGATACACCCATCTGAATGCAGAGTTCCAAAGAATAGCAAGGAGAGAAAAGAAAGCCTTCCTCAGCGATCAATGCAAAGAAATAGAGGAAAGCAACTATGGGAAAGACTAGGGATCTCTTCAAGGAAATCAGAGATACCAAGGGAACACTTCATGCAAAGATGGGCTCGATAAAGGACAGAAATGGTATGGACCTAACAAAAGCAGAAGATGTTAAGAAGAGGCGGCAAGAATAAACAGAAGAACTGTACAAAAAAGGTCTTGACGACCAAGATAATCACAATGGTGTGATCACTCACCTAGAGCCAGACATCCTGGAATGTGAAGTCAAGTGAGCCTTAGAAAGCATCGCTACGGACAAAGCTAGTGGAGGTGATGGAATTCCAGTTGAGCTATTCCAAATCCTGAAAGATGATGCTGTGAAAGTGCTGCACTCAATATGCCAGCAAATTTGGAAAACTCAGCAGTGGCCACAGGACTGAAAAAGGTCAGTTTTCATTCCAATCCCAAAGAAAGGCAATGCCAAAGAATGCTCAAACTACCACACAACTGCACTCATCTCACACGCTAGTAAAGTAATACTCAAAATTCTCCAAGCCAGGCTTCAGCAATACGTGAACCGTGAACTTCCTGATGTTCAAGCTGGTTTTAGAAAAGGTAGAGGAACCAGAGATCAAATTGCCAACATCCGCTAGATCATGAAAAAAGGAAGAGAGTTCCAGAAAAACATCTATTTCTGCTTTATTGACTATGCCAAAGCCTTTGACTGTGTGGATCACAATAAACTGGAAAATTCTGAAAGAAATGGGAATACCAGACCACCTGACCTGCCTCTTGAGAAACCTGGATGCAGGTCAGGAAGCAACAATTAGAACTGGACATGGAACAACAGACTGGTTCCAAATAGGAAAAGGAGTACATCAAGGCTGTATATTGTCACCCTGCTTATTAAACGTATATGCAGAGTACATCATGAGAAATGCTGGGCTGGAAGAAGCACAAGCTGGAATCAGGATTGCCAGGAGAAATATCAATAACCTCAGATATGCAAATGACACTACCCTTATGGCAGAAAGTGAAGAGGAACTAAAAAGCCTCTTGATGAAAGTGAAAGTGGAGAGTGAAAAAGTTGGCTTAAAACTCAACATTCAGAAAACTAAGATCATGGCATCTGGTCTCATCACTTCATGGGAAATAGATGGGGAAACAGTGGAAACAGTGTCAGACTTTATTTTCTGGGCTCCAAAATCACTGCAGATGGTGACTGCAGCCATGAAATTAAAAGACACTTACTCCTTGGAAGGAAAGTGATGACCAACCTAGACAGCATATTCAAAAGCAGAGACATTGCTTTGCCAACAAAGGTCCATCTAGTCAAGGCTATGGTTTTTCCAGTGGTCATGTATGGATGTGAGAGTTGGACTGTGAAGAAAGCTGAGTGCCGAAGAATTGATGCTTTTGAACTGTGGTGTTGGAGAAGACTCTTGAGAGTCCCTTGGACTGCAAGGAGATCCAACCAGTCCATTCTAAAGGAGATCAGTCTTGGGTGTTCTTTGGAAGGACTGATGCTAAAGCTGAAACTCCAGTACTTTGGCTACCTCATGTGAAGTGTTGACTCATTGGAAAAGACTCTGATGCTGGGAGGGATTGGGGGCAGGAGGAGAAGGGGACGACAGAGGATGAGATGGCTGGATGGCATCACCGACTCGATGGACATGAGTTTGGGTGAACTCTGGGAGTTGGTGATGGATAGGGAGGCCTGGCGTGCTGCAGATCATGGGGTTGCAAAGAGTCGGACACGAATGAGTGACTGAACTGAACTGAACTGATATCTTATTCTAATCTACTGGTGTCATAATAGTATCAGTTCAAGTGACATATATACCCCTTATCTTCTTTATATTTCTTTATCCTCCCCTACTTATAATACAATTATCTCAAACATTTCCTCTGCATATATTTATAACCACATCATAGTGTGTTACAATTTTTGCTTCCATTGTCAAAACATAATTTAGGAAACCCAAAAGGACGAATAAAATCCACCTAACCTTATTTTTGGGCTTCCCTTGTAGCTCAGTTGGTAAAGAATCCGCCTACAGTGCAGGAGACCCAGGTTCCATTCCTGGGTTGGGAAGATCCCCTGGAGAAGGAAATGGCAATCCATCCCAGTATTCTTGCCTGGAGAATCTCATGGACTGTAGCCTGCCTGCCAGGCTCCTTTGTCCATGGAATCGCAAGAGTTGGACATGACTTAGTGACTAAACCACCACCACCACCACCCTTATTTTTACTCTTTTCATTGTTTTTTCTTCCTTCTTAATGGTCAAGAATTCCTTTTCAAATCATTCCTTTCTGCTTAGAGATTTTCATTAGTCATTCTCTTAGGGTAGATAGGCTGGGGTAAAATTCTCCCAGTTACTAAGAGAATGTCTTGATGTTCCCTTCATTCCTGAAGGATATATCTCATGGGTGTAGGTGTTTGTTGACGGTTTCTTTCTCTGAGCACCTGGAAAGGAGTGTGCACTTCATTCTGGCCTCAATAGTTAATGATGAGAAATCTGTTTCACTCCGTAAGTAAGGTGCCAGTTTTCTCTTGCCACTTTGAAGATTTTAAATCCATGCTTAGTTTTTCTTGGTTTGACAATGAAATATCTTGTGGATTTCTTTGGGTTTATTCTGTTTGGTATTCACTCAGCTTCTTGAATCTATAGGTTTATGTCTCTTGCCAAACGTGGGGATTTTTCAAACATTATTTCTTTGAGTACTGTTCAGCTTTCTCTTCTTTCTCCTGTGCTCTGCTACTGTGATGTGTGAATGTCACATGTTTTGCCATTGTCACACAGGTTCCTGAGGCTCTGCTCTGATCTCTTGTTTGATTTTTCAGTCTATTTCTCTTTTTATATCGAGTAATTTCTCTTCTTCTCTTTTACCATCTATTGGTTCTTTCCTTTGTTGTCTTTATGGTGCCTTTCCATTGAGATTTTCATTTTGATTATTGTATTTTTCAGTTCTAAATTTTCCATTTGATTCTTCATTGTATCTTTTATTTATTTGATGGTACTATTTCTTTGTTGAGACTTTCTCTTTTTTTCATGTGTTTCAAATGTGTATACAATTACCCTTTGACATATTTTTACAATGGCTGCTTTAAAACCTTTGTCAGATACATCTGTCATCTTAGTGTTGGTGATCTCTGGGGGTTCTCCAGAGAGATACAGCAAACTAGACGTGTGTGTGTGTGTGTGTGTGTGTGTGTGTGTGTGTGTGTGTGTGAGACAGAGAGAAAGAAAGATCGCTACTGTTAGGGACTGGCCTGTGTGATTATGAAGGCTCTCAGGTCCAAATGTGCAGTAAGTGTAGCTTGGCAGGCTCGCCACCCAGGGGAGCCTGTGCTGCAAGTCCACTCTGAAAGCAGTAGAGGCCAGCAGGGCCGATGGTGCAGATAAAGTCTGCGTTCTCTTCTGGAGAATCTTCTCTTACTTCAGAGAGGGTCAGTTTTTTGTTCTATTATGTCCTTGAATTGATTGGATGAGGCCCACCACATTATGGAGAACTATCTGCTTTATTAATTAAAATGTTAATTTCATCCAGAAACACACTTGGAGAACCATCCAGAATGTTTGGCTAGACATCTGGGCACCCCATGGCCCAGTCAAGTTGACACATAAAATTAACCATCACAGCATCTAATTCTTTTGTTTGCTTTTTATTCTTTATTTATTTCACACCATCTATTCTTTTTTTTTTTTAAATTCAATTTGTTATCTTCCGGGTTCTTGTTTTGGCAAATGAGTGTCAGTTGAAACCTCAACATTTTCGGCATTATATTCTAAGACCCTGGATCTTATTTAAATGCTCTGTTTTATCTGGCTTCCTCTGACTTCTGCCAAGAGAAGCGGGGTTGCTGCCTTGCTACTGCAAGGTGGGCGTAGAAGGCTGGTTTCCCCAGATGGCCTCCACTGGCACGCTCTGGGGTGTTTTTCACTCTGCCGGTGGAGTGGTACTTCTGCCTCCCACTGTGCCTCTAGGTGCTTCCCTGGTGGGGAGGGTTAGGTGTGCCTCGTTTCTGCTCTCCACATGGTCCGTGCACATTACGGGGGTGGGGCATGTGTGGCCTCATTCCTGGGTGATGGTGAAAGTCTGACTTTCCCCTAGGGCCCCTCTGGCAGCAGCACCTCAGTAGGGAGCAGGTAATATGTCTCATTACTGCCGCCTGGGGGTGGAAGTCCAGGCTCTTTGTGTGGCCCCCCACTGATACCACAGAGGTAGGGTGGGGTGGGGGCCGTGGGAGGGATGCCCACCTCCCTGCTTGTCTTTCTCTGACATGTCCGTGGTTTGAGGGTGTTGGGAGGTTGGTTACTGCGTTGCAGTCTGGGGAGGGTGTTGTCTAGCTCCTCCTTGGTCTTTGCTGACCGGGGTGGAGGTGCCATCATGTTTTTTCTGCCCTGTTTGGCTGGAATAGTGCAGTCATTGTCTGTCTTACTAGGTGGCCCCCGCCCTGGCCCTTTGGTTAGAGAGAGAGAACGAGCGAGCGAGCACACACTGGCTTTTGTTGCTGTATTTTTTGTCTGTGTCTCTTGGCATTTCCAGCTTGTAGGGTCTGGGATATACGAGGGGAAAAAAAACAGAAACACTGGGAACTCATCGTGTGTCCAGAGGTCCCAGCTGATCTGCTTTCTTTTCTCCACTTTTTAGAGTCTTCTGTGAAATGTATATTTGCTCTAGATATAATGTTCAGGTTATTAACTGTACTCAGTGGGAGAAACAGGGAAGAGAATGTCTGCTTCATCTTCCCAGAAGTGCAAGTCCTTGTTTGCTTCTTGAGATGAGAATAGGGTACTTTGGCTACCGGCGGAAATGGTGCATTAGAGGGACATCGTGGAGCCAAACCCCTGACCGAGTGGGTGGGAGGAGCCGAGGCGGCAGCACACATCTCCTTTTCCCAGATGGAAGCTGGCTCTGAGGGTGCCCTTCGGGGAAGCTGGCGGCTTTGGCGGTCACTGTAGCCCGTAGATTGGAGTTCTGTTTGGAGCTGGCAGAGGTTGGTCAGCGAATAGGGGCAGCAAGCTAAGTCAGATGTCTGAGTGTCTCCTCTGGTCAAGGCCCGGGGTTCTCGGCGGCCAGCCTGGAGTCAGAAGCCACAGGCGGCAGGCAGGCAGGAGGGCTCAGGACTTGCAGGGGCAGAGCCTGCAGTTCCGTCCGGGCTGGCGGACACTGGAGGACAGCAGTCTCAGCAGCAGCACGGGGCGTCAGCCCGGCCTCGGAGCAGGGCCAGCATGTCCACTGCCTCTGTGCTGCTCAGGCCTGGCCCTTGGCTCGTGAGCTGCCTCTGAGCGGAGGAGCAGAGGGGCCTGGTGCTTGCCTGCCCACAATGCCCACCCTTCTTGGTTCACTTCCAGCAGCAGATTCGTGTGGAGAAAGAGGTCTTCCCCAGTCAGGGGCCTACAGGGGCCCCTGAAAACAACAACAGTGGAAAAGAATTGGATGGACAGGGCCTTATCCCTTGGTGGGCTGTGCTCTAAAAGCCAGAAGGCTTGGGGGGAGCCCCTCTGCATCAGGTTATTTAGACCCGGCCTGAGAGCGGGGTTCTGTCAGGCTCGGCTCCTCCCTGGGGGCAACAGCAGCGAGTTGCGGGCTTGTTGATGGGGTGTGGCTGCGTGCACTGTGCTGTGGGAGTGGCAGGAGACAGACTGGACCTGGACCTTGGCGACCCTGGGCTTCACAAAGGAGGATTGTCTCTAAAGCTGCCTGGTGTGTCCAGCAGCCTGGGAAGCGGAGGGGAGGTGTCCAGGTGGGGCACCCCGTGGGTGAAGCCCTTGGCTTCTCGGTGCTGCTGGGAAGGTCAGGAGTGCGAAGCTCTTTGGTCCTTTGGGGGCCCCAGTCCTAGAGGGGGCAAGGGCAGGCAGGTGTAGTCTGGATTTCCTGTCTGGCCCCACCCGTGCCTGACTCTGCTGGTGTGTGAGAAGCCGGGGTGCTGTCCTGCCCACCATCCTGCTCGTCTGCTCTTGCTTCCAGACCAACGACGCGGCTGGCAACACCTGGAACTGGCTCTACTTCCTGCCCCTGATTATCATCGGCTCGTTCTTCATGCTCAACCTGGTGCTGGGCGTGCTCTCAGGGTAAGGGGCCTTGCTGCTGCGCGCGCCTCTGTGTTTGCAGGCCAGGGCCGGGTGATGGGCCTAGACGCGGCCTGTGTGGTATGGGGGAGGTGGGGCCCGGCCTGGCCCTGGGTTGGCTGTTCTAGAGCCCTGAGCTCTAGCCAGCCCGCCCTGGGGCTGCCATTTGACCTCTCCCCTGGCCTCCTTGCCTCTAGCTCTTGGCCTTCACCCCGGCCTCTGAGTTGGGAGGGGCTGCTGCTGCCTCTCACCTGGATTCCTGGTGGGGTTTCTGCAGGAGCAGCCCCGGGTGTCAGAGAGCCCTCGGCTGCGCCACTGGAGAAGGAATGGAGCAGCCCTGGGTCTGTGCCCCAGCCCCGACCCCTGGCTTACCCTCTTCTCTGGGCACCTGTCCCTGCTGACCTCAAGGAGAGGACGAGCGAGGGCTCAGGGCAAGGGTCCCTCCTGGAGAAAGGGGCTCTGACCCTCCTGGGGAGAGAGGTACAGCAACCTGTGGCCCACCACGCCCTCCTGGCCTGAGGCCAGAGCAGTGCCGTTGGCTTCAGGAAACCACCAGGGCTGGTGTCTGGGGCTTCCATCCTTTTCCGGAGCCGAGGAGGCTGTGTGGACAGAGTTAGAGGGCGTCTGGCTTGGCCTGCCACCCTGCCCCACCTGGGCATAGATCCCTGTAAAGCTGGGGGGGAATGTTGCCATTGCCCTGTCCTGAGGTAGGCTGGGGAGAGCCAGGGGGACCCAGCGGGCAGCTGTCCTCTTGTCTGAGAAGGTGCCGCCACCGAGAGGGCAGCGTCTGGGCTGGCGCTCTGCTCGGCTCTGATGTGTGCTCCCACTTCGCTCCCTCCTGTGAGGGTCTGATTGTCACTAGCATGCCTTTCTGAGCCTCTCCGCCTGGAGCAGCACCGGGGATGGTGGGAGCTCCCTGTCAGGTGGAGGCTGCAGTCTAAGCTGCAATGGGGAAGCCATGGGAGGCCTGGGCTCAGAGGAGGATCTGGGGAAGGGGCAGCTCCATTGAGATGCAGGGGGACCAGCTTGGCAAGGAGGGTCCTGCAGGCAGAGAACTACTGGAGTGGAGGAGCAGAGAGTGTGAGGCCTGCGATGCAGGGAGCTCAGGGCTGGAGCCACTGTGAGCCAGCCACTCCACTCACAGCCCTTCCTCCCAGAGGGGCAGAAGCCTGTGGAGGGGAGGCTCACAGCCGCCCCCAAGCAGTGGGTGCCTGGCGGCTGGGTCAGCCACTGCTGATGACTCTCAGGCCAGCCGGGCAGTGTGGTCTCGCCCCGTCCTGCCCTCAGGCCTCTGCACTCAGGTGTGGCCAAGGGGGCTGGCCCAGTGGGGAGACTGTGAGGGGCCCTGCATCTCTTTAGTCTGGATTTGGGCGGGGTGAGAGGTCCAGGAAGGAGCCATCCCCTCTCATGGCCAGGGCTGAGGTGGCTCAGACCCTGATAGACGGTGGTCTCAGGCTCGGGGTCCATCCTGGTCGGAGCCGAGCTCTCTCCATTGCCAGGGCTGTGAGAGGAGTCCAGCCTGCTGGGCCTGCCCCTCTGTCGAGCCCAGAAGCTACTGCTCCTGAGGGAGAACAGGTATGCTCTTTTGCCCCGGGAGCACGCCTGCCTGCACTTTGGGCGCCTGAGCTAAGGTGTGTGCGCGTGTGGTGTGTGTGGTGTGTGTGTGCAGGGCTTCCTTCTGGCCCTTTGAGCCTAGAAGCTCAGCTGAGGTGGGGCAGGTGCTGAGGGCTCCGGGCGGCAGAGGGACCTCATGACGCTAGACGGTCTCCCTGTCTCTGGCTGCCCTGAGCTGATCTGGTTCCTCCCTGCCCCTCCTTCTAGCACGGCTGAGGGTCTGAACCAGCCGAAAAAGAAAGGTGACAGTCCTCTCGAGGGTTCTTGTCCATGAGCTCCCTGCACATCTCTGTCCAGAGGACAGGGCCCCGCACTCAGAGGGTGTGCGCCCAAACCTGCTCTAGGCCGGGGGTGGCGGAGCCTCTCTCGGGGCACTGGGGAGCTGTTCCTATGTACTGCAGGGGCCTGGGCGGGAAGTGTTTGCCTGGGCCTTGTAAGTGCTCAGGTGGGCAGAGGCCAGGGTGGTGGGAGCCGCCGGGAGGGGTGGCCTGTGGCCCGCTGCCCCTGTCCCGGCCTCTTCCTGGTTCCTGGTGCCTCTGGCTATACAGGTGGGGCCTGTAGGTGAGATTATACCCACCTGATCTGCCTCCTGCCCTGGCTTTGCCCATCACAGAGAGTTTGCCAAGGAGCGTGAGCGGGTGGAGAACCGCCGGGCCTTTCTGAAGCTCCGCCGGCAGCAGCAGATCGAGCGGGAGCTCAATGGGTACCTGGAGTGGATCTTCAAGGCCGGTGAGGACAGGGCTGTGTGGCGCTCCTGGCCTGGGCTCTGTTGGTTCCCTGCCCCCACTCCAGGGCCCTGCAGGAGCGAGCTCTGCTGGGGTGGGGGCTGCTTGCAGGAGGGCCACGTGAGGGGGGAGCAAGCCAGGCCCTCTTCACGGCACTCTGTCTGTGGGACACACCAAGGGCTCTGACTAAGTGGAATGAGCTCAGCCGTGGCCACAGTGGCTTCTGAAAGTGGGAAGGCCAAGCAGGCAGGGCCTCGCCTCCATTCTGCTGTGTTTCTGGGGGATGAGCCCTAGCTGGGGTGGGCACGGAAGGGCTCTGGCCTGAGGCTGTGTCTTGCTCGCAGAGGAGGTCATGCTGGCCGAGGAGGACAAGAACGCAGAGGAGAAGTCCCCTCTGGATGGTAGGTGGCTGCTGCCGGCGCTCCTTGCCCGGCCTCGGCTTTGGGGCCGCGGGGCCGCGGCACGCGTGTGCGCCTGCATGTGCTGCATGATGCCTCTGCTCTGCCGGGTGCCTGCGTGTCGGAGGCGGGCTCTGGTGGGTCAGCAGCACGTGCGGTCAGCTGGATGCTCCTGAGGGGCTTGACCAGAGGGGGTGGAGCCTGCGGTGGGCTCAGCCCGGGGTCTCAGGAGCCTGTGCTCACAGCACAGCCTGAGAGCCATGTTGTCCAGCATGGTGGCAGACTTGTGACTGGGTGAGCTCGCAGGTGCCCCTGTTACAGTGAAACAGAAGTGAAAATCCAGTCCTTCAATCTTCCTCAGCTCGTTTCAAATCATCCTAGAAAGTTCTGTGGGACCGCACTGCTTCTAGAAGGCTGCGGTTTTAAACCAAGCTGTGTCTGACCCCAGGGCTCAGGATGGTGCTGACCCCAGCTTGCCCTGGAAGACCCCTAGTGTAACGTGGGGCCCCAGAGCAGGGACAGGGCCGAGCACAGCCCCAGTGGCAGGAAGGAAGGCTGCCATCTTCATGCCCGCTGCTCAGGACAGGACCAGACAGGGTGCCATGCCTGCCATGGTCTCGCGGGGCCCACATCTGGGGCCTGAGCAGGTCTCACTGGTTCCTCCGCAGCCTTGAGCTCATCTCTCTTATCTCACCTGGCCTTGGAGTGCGGGCTGCTGGGGCAGCCGGCTACAGCCCTGGCCTTTCCCTACTTGGAAGTTTCCTGGTCTCCATGGTAGCCAGGCCTTCCCTACGGACATCATCATGGAGAAAAGGACAAGCAGGACCTCAAAATCCCTTGTCCCTTTTGCTCTGAGGACCGAGAGGGGCCATGGGGGCCAGGCATCGTCCTTCCTGCCGCCAGCCTTGTCTTCAGGACAGGGGACCTGGAGAGGCTGCTGGTTCCTGGAGATTAGGGAGTGGGCAACTGAGAGACAGCCCAGCCCTGCGGCAGATCGGCAGGCGGGCTGCACTCATGCCGTCTGCCCACCCTTTGTTTAAAGCAGTGTTGAAGAGAGCAGCCACCAAGAAGAGCCGAAACGACCTGATCCACGCGGAGGAGGGAGAGGACCGCTTTGCAGACCTCTGTGCTGTGGGTGAGTCTGTGGGAGTGTGCTGTGTGGAGCGCACCCACTCCCTCCTTGCCACGCTGGCTCTCCTCCTTCCCTTCCTCCCCCACGTCCCCCACCCCCGCGTCAGCCAGCCAGCCCCAGGTCCGTGTGTCTGCCAGACAGCAGGAGGGACAGCGCCCGGGGCAGAGATGTCTTCCTGGGGCCAGGCCCTGAGGTGGGCTGCGCGCACGGCTCCTGGAGTTCTTCTTGGCCTCTTGCTCCTTCGGTTCAGCACACTGCTGGCTTGCGGCTATTCTTGGCTCTGCTGTCCTGTGTGGACTGGAGACCTCTGGCACATCCCGAGGCTGCGGACTGCGTGTGTCACTGCTCTAGGGACCGAAAGTTTCTTTTATCTCTCTTGCAAGCTCTGTGTATCTTCCATATTCCTTGGGTCTGCTGCCTCTGAGGCCTTGGCTTCATCTCCTGCTTCTCAAAGAGTGAAAGGGAAACCTGGTTCTTTCATCTCTTTAGTTCCTGTCCTCTTAGCCTGGTACCAGAATCCTGGCACCTGAAGTGCCTGGGCCTTTCCCCTGAATGCCCTGAGGTTGTGCACTCTGTGGCAAAGGAAGTCTCGGCCCTGGGCCTCCACCTTCGGCAGCATGGGGAGGGGGTGTACTTGGCAATGACCGCTTTGCATTACGGGCACCAAGTCAGGTCCAGGCTGCACCTCCTTGCTCTCCAGCTGTCGCAGGTGGACTTGAGTTGAAGGACCTGCTTCCCGTTACATTGTGACATTTGGAAGACTGAAATCTAAGTCATTTGTGTATTTGTTTATCTATTTATACTTCCCATTCTCTGTCCTCAGTAAGTCCATGTCAATAGTTTGGGGTTTATCCTTCCCATTTTTAGATGCTCATCTCAGATAACACTCATACCACCCTCCCGCCACCGCCCCCCCCCCCCCAACCAAAATCACTGCAGATGGTGACTGCAGCCATGAAATTAAAAGACGCTTACTCCTTGGAAGGAAAGTTATGACCAACCTAGACAGCATATTCAAAAGCAGAGACATTACTTTGCCAACAAAGGTCCGTCTAGTCAAGGCTTTGGTTTTTCCAGTGGTCATGTATGGATGTGAGAGTTGGACTATAAAGAAAGCTGAGTGCCGAGGAATTGATTCTTTTGAACTGTGGTGTTGGAGAAGACTCTTGAGAGTCCCTTGGATTGCAAGGAGATCCAACCAGTCCATCCTAAAGGAAATCAATACTGAATACTCATTGGAAGGACTGATGCTGAAGCTGAAGCTCCAATAGTTTGGCCACCCGATGCGAAGAACCGACTCATTGGAAAAGAGCCTGATGCTGGGAAAGACTGAAGGTGGGAGGAGAAGGGGACGACAGGATGAGATGGTTGGATGGCATCACTGACTCAATGGACATGGATTTGGGTGGACTCTGGGAGTTGGTGATGGACAGGGAGGCCTGGCGTACTGCGGTTCATGGGGTCACAAAGAGTCGGACACGACTGAGCGACTGAACTGAACTGAAACCACCCCCCGCCCCGCCCCACACATACACATACACACATGGACACATACATGCTGTAGACTTTTGGGGTCTTTTCATATTACAGATATCCAGTTCCAGTTCAGTCGCTCAGTCGTGTCCGACTCTTTGTGACCCCATGAATCGCAGCTCGCCAGGCCTCCCTGTCTATCACCAAGTCCCGGAGTTCACTCAGACTCACATCCATGAGTCAGTGATGCCAGCCATCTCATCCTCTGTCATCCCCTTCTCCTCCCGCCCCTAATCCCTCCCAGCATCAGGGTCTTTTCCAATGAGTCAACTCTTCCCATGAGGTGGCCAAAGTATTGGAATTTCAGCTTCAGCATCAGTCCTTCCAATGAACACCCAGGGCTGATCTCCTTCAGAATGGACTGGTTGGATCTCCTTGCAGTCCAAGGGACTCTCAAGAGTCTTCTCCAACACCACAGTTCAAAAGCATCAATTCTTCGGTGCTCAGCCTTCTTCACAGTCCAGCTCTCACATCCATACATGACCACTGGAAAAACCATAGCCGTGACTAGACGGACCTTCGTTGGCTGTATAGTTTCATACAAAATTTTCTCATCAGTGCCTCTTGGAACACCCCCCCAACCCTGATCAGCTGGTCTAATTAGAATTTGCTTCTGTGTGGGGTTCATAGTGTCCATGGTGTGGTGTCCACTACCCTGTAATCAGCTGCTTAAACATCTGTCTTTGCTCGGCAGAGCTTTTGCCCCCGTGGGCTGGGTCCCAGGAGCAGGCTGCTGCAGGGAGGGTGCGCTGGCACCTTCCAGGGCGGCTGCTGTCCAGAGGGTCTGTGACCACACGTTCACCCTGGTGCAGAAGCACCTATGTTCTTGTCCTGCCTGGAGGTTGCAGCTACTCTCGACTTTTCCCAGTTTGAGGGGAATTTGATGATTATAAGGTGGTATTTTGTGGCAATTGTAGTTCTCATTTCACTCACTACTAGTGATTTTGAACTTCTTTTTAAGTGTTTGTTTCCCATTTCAATTTGGGTGTTGGTGACTTTTCATGTACTCTGTACGCTTTTCTGTTGGGTTGTTTGTGTTTGTTAATAGGAGACCAATATATATGGTGGATTTGAATTTTAATTTTTTTCAAATTTATCATGAGTGTTAATATTTAAATGGTCCCTCTATTCTTATTTTACCTAAAGTTTTTTTTAAAAAAAGTTTTTATTGTGATTTTGTAAAACGAATTAGGGAGGTAAAAAAATCTTTTCCTGTAGCTTGGAATAGTTTAAATAACACCTAAATTATCTGTTCTTTAAAGGTAAAATAAAAATGTGAACCCATCTAGCTAAGAAATGAAAAGAATGTGTTAGTCAGTCGTGTCTGACTCTTTGTGACCCCATGGACTGTAGCCCGCCAGGTTCCTCTGTCCATGGAATTCTCCAGGCAAGAATACTAGAGTGGGTAACCATTCCCTTTTCAAGGGGATCTTCCCAACCCAGGGACTGAACCTCGGTCTTCCACATTGCAGGCAGATTCTTTACCGTCTGAGCCACCAGGGAAAATAGTATGGACCGGTGTTATATTTTGAGGAAATACTCCATTTTGTTGCCTTTCAAGCTTGTTTCTATAGAACTGCATGTAGAGCTCTCTTGTATTCTTCTCCTCTCTCCTACATTCAGTTCTCTGCTGGTCCATTCACTTAACAGATACTAAGTGCCCAGATGTGTTGGGAAGTGCCCGAGGCATTGAGCAAGATGCAGAAGCCTTCATCTTTGGAGTTTCCATTCCAGTGCTAGGTGTGAAAAGGAAAAAAGTAGAGAAAGAGGGGGTTCAAAGGGTCTGAGGGTGTAGGGGTTTTAAATAGAGTGGCTACAACAGGCCCTGAAAAGGTCACCTTTGAGTAAAAAGCTGAAGAAATGAGCAGGTGAACTTACCAGGGCACAGAGCATCCCCGAGACAGGTGAGAGGACCCTGAGGCAGCAAAGTCCAGGCGGCCTGTGTGGCTGGAGCAGAGTGGAGGGCTGGGGCAGCAGGAGAGGAAACAAGAATGCCAGGGGGGCTGGAGCCCAGCGTGGACTCTGCCAGCCATGGCGGTTTGCAGAGGAGGGTGGCATCTGGCTTCAGGAGGGCGCTGAAGACTGCCCGCCATGCAGAGAGGGCAGGGCAGGACCAGGCCCAGGGCTGCTGTGAGGACCCCAGTGCTGGGGGCGGGGGTACTAAGCAGTTGGATTCTAGATCTATTTTGAGGACAAGCCCATAGGATTTCTGATGAGTCGGATGTGGAGATGAGACAGAGAGAGACATCAAGGACAGCTCTGCAGGGAGTGTCCACAGAGGAGCCCTGCCCAAGAGGATGGGACTGGAAACCCATGCATTTTGGGGGACAATGACTAGAATTTGGTTCTGAGTTTGTGCTGAGTTTGAGATGCACGTTGGAGATGTAGTGGGGTGTCAGCTGGGCACTCTATGTGTCAGGGGCTGGCATTCAGGCTGCAGAAGGCATTTAAAGCTCTGAGACCGACTAGATTGTGTCGAGTTTGGTTTTGCTTTTTTCTGGTTGTCAGTATATTTATCTTTGATTTCTAATTTCTTAATTAGGATCATGTAAGCTTAGTATGTATTAATGATGGTTTAAAATAAACAGATTGTAGATTTCCTTATATTTTTTGTTTTCATTTTTATTATTGTTATTTTTAGTCATTATTAGGTTTATCTTTCTACTTTATTTTGATTTATTTTATTATTATTTTTCTAACTTCTTAAAATGTATAACTTGTTCTTTTTTCTTTCTTCTTTAACAGTGAAAGCAGTTAAGGCTGCATGTTTCCCTCTGCACAGAGCTTTGTTATGATGTCCCCTCTGTACTGGTTTCCAGATAACAATTTTTTTACTCCTCTTGAGGCAAAGGTTATCTGGGAACGTGCTTCTGAGTTATAAGCAGCAATATTTTGACCATCTTTTTATTATGTCTAATTTTATCAGATAATGATTGGGAAATGTGGCCAGTAAATCTCTATATTTAGAAGTTTTCAAATTCCAACCTTCATGACTGACTTTAGAAAGTTTCATTGACAGAAGCATGCTCTGTGTATGCTCTGCTTTTGTGACTTATCAGGTTATATGTGTGTCTCAAAGTCAAGTTTGTTGATTGTGTTTTCCAGTTCTTTAGGTCTTTATGTTTTATCTAGTAGATCTGTTCAGTTCTGAAAGAGGTGTTTGGAACATTCTCACTTCATTTTTTATTAATAAGTTTCTTTTGTATTTTTTTCTTAAAATTGTGTGTGTGTGTGTGTGTGTGTGTGTATGATCGGAACACATCATGAGATCCGTCCTCCTACATTTAAAGTGTGCGGTGGATTACTGTTGACCGCAGGTGCTGCGCTGGGCAGCAGGTCTGCAGAGCTTGTCCATCCCACTTCACTGGAACTCTGTTCCTGTTCACAACTCCCCAGTCCCACTCGGCAGCCCCTGGTCACCACTGTCCCGTCTCTGGATTAATGGATTTCACTATTTCAGATCCCTCATCTGCGTGCAGTCATTCATGAAGTATTTGTCTTTCTGAATGTAGCTCATTTCACTTGGCATGACATCCTCAAGGCCCATCCATGTGGGCACATATTGCCAGATTTCCTTCCTTATTAGGGCTGAAGAGTATTCTGTGGTATGTATAGATCACATTTTCTCTGTCCACTCAGCTGTCGGCGGGCAGTTAGGTTGTTTCCATGTCTTATCTGCTGTGAATTGTGCTGCAGTTTACATGGGAGAGCTCGGATCTCTTCAAGATCCTGATTTCAGTTATTTTGGAGACCTTTCTTTCTATAGATGCAAATACATGCTGTGCTCACTCAGTCGTGTCTGACTCTTTGTGACCCTGTGGGCTGTAGCCCGCAAGGCTCCTCTGTCTGTGGGATTTTCCAGGCAAGAACACTGGAGTGGGTTGTCTGCCCTCCTCCAGGGGATCTTCCCAACCTAGGGATTGGATCTGCATCTCTTACGTCCCCTGCGTCGGCAGGTGGATTCTTTACCACTACTGCCACCTGGGAAGCCCAAGATAGAGAGCCAGAGCTAGAGCTAGTCTCCCCGCAGCCGGCTTGCTGGGTCATCAGGTGGTTTTAGTTTTCACTTCTGAGGAGCCACAGTGCTGTTCTCCATTCACGTTCCCATCAACAGAGCACAAAGGTCTAATTTTTCCGTGTTCTCAGCAACACTGTCTTTTGTCTGTTTGGAAGCAGCCATCCTGACAAGTGTGAGGTGCTAAGTCTTGTGGTTTCGACTGGCATTTTCCTGATGCTTTCTTGTGTATGTCTCATGGCTTTTGTTTACATATTTGGCTGCTATATATTTTTATGGCTGTTACATCTTCTTTGTGAGCATGTGTTTGATCATCACACAATACCTTCTTTATCCATTTACCTCCTCCACTGGACAATTCCTTGTCTGCCAGCAAATGTCTTACTTTTCATTACTACCATTATTTTTGGGTTTTAGTTCGCATTGCTTGGTATCTTTGCTTTTCCTTTCATTTTCAACTCTTTATGACATTAAGTATTTTAAATGTTCTTCTTACAAACAACATTTAGCTGGGTTTTGCTTTTTTTAACCCAGTCTTATGGTCTCTGTTCCCAATGGGGGAGTCCAGCCTGGTTAGTGTAAGGGTTGGTGTCCGTGACTTCCTCCTCCTCCTCCTCCTTTGATATTTGGTGTCGATGTGTGATACTGTGGTCTCTCTCTTTCCTGCTTTGCTCTTTGACCAGGCTGCTGTTCATCATGATCTCCCCTCTGCTAATTTCCGATTCTTCCTGCTTATGTTCCACAAATGATGACGTTCCATCCCTGCTCCCAGAATTAGAAACATTTGCTTTCCTATTTTCATGCTTTTCTACCCTCTTACCACCAGGGTGTGGTGTTTCCATAACTGAGTTGCTGGATTTCTCATGCCTCTGCCCCACCCTCAGCCCAGTAAGTATTTGCAGCATTTCCCTCCTTGTTCCCCACTCCTGGTGGGAGATGTCTTGGGGACTTACTTCCTGTGTCTGCAGGCCCTGTGGTCACCCCGGGCAGGCATAGGCCTGCCTGGCCTTTGCACTGCGCGGCCGCGCGGGTGCTGTCTCCTCTGCAGTCTCTGTGTCCCACGGGGTTTCGCTCCGTCTGGGCTCTGCTGTCTCTCAGTGCTCCGCTGGGCGGCGTGTGGGTGAGTGACTGGCTTCTGCACACGCTCAGGCGTCCTCTGTTGTTCTCAGGACAAGAGAGCTTTTGCTGCTGTGGTTGTTCTCTCTTGTTCTGTGGGGATCACTGTCCTGTTCCTAGTGTCCTGGTTGCAGATATGGCCCCGCCTGGAATGCCCTCTGCCTGGGGTCTGAAGCCCAGGGGGCCTCTCAGCCTGCAGCTCAGGTCTTCCTACTCGAGGAATTTTTTTTCCATTTGTCCAGTTATTTAACCTCCTTTCCTTTTTCTTTTTGCTCCTGGAATTCCTGTTACTTTGTGTTACCTCTTCCTTTGCTCCTTTGTGTCTCTCAGCCTTTTCCTTTGATTTCTCCCTCCTTATATTTCCTGTATATGTTTATCTAAGACATTGCGTTGCTGCATCTTCAGGCTCCTAGTTTGGGTTTTTAAGAGTGAACTTCTTTCCTCTCATCTGCTGAATGATTTGGGAGGAGTTTTATTTTCTCTCTTTGTTTTATTTTGGTTATTTTAGCTCTGTGCCATATCTGGGACCCTGTAGACTTTGCTCCAAGTCCCCAGCAGAGCCCAAGGGTCTCCTTGCACTCGGGGCCTCAGGCTCTACAGGTGGTCTGCTTCCCTCGGGTCTGGATATAGGGCCTGGCACCTCCTGGGTTCCCCCCAGCTCCATGCTGGCTGCTGGTTGAGGCCTGATGGGTCAGCCTGCATGGCTTTCCTTAACCCCCAGAACCCCATGAGACCCCATATCTGTTTCCAGTGAGGACTCTTCAGCTGCGAGGATGTACCAGGCACGTGCCTATTGGGTGGACAGGGTTCACGTCCACACGCCTGGTGTCCAGTCCACATCACTCTGCCTGCCATACCAGGGAATGCAGCCGCTGAGCAGGCGCGTCCTGTACTGCCTGCCTGTCACCTGTGATCTGTGGCCTGTGCCCTGGTGGGATGGTGGGGGCAGGGGCAGGTCATGGTTGTCCTGTGTTCTCTGCCCCACTCAGGGCAGTCATCGAAGGGATGGTGCTAAGTGGGGCTGATGCAGACATTATGTTGGCTGATGAGACCCTGCCTGGGCACAGTGCCAAGACCCCACGTGTGCCCAGGCACCCATGTCATTCCAGCTGGGCTTAATTCTGCCGTCATCCATAGTTCATTCAGTCTCAACTGCCCCCTAGCTTGAAAATGTGTATTTTTTGTGAAATAAGCCTTTTTTATCATGAAGAATATGTGCTGATTAAGTGGGACCTGGAAAACGACAAAGCCTAGAAGTCCCGGCGTTGCACGCTTCCACCCAAAGCAGGGATTCTGACTGTGACACATTTTCACTTCTACTGCAGACCCTTCCTTTCACCAAAGAGCTGCTGTGAGCATACAGGCGCTGTTCGTGGGAAATGCCGCCTGTCCTCGGGGACCCAGCCCGGGACACCCTGAGGCCCCATGGTCCCGGGGGTGTGAGAGGACAGCAGCCCTGATGCCCTCTTTGGGTGGGGCCAGCTGGCCTCACGGGGCTCGTCCAGCAGGGAGTCTCCTGGGGAGCGTGTTGCTTGTCCTACTGGCCACGTGCACGCACAAAGCGCCTTTCTTGAGTCACATGTTCTCTTGACCTGCCTTCCCAGAGTGGGCCTGTGTGTGATCGCAGGTGTGCGCCTGTGTGAATCTGAGTGTGTCTTTGGGGGTGTGGTCAGCATTGGGGTGTGCTGTGCAGCACGTGTGTGTGACTCTGTTTGTAAATGGCAGTGTCTGGGGATTTTGAGTGTGTGGGTTCCCCAGTGGCTCTGTGTGGGCTCTGCCTGTGTGCAGGCCTCTCCTTGTCTGTATTGGGTCCCTGTCTTCCCTCTTTGCCCCATGGCTGTCTTGGAGGAGGGAGTGGGTGTGTCTGGCTGTGGCCTTGGCATTTTGCAACCCTTGGCAAGATTGGCCAAGAGATTTTTTTTTTTTAATTTAAATTTATTTATTTTAATTGGAGGCTAATTACTTTACAATATTGTATTGGTTTTGCCATACATCAACATGAATCCGCCACGGGTGTACACATGCTCCCCATCCTGAACCCCCCTCCCACCTCCCTCCCCATACCATCCCTCTGGGGCATCCCAGTGCACCATGGGCAAGAGATTTTGTTGAATGAGCCAGTCACGAGGACTTGGCATTGGCTGGTGTCAGGTCATGGACTGGGAGCTGTGTCCTGGCTCAGCCAGAGGCTGCGATGGAACAGTGTCTTCCGCAGGTGTGGATGGGGTGTGGGTGTGGCATCTAGCGTGCTGGGAATTCCCCATTAGGGCCCTGCTCACCCCCACAAGGGCTGACTGGCAGGTGCTCTTCACCTGCCGTGTGTCTGGCGCACAGCGTCTCTGTGTGATGCAGCTGCCCCAGAGGCCTCAGCCCGTCTTCATTTAGTGAGTCCAAGAAGACGCCAGCCTGAAACGCTCTTGAGTCTGCACACGCACACACCCCTGTGCAAACACGCCTGCCGTCGTGTAACATGCACACATGCTTCTTCCCCAGGGATGTGGCTAGGCCAGGTGTTCAGAGCCACCTGTGTTTGAGCACTCGGGGGTACTCAGAGCCTCCAGGCACCCATGAAGTCCGCTCATGCAATTGTCACATGGCACAAGGGGTTGGGGGTGCAGAGGGAAGCCGTGCCCCCCAGAGCTCAGTCTGATCTGGGGCTCAGGCAAAGAACAGACTGGTAAGCCTACGCAGTGCAGTTGGTACAGGGTGTGATTTTTGGGGCACTGAGGCCTGTTACTGGAGCCTAGAGAAGGGTGACCTCGGAGCTGAGAAGGAGCTGGGGAGAAGGCACTCCCCTGGGGGCAGTGCAGGGGCTGTGGGCACAGGAGCGGGCGAGGGCAGTTGGGTCTGGCGGGTGAGTGGGGACAGAGGAGCAGCTTCCTGGGCAGACTTTCTGGGCTCTGTGGGCCACGGTCTGCAGCCAAGCCAGACACAAGTGAAGGAGCTTGGCTGTGTTCCAAGACAACTCCTAGAAAAGCGGGTGGTCAGTGGCTCTTGGCCCTGGAGCTACGGAGGGAGGAAAGGCCAGAAACGACAGGACTCCCCAGGTGATGCCAGAAATCAGAGTGGCCTGGGAGCACGGGGACTACCCTCCTGTAAGGTGGCTGGGGCGCTGGGGACCAGAGGCCTGTTTCAATGCAGGCCTCCCAGCCAGAGCCCAGCAGGTATGGAGACTACCCAGGCTCTTGGTTCCCTCATTTGGGAAGCAGGGGTGTGGCCAGGACCCACTCCAGGGGGCGCAGGGGCCTTTAGCACAATGTTGGTAGTGGGTCTGACACACGTGGCGCCTGGGATGGAAACAGGCGCCCTGAGCCAGGCCAGGGCAAGTGTCCTTGTGGGATGGGGGACACATGCTCTGCGGGTGCGTCTGCAGGGCTCACACTGGCGGAGGGAGAGTGTGCCCTGGGACCTGCTGGTCACCCACACCCTCAGCGAGCCCCCTGTTCCTGCAGGGTCCCCCTTCGCCCGAGCCAGCCTCAAGAGTGGGAAGACGGAGAGCTCGTCATACTTCCGCAGGAAGGAGAAGATGTTCCGGTTCTTCATCCGGCGCCTGGTGAAGGCGCAGAGCTTCTACTGGGTGGTGCTGTGTGTGGTGGCCCTGAACACGCTGTGCGTGGCCATGGTGCACTACCAGCAGCCCCAGCGGCTCACCACGGCGCTGTGTACGTAGCTGGCCCCGCCTCCGGGCCCCGCCTCCGGGCCCCGCCTCCCGGGCCCCGCCTCCCAGGCCCCGCCTCCTCCGAACCACTTCCGGCCCACAGCCTGTGGCGTTGGCGTGCCCTGGGTAGGACCCCTGTGCCGACCAAAGTGCCCCGGGGGTCTCTGCTGGAGGCCTGACTGTGCCCAGGCCTGGCCCAGGTTCCAGGAGGCTGGGCTGGTCTGGTTAGACCCCGTCCGTCAGTGTAGTGGGAAACGAGGGAGGGGTCTGGGGAACCGGGATGATGTCTCCTGCCCTAAGGGCTTTCGACCCAGGGACCGAGTGATGCGTCCGCCCTGGATTCCTGAGGAGAAAGAGTCTTGGCTCCCAGGGGTCTCCCAGGGCTCTTCTGGTTGTTTCTGTGTCTTCTTGGTTGGGTGAATCTGGACGTGTCCATGACCAGGGATTACTTACAAACGTGTCCATGAGCCTGAGGACATAGCAGGGGCTCTGGGTCGTGACCTGTCTGGCCCTGGTTACACCTCCAAGGAGGTGAAGAGCTGAGGCCCCTTCCCAGGGACCAGGTTCCTTCACACCCAAGGGCCCTGCAGGGCACGTGCAACAGAAGGTCATGTTTGTTCGTTTTGCCTCACGAGAGCTCCAGAGACACTGCATGAATGATTTCTGTCCTGCGGTCAGGAGCCCCTCCTGCCCCTTCCCCGAGGTCAGCGCCTTCAGCCTGCTCGTGTTAGTTCCTCATCTGGAAACAGCCTGCTCTGAGCTTCCACACTTGCCTCCCTCTCTTCCTTTCCATCTCCCTTTCCCTGCGTGTGTGCAGCCACCTAGATGCCCAAGAAAGCCTTTCTCCAGAGAACCCTCCTGGCTCCCAGTTCTGGCCCCCAGCGGACCAGCCACACGGAGCCTAGGCAGCTCTGACCAGGAGCCTGGGCTGCTGTTGCTGGGTTCTTTTGGGCTCTGGATGGATGGCTCCCCGGGTCACTTGAAAATGTGGCTGGGGAGGGCTGTGTTGGGGGCTGGCTCCAGGCTGTTTCCCAGACTTCAATTGCAATCCGTTGCTGGCATGATGGGAAAGGGCAGAGAGAGGAGAAGCAGGAGGGGCCCCGGCTGGCTCCCAGGTGGGGAGGGCGGGCTAAGGAATCAAAGTGTGTGCACTGAGCCCGGCGCCCTGCCCCTGATTCATGTGTCCTGGGCTCAAGACTTGGTGTGGGACCTGGCTTGGGACTGAATTCAGTGTCTCCTTGAGTCCTCAGGCGGTGGTACCCACCCTTGGGCGCTGGGCAGGGGCTGGGCAGACAGGGCTTCCTCCTCACTCGGGCAGTAGTGTGGCTGCTCCCTGGGGCTTCTCGCGAGGCCTTTTCTTCCTGCAAGAAGCCAGCGGTATCCGGTCTGTCTTGTGGTTGCTCCTGTTTCCTGGAGATTTGCCCACTAAGTGGGCTGGAGGGGGCCTGCACGGCCTGGTTGCGTGTCTGATGGCAGGAGCATGAGGCTGGAAGTACCTATGTGCTGACCGGGCCACAGGCGTCCCTGGCTGCAAATCTGCCCCCTCACTGCCTCATCTTCTCTGTGGTTTCCTGGAAACGCCTGCGTTCATCAGCATCCCCCAGGGAAAATGGCTGGAGGGAGGGGTGGCCTCTGCTGGGTCTGGAGGCATCTGCTCAGTGCTGGGCTGAAGCTGAGGCGGGCTGACCCAGCCCAGGAGGGCAGGCCTGCAGGAGGCAGAGGCAGAAGTGGGGGCTCCCATTAGGACTAGCTCCATCAGAGCTCACCACGGGGCCCTGGCCTGAGGCTGGCCATGCACCTCGCTGTCCGCCTGTCAAATGCACCACCCCCGAGGCACTAAGGACCCCGAGACTGATGCTCAGATGGTGAAGGGGGCCTGGGAGTGGATGCTGTCATGCCGTGAACCCCTGGGCCTGGCAGGATGGACCTGGCCACCCTCTCCTCTGTCCCTGTGTCCCCACAGTTGCTGTCTTCCTGTTATAACGCAGACATTGTGTAATGTAGTTGCTCTGCTCCCCTAGCCCATGATCTCCTGGAGGGAGGGGTCAGCTGTCTCTGGGGTCAGCTCAGGGCAGCGCAAGGGCCTGCAAGCTGAATGCATACTTTAGGAAGGAACATGTGGATGCCCTTTCTTGGCCTCTGACGGGAGGCTGAGCATATGAAGTTGAGGGTCTCTTCCTTGGGAGAGGAAAGGAGTGGGCATGTTGTGGAGGCTGTGTTCCAGGTGCCCCCTTTCTTGGAAAGCTTCCCTTTCAGCACTTCCTGGGCTGGTTCCAATGAAGGGCTCCCACTTTGATCTCCTGGGAGCAAGATGGGCCACTGGGTAGCTTCAGCTCCAAGGTCTGGGTGGGGCAGCTAGGAGCCCTGTCTCTGCGGTCTCTCCTTCCAAGACCTGAGCTCCTCTCATGGGGCCCTGGAGTGCAGGGGCCGAGGGGCTCATGTTCCATGCTGGACTCAGGGCACAGCCTTCACATGGCTTCTCCAGGAGGGCTGCTGTTCCATCGCCTTACTCATCCCGGGCATGGCTTGGGTACCCTGCTGGCATTTGGACTGGCTTCAGAGGCCAGGCAGGTGGTGATTGTCCATGTACCCGGGTCGCCTACCCGAGACCTTCTTGGGCCGTATGCACCATCACACGTCTGTGATGCATGCTGCCCAGTGGGCAGTGGAAGTGGTGTCTTTGCTTGTCTGGGGTCTCAGCTGCTGCAGAGCTGCCTGGGGAGGCCTGTGTGTCTGTGCAGCACATGGGGGAGAGCAGTTTCAGGGTGCACACGGAGGGCAGGACGTGTGTGACCCTCTCTTCCACCTTCTGTTTGAGCAGAAGCTGCTTGAGGGCCAGTCTCCCAACCAGTCTGGATGCAGAGGCCCTGGGGCCACCACGCGGGTGACTGCCTGGTGGCCTGACCCCTGTGTCCCTGGCCTGTGGGGGCTCTGCCCTTCACGCTCCACTGCTTCCCTGGCCCCATGCTCTGGGGTCAGAGGCCACAGTGCCTTTGGCTCACTGTCTGAAATGATGCATGGATTCCAGCTTTGGGTGGAGGATCAAGAACAGTGACCTTGTTCTGATCCCTGGAATTCCTGGTTTGGCCAGCCTGTCAGGGGCTAAACTTGGCTGTGTCTCCTGCAGTCTGCGGTCTTGTACAGCTTCTGGACGGTTCTTCCTGTTCTGACCCTGCCTTCTGCTCAGGCTGGGTTGGAGTAGTGTCTCTGTGCCTTGAATTCCCAGGATGACCCTCAGGTCCAGTGTGGCCTCGCTTCAGTCCTGCAGCAGGGTCAGCGCTGCCAGTGGCAGGGTCCCTGGGCTGAAGCAGGCCCTGCTCTCTACTGCCACCTGCCGGGCCCAGCCTGCAGGGAGCTGAAGGCACCACACCCACAGGGGTCCTATGTGACTCCCCAGAGCCCCGAGCAAGTGTGGGTGCCTCCTGGGAGACTCGTACTATGGGGGTCTGCGGGTGTTGGGTGGTCAGGATGCTCTCCTTTAGTGGGGTGAGCCTGTGGACAGAGTTAAAACCAGACATGGTGCTGTGAGTCCAGGAGGGTCAGGGCGGTCCCTGCAGAGAAACTGGCGTTCTGGCCCAGGGTCCTCACAGAGGGACTCCAGTTGCAGTTGGTGTGTGGATCAGGGAATGAGACTGAAGGGAGAAGGAAGGGTCCACAGCCGTCCAGCATCTCCGGGGGTTGGGCGCCTCCTGCCTGACCACCTAAGTCCTCTGGGAGACTTGAGCCCTTGACCTAGACTCACTCCTGAACCTGGTCCTGGGAGCCTGGGCACTCGCCTCGAAAGCTGGAAGGAGCACCTCTCTGCGTCACGTCCTCTGCTCGCTGCTTTGTCCTGGGCTGAGGCTGGAGCTCAGAGCCACAGACCAGGCCTGGAAGCTGCCCCCTGGATCGGCCCAGAGGTCTGGTGTCCTCCGGTCTGGACTGAGCCAGGCGGGAGGAGGCCGCGAGCTAATCCCCCTCTTCTCCGGCTTCTCCTAGACTTTGCAGAGTTTGTTTTCCTGGGTCTCTTCCTCACAGAGATGTCCCTGAAGATGTATGGCCTGGGGCCCAGGAGCTACTTCCGGTCCTCCTTCAACTGCTTCGATTTCGGGGTGAGTAAGCCGCCTCATCAGGGATGCCTGCGGTGGGTCCAGGTGGGCCCACCGTGTCCTGGCCTGAGAGCACGCGCAGCCTGCCCCCACAGCGCCAAACCCAGTGGGATCTGGGGTCTGGAACAGAGCTGGGTTGGGGGACTGATGCCCCCAGGTGGGAAAGGCAGCCTGCCGACAGGGGAGGCCCGTCCTGGTCTGGTCCTTACCTGTGCCGGCGTCGGCCACGGGGCAGCCTCATTCCCGTCCTGACCTGTCTGCAGTCCCAAGATCAGCTCAA
The DNA here is from genome assembly GCF_003369695.1 of Bos indicus x Bos taurus. Taxonomy (NCBI): domain Eukaryota; kingdom Metazoa; phylum Chordata; class Mammalia; order Artiodactyla; family Bovidae; genus Bos; species Bos indicus x Bos taurus. The sequence goes on from NC_040086.1 coordinate 105,920,516, forward strand.
GCCTCTGTGGCTTCCTCCGTGCTCGGTAGATGATCTTCTAAATGTGTTGCTGCTATCCCGTGGAGGCTCAAGGAGGCTGTGGTCCTGACCCTATCCTGCGAGTCTGGCCTGGGCAGACCTGGACACATGTACCAGATTTTCCTGGGAGGCTGGAGGGGAGCAGTGGGCCCAGGTCCCTTCAGCAGCCTCTGCAGTGCGGGAGGCCTGGAAGGCAGGTGCTTCTGAGGCTCACCGTGGACGAGCACAGGCCCTGGGCGGCGAGGAAGCCCCTTCCCTGGGCCCTGCCGTTGTGCAGGGTGCTGCCCTGTGCTGGCCCCAGAGCCCGAGGATGGGCACCGTTGACACCTGCGCACGGCGGAGTTCTGACCTGGGGAGGGCCTGAGCGAGAAGCGGCCATGCCTCAGCCCAGGGAGGCCTTGCCCTTCTGCAGCCTTCTCAGTAGCCAGGCAGGGAGGCTGGGCCTTGCGCAAAGGGAAGCTTCGGCCTGTGGTGGAGTTTGCCTTTTCCTCTCCGTGACGCGGCGCAGCCGACAGGTGCGGTCCGTGCGTGTGTCGGGCCCTCACGACTCGCTTCACGCATGAGTGTTGGGGGACACTCTTTGATGGGCACAGGGCTGCCCAGCTCGTATGCAGGATGGTCCGCACTGGAGCCCACGCGGTGGTCGCACACCTGCCGCACTGCCTGCGCCTGCGCGGGGAAGGCAACGGCTGCCTCGGCGCTCTCGGGCTCGTGGGTACCTGTGACTTTGGTGGATGGTTGGGAGCAGCCAACACTTCTGCTCCTTTGCCTTCTTGGTTACAAAGGAAAAGAGAAAGCTTGGTGTATGTAGGCAGAGGGGACCCAGTCGGGGAGGAGCCTTCAGAGTGATGGTCATCTGGGAACCGGGTAGGTCCCAGGACGGAATAATTTTCACAGAAGCTAACAATTACTCCAGAACTTATCAGCTTAAAGTGTAAGTGAAGTGGAAGTGAAACTGAAGTTGCTCAGTCGTGTCCGACTCTTTGTGACCCCGTGGACTATAGCCCACCAGGCTCCTCCATCCATGGGATTCTCCAGGCAAGAGTACTGGAGTGGGTTGCCATTTCCTTCTCTAGGGGATCTTCCCGACCCAGGGATGGAACCCAGGTCTCCCGCATTGTAGGCAGACACTTTACCGTCTGAGCCACCAGGGAAGTCCTGGTTATCAGCTTAAAGCAAGTATCTATTATCTCACAGTTCCTAAGGGTCAGGTGTCCAGGTGTGGCTTGACAGGGTACCTGTGGCCTGGGGTCCCTCACGAGGTCACAGTCCAGCTGAAGCCAGAGGTGCAGCCAGCCTGAGGCTTGATTAGGACTGGAGGGTTACGTTCAGGCCCACTAGAGACTGTTGAAAAGACTGGCTTGTCATGGGTCACTGGCCGTGCCCCCCACAGCTGCGGCCTCTCCGTGGGCTGCTCAAGTGTCCTCACCATGCCGTAACTCACGACGTGAGTGCCAGAGAGAGGCTGCAGGAAGCAGTTGCAGGGGAACCAGCTGCCAGCTGTGCCATTGTATCTGTCAGGAGGAGTCAATAGGCCAGCCCACCTTTCGTGGGGAAGACTGTTACCAGGATCCAGGGGTCCGTGCGGGCCGTCCTCGGGGCTGCCTGCCACGGTCTGCTGATCTAGCTTCTTCCCGTGTAAGATACACTCAGCCACGCTCCCCACTCCCCGCCTCACTCTACTGCAGCATCAGCTCAAAGGCAGAATCTCATCATCCAAATTGGACCCAGGTCTGGCTGAGGCTCCACAGTTTCTCTAGATCTTAGAGCCATGAAACACGAGAGACAAGGTACTCAGGCCCATGCCCCGCATACAGTGGAGGCTGGGCAGGGGCAGCTGTTCTACAGCTTCCTGTTCAAAATGGGGACCCTGGACATACGGAAGGGCTGGTTAGAGTCCAGCAAATATTGGGAGAATCCCTGACTGGTTCTCAGGTCTAGGAACCCCTGGTCCCCTTTGCTAGTTCTAGGTCCAGGTGCCCTGGGTCCCTTTCCTGCTTCCTGGTCTGGAGCCCTCTGAGTCTTCTTTCTTAGTCCTAGATCTGGGTGCCCCCTGAGTCCCCTTTCCTAGTTCTTGGTCTGGGATCCTCCAGTCCATTTTTCGAGTTCTAGGTCTGGGATCCCCTGGTCCGCTTTCCTAGTTCTAGGTCTGAAATCCCCTTGCTCTCCTTTCTGAGTTCTAGGTCTGGGATTGAAACCTTTTACCTCAGATTGGGACTTGAACCCAAGTGCCGGACACAAACCCAACCAAAGCCCACGGTACCTGGTTTCAGGACCTAATGAAGCTCAGGTTCTTGATGTAACATCACAGAAAGAATTCAGTGAGAGACAAAGTGATAGGTAAGAAGTGGATTTGTTCAGATTCAGAGAGAAGCACGCTCTACCGTGTGGGCCATCGCAGAGGGTGAGTGTGCCCACGGAAGGTGGTGTGGTTAGTTTTTATAGGCTGAATAATTTTATATGCTAATGGGTGGGAGAATTGTTCCAGCTATTTTTGGGAAGGAGTGGAGATTTCCAGGGTTTGGGCCACCGCCCACTCCTTGGTCTTTTGACAGCGCTTTGGAACTGTCGTGGTGCCTCTGGGTGTGTCGTTTCACGTGCTGATTGAAGCTCAAGGCTTAGTCTTGTCTGCCTTCTTGGTCCCATTTGATTCTAACTGGTTTATGTTGTGTCCATGAGCTATGCCATTCTTTCAAAAGTTGTGTCCTGCCCCTTTCCCTCCTGTTACTGGGATCCCCAGTTACTGGGCTCCCCCTGGTCCCCTTTCCTAGTTCTAGGTCTGGGAGCCCCCTGGTCCCCTTTCCTGGTTCTAGGTGTGGGAGCCCCTGGTCTTCTTTCCTAGTTCTAGGTCTGGGAGCCCCCTGGTCCTCTTTCCTAGTTCTAAGTCTGGGCTCCCCCTGGCCCCCTTTCCTAGTTCTAAGTCTGGGCTCCCCCCTGGTCCCCTTTCCTAGTTCTAGGTCTGGGAGCCCCCTGGTCCTCTTTCCTAGTTTTAAGTCTGGGCTCCCCCTGGCCCCCTTTCCTAGTTCTAAGTCTGGGCTCCCCCCTGGTCCCCTTTCCTAGTTCTAGATCTGGGAGCCCCCTGGTCCCCTTTCCTGGTTCTAGGTGTGGGAGCCCCTGGTCTTCTTTCCTAGTTCTAGGTCTGGGAGCCCCCTGGTCCTCTTTCCTAGTTCTAAGTCTGGGCTCCCCCTGGCCCCCTTTCCTAGTTCTAAGTCTGGGCTCCCCCCTGGTCCCCTTTCCTAGTTCTAGGTCTGGGGGCCCCCTGGTCCTCTTTCCTAGTTCTAAGTCTGGGCTCCTCCTGGTCCCCTTTCCTAGTTCTAAGTCTGGTTGCCTCCTGGTCCCCTTTCCTAGTTCTAGGCCTGGGAGCCCCCTGGTCCCCTTTCCTGGTTCTAGGTGTGGGAGCCCCTGGTCTTCTTTCCTTAAAAGTGGTAAGCATTCTAGCTGAGGTTTCCTTGACCTGCTTCATATTTAGTGGAGTTTGGGGAATCCGAAAGCCTCATTCTGTTTTCTGCACTTTGACCCGAGCTGGTGATGCTTTTGCACGTATAATCCTTTAGAGTGTACTGTGGCGTGTCTTCCTGTGTTTCCCTCTGTTGGACGGAAGCCGTGCCTACAGCGCTCTTGGGGATCAGCCTCCTTGGCCTGAGCTGCTGCTGAGATGGCCAAGGTCAACACCCTTCCACGTCCTGGAGAGGAAAGGACTTGTGGGCCCATTTGGAGTCTCACCATACATCCCTTTGAAAGGCTAGAAAGTCACGGAATGTGCTCTGAGACCCATCTTTCATCATTTGGGATCTTGCATACCAGACACTATTGTGCCTTTGGCTTCATTTTTAGACCATGTCATCTCTCTCTTTTTAAAAAGTTTATTTATTTTTAATTGAAGGATAATTGTTTTACAATATTGTGTTTGTTTCTTCCACACATCAACACGAATCAGCCGTAAGTATACATGTGTCCCCTTCCTCTTGCACCTCCCTCCCAGCTCCTACCCTGTCCCACCCTCTGGTTGTCACAGAGCCCCAGCTTGAGTTCCCTGAGCCACACGGCAGATCCCCACTGGCTGTCCATCTTACACAAGGTGATGCATACGCTTCCGTGCCTCTCTCCGTTCGTGGCATCCTCTCCTTCCTGCCACCCTGCCCCACGTCCACGGTGTTGTCCAGTCACTCAGTTGTGTCCGGCTCTTTGTGACCCCGTGGACCACAGCACACTAGACTTCCCTGTCCTTCACTATCTCCCAGAGTTTTCTCAAACTCATGTCCATTGAGTTGATGATACCATCCAACCATCTCATCCTCTGTTTCCCCCTTCTGCCCTTGATCTTTCCCAGAATCAGGATCTTTTCCAACGATTCAGCTCTTCACATCAGGTGGCCAAAGTATTGAAACTTCAGCTTCAGCATCAGTCCTTCCAATGAATATTCAGAGTTGATTTCCTTTAGGATTGACTGGTTTGATGTCCTTGCTGTCCAAGGGGCTCTCAAGAGTATTCTCCAGTACCACAGTTGAAAAGCATCAATTATTCAAAGCTCAGCCTTCTTTATGGTTCAACTCTCACATCCATACATGACTACTGGAAAAAACAGCTTTGGGTTTGTTGGCAAGTGATGCCTCTGCTTTTCAACATGCTGTCTAGGTTTGTCATAACTTTTCTTCCAGGGAACAAGCGTCTTTTAATTTAATGGCTGCAGTCACCATCTGCAGGACTTCCCTGATAGCTCAGTTAGTAAAGAATCCATCTGCAACGCAGGAGACCCTGGCTCGATTCCTGGGTTAGGAAGATCTGCTGGAGGCTACTCAAGCCAGCTTTCTTGGGCTTCCCTTGTGACTCAGCTGGTAAAGAATCTTCCTGCAGTGCAGGAAACCTGGGTTCGAGCCCTGGGTTTGGAAGATCCCCTGAATAAGGGAAAGGTTGCCCACTCCATATGCTGGCCTATGCAGTCCATGGGGTTGCAAAGAGGTGAGCATGACTGGGCATGACTGAGCGACTTTGGCTTGCACCATCTGCAGTGATTGTGGAGCCCAGGAAAAAAAGTCTGTCACTGTTGGCGTTTCCCCCCCATCTATTTGCCATGAAGTGATGGGACTGGATGCCATGATCTTCGCTTTTTGAATGTTGAGTTTTAAGCCAGCTTTTCACTCCCCTGTTTCACTTTCCTCATGAGGCTCTTCAGTTCCTCTTCAGTTTCTGTCATTTGTGCTCATTTCACATGCTGGCAAGATAATGCTCAAGCTAGGCTTCAACAGTATGTGAACCAAGAACTTCTAAATGTACAAGCTGAATTTAGAACAGGCAGAGGAACCAGAGATCCAATTGGCAACATCCACTGGATCAGAAAAATATCTGCTTCATTGACTATCAGTGCAGTTCAGTTTAGTTGCTCAATCGTGTCCAGCTCTTTGCAACCCCATGGACTGTAGCACCCCAGGCTCCCCTGCCCTTCACCAATTCCTGGAGTTTACTCAAAGTCATGTCAGTAGAGTCGGTGATGATATCCAACCATCTCATCCTCTGTCATCCCCTTCTCCTCCTGCCTTCAATCTTTCCCAGCATCAGGGTCTTTTCCAATGAGTCAGCTCTTCACATCAGGTGGACTAAAGTATTGGAGTTTCAGCTTCAGCATCAATCCTTCCAGTGAACACCCAGGACTGATCTCCTTTAGGATGGACTGGTTGGATCTCCTTGCTGTCCAAGGGACTCTCAAGAGTCTTCTCCAACACCACAGTTCAAAAGCATCAATTCTTTGGCTCTGAGCTTTCCTTTTGGTCCAATTCTCACATCCATATATGACTACTGGAAAAACCGTAGCTTTGACTAGACAGACCTTTGTTGGCAAAGTAATGGTTCTGCTTTATAATATGCTGTCTAGGTTGGTCATTGACTATGGATCACAACAAACTGGAAAATTCTTAAAGAGATGGGAATATCAGACCACTTTACCTACCTCCTGAGAAATCTGTATGCAGATTAAGAAGCAACAGTTAGAATCAGACATGGAAAAATAGACTGTTTCAAAATTGGGAAAGGAATACATCAAGGCTGTATGTTGTTACTCTGCTTATTTAACGTATATGCAGAGGGGTGCTGGTTTAGTCACCAAGTCTTGTCTGACTCTTGCAATCCCATGGACTGTAGCCCACCAGGCTCCTCTGTCTGTGGGATTTCCCAGGCAAGAATGCTGGAGTGGGTTGCCATTTCCTTCTCCATATATGTAGAGTACATCGTGCAAAATGCTGGGTTGGGTGAATCACAAGCTGGAATGACCCTTATGGGGGAGTCAGCAGCCTCAGATATGCGGGTGACACAGCGCCCTTAGGTCTGCTCTCTGTCTGCATCGCCAGTGCTCCCCGGCAGATAGGCTCATCAGCGCCAGCTCTCTAGATTCTATTTATGCTTGTATTAATACAGGATATTTTCCTCTCTCTTTCTGACTTACTTCATTCCGTATAATAGGCTCTCGATTCATCCACCTCATTAGCACTGACTCAAATGGCATGGCATCTCTAAACACGGCCTCGTTTGTTCTGGAGAGGCTGAGCAGTTTCCCAGCCAGCCACTTGTGGCCTCTGTGTACCTAACAGCGCTTCCCTCAGCGCCCCTCCTCTTGGCTGCGTGGACGCATCCCGGCCAAGCCCCAGCGCGGGAGGCACGCCTCCTGCTGTCCGTGTGGCTGTGGGCCCCGTGGGGCTCTCTGCCTGCTCCCCTCCGTAGTCTCCCATGACTCCCTCACCCTGCTGCAGACCGTGCCTGCGGAGTCTTCAGAGTCCGGAATCCCTGAAGGAATGTGTTCAGGGTGGGCCAGGTGTTCATTCACGTGCTGCTCCGTGCCGCTCCCCGCCGCGGGGTTTCTAGTTTAGCAGCACTGTGCGCCTGCTTCCAGAGTTGATGCTGACTTCCCTTTCTGGGTGTCAGTTCACCCCAGGCTTTGGTGCCTTAAAGCAGCCAGCATCTGTCCTCTCATTCTGGCGGTTGGCAGTCGGCCTATGGCTCGTTGGGTCCCTCATGAGGTTCAGTGAGGGCCCCTTCCAAGCTTGTGCTCGTGGCTGCTGACAGACCTCAGGAACACATTCTCCAGGCCCACTCTGGTGGCTGTTGGTCATGTGGGCCTCTGCTCAGGCTGCCCCCCTGTCCTCAGAGGGCTGAGGGCACCAAGGCAAAGCCCCGGTCTTCCTGTAACTCCTTTCAGAGGTGCCATCCCATCCTGTTTGTTGGGTTCTGCTTGCTAAAGGTGGCTCACTAGGTCCAACCTACCTCCCAGGGCACACGGGTGGACAAGGGGTGAGCCCCGGGCAGTGGGATCGTTGGGGACCATCTGAAAGGCCACCTACGTTATAAACCAAGGTGAGCACATTTTGAGGATTAATGTAAAGTAGGAGATACACTGGGAGACTGACAGTGGGAAGCAAGTAGATTTAGAAAATGACAGCGTTCAACCCTGGGGACGCGTGATGCTGAGAAAGATTGGTGGTGATGGTTGGAGTGCCAAGGGCAGACATGACGAGCTCATCCCATTTGCTGCTCTGTAGGGTCATAGTGGGCGCGGCAGCTGCGGGCAGGTCTGCAGTCCTCTGAGTGGTGTGCTGCGTCCCGGCTGGGGAGGCAGGCAGCGGAAGGCTGTGCGGCAGCACAGCAGGACGCAGGCCGTGGACCAGTGCTCGCCCGCGGAGGCCACTGCCCCCATCAGTCGCTGTTTCTCAGGCTTGGTGAGGATGTTGATGCCAAGCCGATCGTGTTTGTGGTTGGTATGAAGTGGGTGGAAGTGACTCAGACCTTGGGTGATGAGTGAGCCACACAGCAAACTGGAATTTAGGAGACTCATGTTCACAGGGGAGTTCTCCATGCCAGCTGCAGAAGCCGGGTTAGCAGGAGTAAGGATTAACCACACGCGTGAGGAGCACGCAGCACTCACGCTGACTGTGGTGTGCCCAGCAAGGCGCAGTGGCAGGGAGGGAACTCCATTTGGGCACTGTTGGCAAGGGATCGCTGTGCTCCAGCCCCACTGCTCTGTCCTTTCTGAGTCCCTTGCACCAGACTCACTGTGCTGGGAGTGACTGGAGGCGGGTCAGGCCTCTGACCCACAAGCCCCAGTCCACTAGTGCGGTCAGCGATCGGGATGACCCTTGGTGAAACGAGAGGGCGGGCTAGTCCCTGTCTGTCCTTGGAGGCACTTGCTGGCTCCTAGTATTCGGGGGAAGACGATATACAGTTATGAATTGGAACGTCTCAGAGGGGACAAGACCCAACAGGCGATGTTACAGGAAGCTGAGTCTGCTGGTCTGTGTGGACACAGCCTAACAGTCAAGGCTGTCTGAGGCAGTGTGCTGGCCCAGAGGGGTCACCTGGCTGTGATAAACCACAGGGGAGGCATGTACAAGGAGTCTTTAAGATTTGCCAAGAAACCTGCAGGCCAGACCCGCTCTGTGTCCTGTGTCTTCCTGGTGTGTCTGTGGCTCCCAGAGTCTGCAGGAGCTCCGTGGGAGGCCCCTGCCTCATGTTGACTCATCTGGCTTGAGCTTCGGACAGGGAGCCAGGGCCAATGCTTCCGGAGAGACATGGCCACAGCTCTGCCCTGGGCCGATCCTGTCTCTGTTGCAGGTCATTGTGGGGAGCATTTTCGAAGTGGTCTGGGCGGCCATCAAGCCAGGAACCTCCTTCGGCATCAGTGTGCTGCGGGCGCTGCGGCTGCTGAGAATCTTCAAAGTCACCAAGTATGTCGTCCATGTGCTGGCGGGGGCGGTGGTTCCTGCCGTGTGCTCCGGAGTGGGGGGAGGGGATTCCTGTCGTCCGTGTGCTCTGGGGGTGCGGGGGGTGGGGTGGGGGTGGGATTCCCTGTGCTGGAGGCCCTGTGCTCCAGGGCTGGGGGGATTCCCTGTGCTCCGGGGTGGGCAGGAGTTCCTCCAGGGCTGGAGGGGGAGTTCCTGGGGAGGGGTCGGTGAGGGGAGTTCCTCCTCCTCGGCTCTGGGGGTGGTAGGGCACGTCCCCAGGAGCAGCGCCTGTGTTGCCTGGCTCCCATGCTGCCTGTGCCCCCAGCCCTGGAGCACACGGACAGGGCCTCCCCAACATCCCGCACACAGACAGGGCCTCCCCGCTGCCCCCGGAGCACAGGGACGAGGCACTCCCGCCCCACTCCTGGGGCGCACGGCTGTGCGGCAGGGGCCTTGCGCGCAGCTGTCCGGAATCTCTTCCTGTGGCTTTTCACTGGGTAAACAGACAAGAGCCACGGGGCAGCGAGCGCGAGGCTGGCAGCCCAGCGTGATTTCGTCTGGGCCCCCGGGGCCCGTCTATCCGCGGGGGCTGTTTTCAGCCTCAGCACTGCCCCAGCATTTCTGGTTTTCTCATTAGCTTGCTCCCCACAGTTTCACACTGGCTCCTGTCTGGAAACCCACAAGCCCATCTTTCAACCTCAAAGGGTGACTATTCCCTAGTTAATGGAGAAAACAGGTTGACAGATACAGGTTTCCTATCTTGCTGCCCCCAAGTGTGCTTACCTGCCTTGCAGCCGCTGTTCTGGCCCCAGCGGGACTCTGACCTTCTGACCTGAACTCCCAGGCCTGCCTTTTCCACTCAGGGCTGACCCTGCCAGCCATCCTCAGTGATAGGACGCGGGCCTGACCGTGTGTTCAGGTTCATCCCACTTGGCTCTGCAGCCCTGGAGGAAGGTTGCTCCCTTCTGCCCATGAGGGGGCTGAACCTGCCCCTCTATGCCGAGTGGCGGTGGGAGGGGGCTGCTCCCGTCCACAGCTGTCACGGCAGCAGCAGAGCTGCCTTCACCCTGCTGGCCATGGACATAGTGACTCCACCGTGGGTCCCGAGCCACCCTGAGGCTCTGAGGCTCCCAGTCCAGGGTGCCTGGAGCATGAGGCCACACATGCCCAGCTCATGACGGCTGCGGGATGGTCCAGACTGAGCCTATGCAGGTGGCCCGCTTCCAAGCACCTTCAGTGACTTCCTCAGCCTCCTGTGGAGGCTGGACTAGATCTTTTCTAGTCTGTTTTAAATCCACACCTGAGGCCGTTCAAAGTCAGGGTGGTGTAATGCGGAGGAGTTTTGGACAGGACTCCTGTCTGGCTTGGCCCACAGACGCTTCTGGGTGCTCCCGCCACCTGCCCTGCGTCCTCCGCTGCTTCCTCAGGAGCAGGGCTCCAGGACGTGGTGCGGTGCTGCCTGCACCTTGGCTGTGGGCCTGGCATGTTAGCAGCTCTATTTCCTCCTGGAAAGTGGGTGGCTCTTGTCCTGACCTAGACCCTGCCCATCAGGAGAAGGCTTTCTGGAGTCTTCTAGCCCATTTCTTATTAACTCTCACGCACCCAGTAAGAGAGTAGTGGGTCTCTGTGACACAGCCCTGGGGATGAGGGCTCAGGAATGTCCCAGGCCTCTCCCCAGGGCAGGGCGGAGGACAGCAAGTGCTAAGGCAGAGAGGCACATGGCGTGTCTCCCTGGGGCTTGGGCTCTTCTGGGGTTGCAGCTGGAGGGACCCATTACCTAGCAAGCCCGCAGCAAGACTTATCCGCAGACTGCAGGGGGCCTGTGAGGCACAGGGGTTCAGCTGAATGAGAGGGCCGTGGTCTCTGGCCCCCAGGAGCATTTGAGGGGTGGGATGGAGCGGGGGTTGAGCCTGGAGGGCTGCTCCGTGCTATGTGCCTCGGGCCCTGGGGGGCACCGAAGCCCAGCCTGCTTTGCTGAGACTGTGTGCAAACCTGCTCGCTGAGGGTGGTGGTACTGATGGATGCTCCAGTGCGGCCCCTTCTCCTGCACGGCTAGGACGCATAGCTGTGGCCCTCACTTCCTGCGTGCTGGCCTAGGGGAGCTGAGGGATGCAGGCAGGTGTAGCTGCAGAGGAGGGATACCAGAGACCCAGTGTGGGAGGTATGCGTGAGCCCAGCTCTGAACGTGCAGTCTCTGCTGTCACCCTGGGCCAGGTGGTGGGCTGCAGTGCAGATGGGGTGTGGGCCCCTGAAGAAAGTGCGTGTGGGGCCCTCAGGGCAGGAGGTGCCAGAAGCCGCAGGTGTGGCCCTCGGGGTCCCACTGTCCTGGCGCACTCAGACCGGGCTTCCCCCACAGGTACTGGAGCTCCCTGCGGAACCTGGTGGTGTCCCTGCTCAACTCCATGAAGTCCATCATCAGCCTGCTCTTCCTGCTCTTCCTCTTCATCGTGGTCTTCGCTCTGCTGGGCATGCAGCTCTTCGGGGGACAGTAAGTGAGGCTGGGCCCCCTAGGGGCAGCGCTCAGGGGACAGTGCTGCTGGGTTCCCACTCTGCTTCCCCCACAAAGGCCCCAAGAAGGGCTGCTGGCCCAGACACAGCCGCCAGGTGCCAGCCGTCCTGGGCCCAGTGGACCTGCCTCTGCCTGTCCAAGACCCTTGTTCTTCTCAGGTTCAACTTCCAGGATGAGACTCCGACAACCAACTTTGACACCTTCCCTGCCGCCATCCTCACTGTCTTCCAGGTAAGGCTCCCGGCTCTGGACTAAGTCGTGGCCATGGGGCTTTGTGGGCGCGGGGGAGGCAGCCTGCCATCAGCCCCTCAGTGCCCACGAGGACACAGGCACAGTGGGCCTCTGATGTCAGGCCCCGGTTGGGACCCGGCTCGGGAGCAAGCCTGCCAGGGCGTGTGGATGCCCCAGGAGGCCCTGGCTTCGGGCGCCGCTTGACTCTCTGCCGGAGACCTGGAGCTGATTGCAGTTGTCTTTGTCCTTTGCAAACACAGCAGAAAGCTGTCCCCAGGCTTCTCCCTCCAGGGGCTTGGCGCAGCAGCCCCTCGGCTCTCCTTGTATCTGAACACACACTCCCCACAGCCGCTGGGGGCACGCAGGTCGGGACCCCATTCTTGGTGGCATCTGTGTCCCCTCCTGAGAACTCTCTTGGTTCAGCGCTCTTCTCATCACAGAGCTATGGCTCCCTTGCGCCTCCACGACAGGCCTCCTCCATGTGATGAGGCAAACGTGTGCCCTTGGCCACGTCTGAGACCAAGCAGGACCAGGGCGGGGGTGGGTGCCCGTGATGGAGCTTAGAGAAGCCCCATACCACAGGCACTCTGGCCAGGGCCCTGCCTGCCCTCAGCCACTGCTGGAGCCACGACGAGTGTGAGGAGCAAGGACCTGCGGCCCCTCTCTCAAAGGAAGGGGGCTTTCCAGCTGACTGTTTGAGCCACTTGCTGACAGAGTGACTTCACCCCCCAAGCCCTGAGCCCTTCCGACATGGGGGAGCCCTGCAGCTCCTCCGCCCCCAGGGACAGTGGGTAGAGCCCTCTCCTTCCAGAGGGTCGTCCTCTCCCGGCCTGACAGGACTCCAGACCCTGCACTGCCACCGCCCGCTTCGCATCTGACCCCACCTCAAGTCCTGTGGCTTCTCCTCTGAGCTCAAAGGGTTGGGGTGCCCATGAGCACATTGCCCTTCTTACCGTCTTTGTCAAGGCGTCCACAGATGACTCAGAGCAGTGTCTGGTCGTTTATGGCGGCTGAGAGAGTAGTTAAGGCTGGAGGAGGCCAAGTAGATTGCCAGGGACAGGCATACAACACCCTCAGGATGACACTGGGCCGATGGCCTGAGAGCCCAGGGTGGAGCCCCTGCTTCTGAATGGGGTTGGAGAGGGCACAGGGAGGCACGTGACAGGGGTGGGGGGGGGCGGGAGGACAGCTTGAACTCTGCTCCCAGTGAGGCTGACCCCGTGGAAGAGCGCCCACCATGCCCACAGGTGGAGGGCATCTGCTCCTAAGACACGGAAACAGCAGGCAAATGCAGGCACCTTCAACCCTCTGATGGCTAAAGGCTAAATGAAGAGAGGCACCTCAGAACCAAGAATATCGGGTTAATATGACAAATAACTGACAATCCTGGAAGTAAAACTACAGCTACTTAAATAAACAAATAGAGGGTGAACCATACACTGACGTGGTCCTCGTGAGAATGGGGGAGCTGGCAGGCGTGGAGGACCTCAGCCCACTGCGGCTCAGAGGTGCAGAGAAGGCGCCAGCGACCTTCCAGAAAGAGCTGAGACCTGGACACTGCCCAGTAAAGAGAACATCTTAAAATCTGTTGTAGAAAGAAGGACTTCCTGTGAAGAATGCCAGTCTGATGGCAGGAGGTTGGGGAAAAGTAACTAAAACACTGGAGGACAGCCCCTGTCGTTCTAGAAGCGAGCACGATCTGAGGTGGCGGAGACACGTCCAGGAGTCGCCGGGACTTGCGGCTGACTGCTGAGAGCACCGCAGGCGTGATGCAGGTGCCTCTAGGGCAGCGGAGGCGGGGGATGCAGTAACCCAGTAGGAAGCAGAAAGCCCAGACGGCTGCAGAAAGGGAATAACTTATGGATAGTAATTGAAAAAGCTACCTATCCTGGCTACCACGCTGACAGTTTAACAAGTGAATTCTGCCAACTGTTTAAGAACACTTCAATTTTACACAGATGACTCCAGAGAAGATAAAAAGGAAATCCCACCCTTTATGAAACTGGACTAATTTTGATATGAAAATGCCAGACAAAGACAATATGAGAGAAGAAAAAAATATATTACCATCACACAGAGAAAGACAAGACATCCTCAGAGAAATAAGAACCAATCCAACCTGGATGTCCTTAAAGATTATCTTTATGATCAACTTGAATTTACCCTAGAAATGCAAAATTTACCCTAGAAATGCAAGATGACTTAACATTAGAAAGTCTATTACTGTAACTCATCATCTTAACAGACTGAAGAAGGAAAAGAGTGTGCCACCAGAAAGAGCATCTGAGCTCTAGAGTGTACCAGCAGAAAGAGCATCTGAGCTCTAGAATGTATGATCAGAAAGAGCATCTGAGCTCTAGAATGTACGATCAGAAAAAGCATCTGAGCTCTAGAGTGTACCAGCAGAAAGAGCATCTGAGCTCTAGAATGTACGATCAGAAGGAGCATCTGAGCTCCAGCAAAAGCACAACCAAGCACCAGAGTGAGAAGCAGACGGAATGAGATGAGCAAAGTGTGTTAATTGTGGAAGCTGGGTGATGAGTGTGTGGGGGTGCATCACACCCTGTACTCTGTGCGTGTTTGATAAAACCCAGCGCTCTTCCAGACAGAAGCTCTTAGCAGACTTGCCAGTATCAGTGGTCTTGGTGCACTAGAATAAGAAAAAGATGAAATAAAATTTCTCAGGATTGCCAAGGAAGAAGTGAAAATGTCATTATTCACAGATGAAATATTTATGTACTCAGAACACTTGTGTTGTCACTGCAGATGGTGTGGGACAGTTTGGTTATCCATAGAGAAAAAAAGGAAGTTGGATTTCCACCTTGTAGCAGATTTGAAAATCAGCTCAGATGAATTAAGACATAAATGTGAAAAGCAAATTTCAAATTTTAGAATGTACAGGAGAGTACTGTTCCTAACTGAGGGCCTTCTTAAGGAAGAGATAAAAATGCACAGATCATAAATGAAACCTTTGAAAGATTTGACTATTGAAATACAAATTTCTGCATCCAAAAATCACCATAGAATCTCAGATAAGTCATAGGCTGGAGCAGACATTTCCACAGCATCAGCCAATAAACAGCGACCAGAATAAATAACCAGCAACCAGAACAAGGGCTTCCCAGGTGGCGCTAGTGGTAAAAAATCCACCTGCTAATGCAGGAGACTCAAGAAACAGTTTCCATCTGCAGGTTGGGAAGATCTCCTGGAGTAGGAAACAACAACCCACTTCAGTGTTCTTGCTGGAAAATTCCACGGGCAGAGGAGTGTGGCAGGCTGCAGTCCATAGGGCTAAAAAAAGTCAGACATGACCGAACAACTGAGCAGAGCAATCAAAATAAATAAAAACGTCCACAAATCAAAAAGGGAAAACAGCAGCAGGAACATGCAGCAGGAACGGGCAAAGTGTGTAAGAAGAAACTCAGTTCTAATGAGGTGGATGAAACTGGAGCCTATTATACAGAGTGAAGTAAGCCAGAAAGAAAAACACCAATACAGTATACTAACGCATATATATGGAATTTAGAAAGATGGTAACAATAACCCTGTATACGAGACAGCAAAAGAGACACCGATGTATAGAGCAGTCTTTTGGACTCTGTGGGAGAGGGAGAGGGTGGGATGATTTGGGAGAATGGCATTGAAATATGTATAATATCATATATGGAATGAGTCGCTAGTCCAGGTTCAATGCACGATACTGGATGCTTGGGACTGGTGCACTGGGACGACCCAGAGGGATGGTATGGGGAGGGAGGAGGGAGGAGGGTTCAGGATGGGGAACACATGTATACCTGTGGCGGATTCATTTCGATGTTTAGCAAAACCAATACAATATTGTAAAGTTTAAAAATAAAATAAAATTAAAAAAAAAAAAAAGAAGGAACTCAGGATAGGAAAGTGGGCTGAAGAGCAGACCTGTAAAAGCCGTCAGCTATTACTTGTAGTCAGGGAAATGCAAATGAAACCCACCTCTCAGTTCAGCTGAAATTAAGAAACCTAACAGTCTCAAGTTTTAGAGAAAGTGAAAGTGAAGGTCACTCAGTCATGTGCAACTCTTTGTGACCCCCATGGACTATACAGTCCATAGAATTCTCTGGGCCAGAATACTGCTGTGGGTACCCTTTTCCTTCATCCAGGGGATCTACCCAACCCACGGACTGAACCCAGGCCTTCCACATTGCAGGCGGATTCTTTACCAGCTGAGCCACAAGGGAAGGCCCAAGTTTTAGAGAGGATATGGAGAAATGAGGATTCCCTTGTGGTGTTGGTGGGTTGATGGAATCGCTTTGGAAACTAATGTCAGGTATCTAACCCACTGGCACTCACACGGGAGTAGTTCCTGTGTGGGTACGTGCCCTGGAAGGTCCCTGGCCAAATGCACAGAGACCACTGAGGCAGCATCACATATGGTAGCGAAAGCCTGGATGCCTCTTCACGCTTCATCCTCAGGAGAGTGATGAGAAGAGTGTGTTCTGTCTGGGCAGCAGGACCCTGAGTGGATGACCTGCAATTACCCATATTAACATGGGTCAGAAGCAATGTTAATCTAAGAACAGCAAGATTCAGAATAATGCAAATCATATGATAATTTTTAATTCACTTTAAAAATTGAAGCAGAGTTGGTTTACAGTGTTACGTTAATTTCTGCTGTATAGCAAAGTGACTCGGTTATACATGTACATACGCGTATATACATACATATGTGTGTTCTTTTTCATTCTTTCCCATTATGGTTTAGCATATGACACTATTTAAATAAGGATGAACACATCTTGTTTCCAGACATACTGTGTAACAATATTGTTTATGGTGTATATACACTAGAAGTGTAAAAGCCTGCATGGGAATGATTAACACCAAAGTCAGGGCTAGGTGGGTGTGGGGAGAGGAGGAATGAGACTGAGGACTTCTCCTCAAGGACCTTCAGGTACATTTTTTTTTATATTAGCTCATTTTATTTTTTTCCATATTACCTTATACATTGCTGTTAGCCATGAAGTAACACAAAGCAAATATTGAATGCTTTTATTTTTTTTTAACTTTTTTGTATTTTTAAAAATTTATTTATTTTTAGTTGAAGGCTAATTGCTTTACAATATTGGTTTGATTTCTGCCATACCTCAGCATGAATTAGCCATTGGTGTACATATGTCCCTTCCCTCTTGAATCCCCTTCCCCTTCAGCTACATTTTAATGTTTTATTTCTTAAGCTGGGAGTAGGTACACAGAGCTTTAAATATTCATTGTACCTTTCTGAATGTGTGAAATAATACATACTTTACACTTAAATGAATACAAAAAAAGATAAACTGCTGCTGTTGCTGCTAAGTCGATTCAGTCGTTTCTGACTCTGTGCGACCCCATAGACGGCAGCCCACCAGGCTCCCCGTCCCTGGGATTCTCCAGACAAGAACACTGGAGTGGGTTGCCATTTCCTTCTCCAATGCATGAAAGTGAAAAGTGAAAATGAAGTCGCTCAGTCGTGTCTGACTCTTCATGACCCCATGGACTGCGGCCTGCCAGGCTCCTCCGTCCATGGGATTCTCCAGGCAAGAGTACTGGAGTGGGGTGCCATCGCCGTCTCCGAAAAGATAAACTAAGTTAACATTAACCAAGAGAAAGCTGGCGTAATAGTAACATCAGCCAAAATAGAAGGTGAAAGAAAGCTTTCTTAAAAAGAAGAAACTGCACCTGCATAACAATAAAGGGAAGATTCAGTGTAAGAACACGGCCCCCAAAAGCAAAGATTGACGAAATTACAAAGAGAAATAAAAAGCCCACTCTCTTTTCAGGGATATATATTTCCAGCAAACGGAAGGATGAAGCTGATGACATTAGAAAGGATCAGGAATCAGCTGATGCCTACAACTGATAGTGGATAAAACGCTCATTCGGGGGCACAGAGAACTTCTGCAGAAACTGATCACTTGTTAAGTCATTCAGGAAATCCCTACAAGTATTAAAGAATTGCTCTCCTACAGTGAACATGCTTCTTATAAAAAACAAGTTTTACTTATTTCTTTAAAATTTGGCCGTGTTCTGTGACATGTGGGATCGTATTTCCCTGTCCAGGGATCGAATCTGCACCCGCTGGATTGGAATGTAGTGTCTTAACCACTGGACCAGCAGGGAAGTCCCAGAGCACATCCTTGGCATTACTGAGATAGATGGAAACCACCAGTAAACAATCACATAAAATCGTCCCCATATTTGAAAGCTGAGGGATTGCGTTGAAGAAGACATCATAGTGGATAGTACAGAATACTTAGAACTGAATAATAATTAGCAAAACTTAGAGGATGAGTTTGAAGCAATGCTTAGAGAAAAATTTAGAATCTTAGAAGCAACTGTCAAAATAAGAAAATGACTAAAAATAAGAGAATGGCTGAAAATAAATATGTTAAATACTCATCTTAAAAACTAAAAAAAAGACTAATAGAGTAAACCAACGAGAAACTGAAAGCAGGAAAAAAATAATGCTAAGAGCAAATGTTAGTGAAACAGAAAACTGACATACCAAGATAACAAAATCATAAAAAATTCATTATCAGTAAGTGCATGGGCATTCAGTCATGTCTGACTCTTTGCGACCCATTGGACTATAGCTGTCTGAGGGCTACAGATGTTTACAGATGTGTATCCTTCAGGGATGGCACCACCAGGCATTTCTGGGTTGGTGTCTCAAAGTGTCTTGAGTGTGTGACAGGTGTCCTGGAGGCCTGTGTTAGGACAGCAGTTGATCAGAAGGTCAGATTCCATCTGAGCCTCCTGGCTCCGCTTCAGAGCTCTCTCCCTCCATAGCTCTGTGAGGCAGGGGCTTCGTTTTGTCCACTGATGATCATAAGTGCCTGAAGGTTGCGTGGCGCACGACAGGCACTCTGTTTGCTCAGTGAAGGTAGATGCAAGTAGTCTGAAATAAAGGGTTAAAAAATCGAATCCAATTCTGTGTGAAGTAGAGCGTCATAGCTAAACTGCACTTATCTCAGTAATATAGTGATTTGTCAATGTAATTTCCTGATCTCTACATGTTAAAGAGAAAATAAGCATATCAATAGATGTAGAAAGTAAAATGTTGACATTATGATGAAAAACATGTTATACAAAGAACCTAAAATACTAAGGACTCAAAAACAAAAAAGCAACCCAAAACAAACCCACAGCTAGGTGGGGTAGCTAATATGGGTGAGCTTCCTTTTTGAAGGGACAGAGATGTTCTGAAATTGACTGTGGTAGTGGTTGCAATGGCACCCCACTCCAGTACTCTTGCCCGGAAAATCCCAGGGACGGGGGAGCCTGGTGGGCACCGTCTGTGAGGTCGCACAGAGTCGGACACGACTGAAGCGCCTTAGCAGCAGCGGCAGCAACGGTTGCGTATACTTGTGAGTGTACTGAAAACCACTGAACTGTGCACTTTAAGTGACTGAAATACATGATATGTTAACTTTATCTCTTAATTTCTTCTGAGAATCCCTTAGAAGAAATGAAGTAGCCCTCATAGTCCACAAAAGAGTCCAAAATGCAGTACTTGGGTGCTATCTCAAAACTGCCAGAATGATCTCTGTTCGTTTCCAAGGCAAATCATTCAATATCACAGTAATCCAAGTCTGAGCCCAATCCCTAATGCCGAAGAAGCTGAAGTTGAACATTTCTATGATGACCTACAAGACCTTCTAGAACTAACACCAATAAAAGATGTGCTTTTCATCATAGGGGACTGGAATGCAAAAGTAGGAAGTCAGGAGATACCTGGAGTAACAGGCGTTTGGCCTTGGAGTACAAAATGAAGCAGGACAAAGGCTAACAGAGTTTTGCCAAGAGAACACACTGGTCACAGCAAACACCTTCTTCCAACAACACAAGAGATGACTCTACACATGGACATCACCAGATGGCCAACACCAAAACCAGATTGATTTATATTCTTCACAACCGAAGATGGAAAAGCTCTATACAGTCAGCAGAAACAAGACTGGGAGATGACCGTGGCTCAGATCATGAACTCCTTATTGCCAAATGCAGATTTAAATTGAAGAAAGTAGGGAAAACCACTAGACCATTCATGTATGACCTAAATCAAAGTGGAAGTGACAAATAGATTCAAGGGATTAGATCTGATAGACAGAGTGCCTGAAGAACCTTGGACAGAGGTTCGTGACATTGTACAGGAGGCCGTCTGTGATCAAGACCATCCCCAAGGAAAAGAAATGCAAAAAGGCAAAATGGTTGTCTGAGGAGGCCTTAAAAATAACTGAGAAAAGAAGAAAAGTGAAAGGCAAAAAAGAAAAAGAAAGATATATTCATCTGAATGCAGACTTCCAAAGAATAGCAAGGAGAAATAAGAAAGCCTTCCTCAGGGATCAATGCAAAGAAATACAGGAAAACAATAGAGTGGGAAAGACTAGAGATCTCTTCAAGAAAATTAGAGATACCAAGGGAACATTTCATGCAAAGATGGGCTCGATAAAGGACAGAAATGGTATGGATCTAATGGAAGCAGAAGATATTAAGAAGAGGTGGCAGGAATACACAGAAGAACTATACAAAATAGTATCTTCATGACCCAGATAACCATGATGGTGTGATCACTCACCTAGAGCCAGACATCCTGGAGTCCAAAGTCAAGTAGGCCTTAGGAAGCGTCACTACAAACAAAGCTAGTGGAAGTGATAGAATTCCAGCTGAACTATTCCAAGTCCTAAGAGATGATGCTGTTAAAGAGCTGCACTCAATATGCCTGCAAATTTGGAAAATTCAGCAGTGTCCACAAGACTGAAAAAGGTCAATTTTCATTCCAATCCCAAAGAAAGGCAATGCCAAAGAATGTTCTACATACCACACAATTGCACTCATCTCACACATTAGCAAAGTAATGCTCAAAATTCCCCAAGAAAGGCTTCAATAGTATGTGAACCGTGAACTTCCAGATGTTCAAGCTGGATTTAGAAAAGGCAGAGGAACCAGAGATCAAATTGCCAACATCTGTCGGATCATTGAAAAAGCAGAATTCCAGAAAAACATCTGCTTTCTTGACTACACCAAAGCCTTTGATTGTGTGGATCACAAGAAACTGTGGAATATTCTTCAGGAGATGGGAATACCAGACTGGCTTACCTGCCTCCTGAGAAATCTGTATGCAGGTCAAGGAGCAACAGTTAGAAATGGAAATGGAACAATGGACTGGTCCAAATTGGGAAAGAAGTACATCAAGGCTGTATGTTGTCACCCTGCTTATTTAACTTATATGCAGAGCACATCATGGAAAATGCTGGGCTGGATGAAGCACCAGCTGGAATCAAGTTTTCTGGGAAAAATATCAATAACCTCAGATATGCACATGACACCATCCTTATGGCAGAAAGCAAAGAGGCACTAAAGAGCCTCTTGATGAAAGTGAAAAGTGAAAGTGAAGTCACTCAGTCGTGTCCGACTCTTAGTGACCCATGGACACCAGGCTCCTCCGTCCATGGGATTTTCTAGGCAAGAGTACAGAAGTGGGTTGCCATTTCCTTCTCCAGGGAATCTTCCTGACCCAGGGATCGAACCCAGGTCTCCCACATTATAGACAGATGCTTTACCATCTGAGCCACCAGGGAAGTCAAAAGTGAAAGAGGAGAGTGAAAAAGTTGGCTTAAAACTCAGCATTCAAAAAACAAAGATCATGGCATCTGGTCCCATCACTTCATGGCAAATAGATGGGGAAACAATGCAAACAGTGACAGACTTTATTTTCTCGGGCTCCAAAATCACTGCAGATGGTGACTAAAGCCATGAAATTAAAAGACGCTTGCTCCTTGGAAGAAAAGCTATGACCAACCTAGACAGCATATTAAAAAGCAGAGATATTACCTTGCCTACAAAGGTCCATCTAGTCAAAGCTATGGTTTTTCCAGTAGTCCTGTATGGATATGAGAGTTGGACCATAAAGAAGGCTGAGTGCCAAAGAATTGATGCTTTTGAACTGTGGTGTTGGAGAAGACTGTTGAGAGTCCCTGGGACTTCAAGGATATCCAACCAGTCCATCCTAAAGGAAATCAGTCCTGAATATTCATTGGAAGGACTGAAGCTGAAGCTCCAATACTTTGGCCATCTGATGTGAAGAACTGACTCGTTGGTGCTGGGAAAGATTGAAGGCAGGAGGGGAAGGGGATACCATGGATGAGATGGTTGGATGGCATCATTGACTCAATGGACATGAGTTTGAGCGAGCTCTTGGAGTTGGTGATGGACAGGCATGCTGCAGTCCAAGGGGTTGCAGAGTTGGACACGACTGAGCAACTGAATGAACTATATCTAAATAAAACTGTTATTTTAGAACGACCATAGCAAACATTGCAGATAAAAGATTGTTGATGGTGAATTTCATGTGCAACTTGACTGGACCACGGGCTGCCTAGATTGAACACTGTTTCTGGGTATGTCTATAATGGTGTTTCTGGATGACATGAACATTTGAATGGAGGACTGAGAAAGCAGATGTGGGACCTCGTCTAGTCCACTGAAGGCTTGAGTAGAGCAAAGGCTGAGTGGGGGAGAGTCCGTTCTTGCTGCCCAGTGTGTTTGAGCTGGGACGTTCGGCTTCTCTGCCCTTGGACTCAGATTTGGGCTGAAGCTTACACCGTCGTGTCTCCCAGTCGGCTGTGGGTCTTGGGACGTACTCTCCATAACCACAAGACAAGATATACCCAGACATCTCCTGTTGCTTTTTGTTTCTTTGGAGAACTCAGACTAGCACAGGTTGAAAGCATTGTGACTAAAGAAAAACCAAGGCTAGCTAGCATTCAGGCAGTTGAAGTCGATGTAATAAGGAAAAGGAAGAGGCAGGAGGCCTGGAGAGGATGGATAGGTGATGTGATTACACAGAGACCCAGAGAGTCAGCTAGAAACGGTAAGGGAAGCCAGCAGTGCTGCTGAACACAAGAGAAGCGTTGGAAGATAGAGCCTTTCTATATACCTGTATTGCTAAGTTAGAATATTCGACTAAAATGAAGGATTTCACTTACAGTAGTCACAAAAGCTATGAGTTACCCAGAAATAAATCCACAAGAAGTATGCAAGACCTTTACATGTGAAATTATAGCTAGTTATTAAAAGACCCGAAGAACTGAAAACAAATGTTTTTAAGGGGGAAGGCTTACTGTTGTAAAGGGATCAGTTCTCCCTAGTTTAATCAGTGATTCAAATCCCAACAGAACTTCTCTTGGCATTCAGCATGTTGATTCTATGGGACAGTAAATGTCCAAGAATAGCAAAGGCAATCAAGGTGGAGTGATTTGCCCCGCGGTGTGTCAGGACTTACTATAAAGCTACCATAATGAAGATTTTGACGTCTAAAGACAAAGTACCAGAGAACAGACTAGGAAGCCCAGAAGCATGCCCAGGCTTTTGTAGGAAGTTGGTCATATGCAAAAGATGGCATTTAAATCAATGGGGGATGGGTGGGGTATGGGGTAGGGGTGGAATGGTCAAAAAATGAGCCTTCTGTGTGGGAGAAAAGTTGATTTTCATCCTCATGGTAGACAGAACATAACCACAAACTCCAGTTGGATTAGAGATCTAAAAACCAAATTTTAAAATGATTCAGAGAAAATGTAGGAAAATTTGCCATGACCTTGGGATGGAGAGGGACTTCCTAAGAGGCAAAAAGCAGAAACCATAAAGGAAAGACTGATACATTTGACTTCATTAAACTTTTTAATAATTCAACAAATTAGTTAAAAGCAAAAGGACACAAGCAGATTTTTCCAGCAGACATTGGAGATAGAGGACTAGTATATACAAGACTCACTTTATTTATTTTAAAAATTAATTTATATATTTTAATTGGAAAAAAAAGAATGTACATATGGAAGTCAGCAAGAAAAGATGAGTCACGAGAAATATAAGCCAAAGAGTTGAAAGGGCCACAGAAAGGAGATCTGAGCAGATGTCCCACCTGACTGGCTGCTGCTTCACCCTGTGGGCTGGGAGCTATCAGAGGGTGTGACGGTGCTCAGTTTGGGACGAGGGTGTGAGGAAGACACAGCCTGAGTTGCTGATGGGACAGTAATTTGGGATAAGCGCTTTGGAAACATCTAGTTAAGTCAAGAGTGTGCAGAACCTGTGATCCAGCAGGCCCGGTTCTAGGCCAGCTTCATGTGCACAGTGGGCACCTCGAAGTGCCCATCGGAAGGTGGGTGAATGTGTGGGAGGGCCCTGGGCAGCACTTGCCAGGAATAGTGGGCTCACGTGTCCACATGGGTCGACTTCAAGGATGCAGCAGTGACTGAACAGAACGGTGTGTGTAGTCAGGCGCTTTTCTCTGCATGTTTGGAGCACGCATGGTATATTGTGTGTGTACATGTGTGTGGTGTAGATGGGAACGCACACTGGATTTGTGATTGTGGTTGCCTGTCAGGGTGATCATGGGCGGTGGGACCTGATGCAAATACGACAAACCGTCAGCAGTCTCCATCTTGAGTGGGGGACGCATGAAAGTCTGTTATCTTATCCCCTTGCATTTTTCCAAAATACAAATGCAAATGAGACCCGTTTCCTGATGGGGCAAGGATTGTGTGTAGCCGCTCTCAAAGCCTGGCCCACTGGACTGAGGAGGTAGCGAGCTGGAGGGTCAGAGGCCGCGGCTGCTGTCTGGCCTTGAGAGCTCATGCCGCCCCTGAGCCCTGAGTTCCTCACCTGCGTGGCAGTGACCTGGCAGCTGGGGACGTGGGGAGCCCACTGGGCAGACCCCCCTGCGCTGACCCCACGCAGCCCAGTGCTGGTCTCCTCGCCTTTGCTCGCCTTCTCTCCCGAGAGCTCTTTTTCCGTTCTTGGCAGAGACTCAGCCCAGCAGCCATGGCCCTTCTGGAAGTTCCTTTGGAGGCCCCTGGGCTGCCTTGCGTGTCATCCAAGAACCTGTGTGTGCACACACGTATGCCCTGGGCTCAGCTGTCCCTCCCTGGGCATGTGTGTGGGCTCTGGGGGCTGTGAGATGCGCCTGGGTGCTCTCCCTCCCTTCCTCCGCAGATCCTGACCGGGGAGGACTGGAATGCGGTGATGTACCATGGGATCGAATCACAAGGTGGAGTCAGCAAGGGCATGTTCTCGTCTGTGTACTTCATTGTCCTGACGCTGTTTGGGAACTGTATCCTCTGTGGGCTGGGCGAGGTGCCTCCTGGGTCCCTCTCCTCCTCACCCACTGTGGTGGGGTGGGAAGGGAGGACTCGGGGAAAGACATGGGCTTTGAGCCTGAGGGCAGCTGTTTGTTTTGTTTTCACTTTAATTTAAATTAATAATTAGGTTTTGGCACCAAGCTTTTAAAAAACCTCCCCCTGGTAGAAATGAATCTGCAGGGAAGCACAAGGGAAGGTCTTGTGTGGAGGACGCTCCTCAGGCTTGTGTCTGGAGTCGGGAAGGGGCTCTGCGGGGTCAGGGCAAGCCCAGCTGGGGAGGCTCTGCAGCGGGTGTCCCCATCCTGCCTGACTGGAGTGTTTCCCTGTGGCTGGACCCCAAGGGGCACGACCTTCATCCTGCTCTCTGGGCATGGCAAGGCCTCTGGGTTGCCCGTGGCTTTGGTTGATGCCAGGAGGCAGCAGCTGACCTCAGTGTGCTGTCTCATGGGCTGCTGCAGCCCTGCGCAGGTTCATCCATGAGGCAGAACCCTGGGGTGCCGTTCCCCCACCTCCTTGCCAGACAAGGGGGCCTGAGCTGCAAGGTCACCTACCCAGAGATTGCGTCAAGGAGGCTAGGGGGCTGCCTCCCAGCAGCTAGGCTGGGCTGTGTCTGACGGGGGCTGACATGGCTGGAGGGTTGGGGGATCAGGGGACATCCAGGAAGGAGGCAAGGCTGGCCAGGACCTGGGGAGATGGGCCCTGTGTTGCATGGAGGAAGCCGTAGCCTGACCCTGGGGAGGCTGGGGCATAGACGTCCTTCCTTAGCTGGAGCCACCAGACACCCTGCTGAACGTCTTCCTGGCCATCGCTGTGGACAACCTCGCCAATGCTCAGGAGCTGACCAAGGTATGTGGGTGGGTGCACCCGTGCAGCCCAGGGATGGGTGGATGGGGGTCAGGCCATGTCACTCTGGAGAGGCGGCGGCGTCAGGAGGGGGCAGGTCCTGCTTTAGGAACGTGTGGCCGTTGTCCAGGGCTCTCCTCAGTTCCTGGATATGCAGGGATGTGGGGGCACAAGAGGCAGGGGACACTGTGCCAGGAAGGGGGGTGACTGTGAGGGCCACTTCTGGGAAGTCAGGACCTGGGAAGGATGACCAGAAAAACAGGAGGCGGGGTGGGAGCAAGAGGTGGCCCACAGGAGACGCAACCCAGAGGCAGACCCAGATGATGGGGGCACGGCTGCCCTGGCTTCAGGATTGAAGGGCACGGGGGCTTCAGTGTGTGAAGTGGGGGCTGTGTCCTCTCAGAATGAGAGACATCGTGAGGTGGGCCCTAGGGGACATCCGGTCTGAACACCCTAAAGGGCAGGGAGGGGACCCTGTCGTCATTCCCAGGAGTGAGGGTCCCTTATGTTCATCCCCAGATGGTGAGGCGACCCTGGGATCCTCTCTGGGAGGGGAGGGGACCCCTGTGTTTGGTCTCCTGTGTGAATGGCTGAGCTCGGGTGGCCCTGTGTGGTGCTGCCCTCGGATTCTGGGCCAGGCTGGTGGCTGGAGGAGCAGCTGGTGTTTGTTCCAGCGCATCCGCACCCAGCGGGATGGCTTTCTCTCCAGGCTGTGCCCTGCGGGAGCCAGCTAATAGTCATCTCGCATCCCTGAGCCTGTGGGGGATGTGATCACACACGTCTCCCTGTGGCATCCCTCCGGGTGATGCGGCTTACTTTGACGCTGTCTGTCCCGGATGGTGCAGGCCGCCTGCTGTTTCAGCCTTGGGCTGGCGCTTTGACAAGCTTGGCTGCTGGTGCGAAGGGGCTGTGGTCCGGAGGCCTGAGGACGCTCTGACCCTCAAGGGCGCGCACCTGCTGTCTGTGTGCGTGTGTACACCTGTGTGTCTGTCTGTGTGCTCACCTCCACTGTCCCTGACAGCCACCCACTCAGTCCTGCATGTCCCAACACTTACCACTGTCCCTGCTCTGGGGCTTGACTTGGGTCTCCCCTGGGGAAGCTGGGCTCTGGACGTCTCTGCGACTCCGGTGTCCATGTGCTCCTGGCCCTGCCTCCCCACCTGGCCCCCTGAGAAGAATGTTCCCCCAGGGGCTCATGGGTGCACCCGCCTCTGCCTCCGCTCGACTGGGCTGGGCTGTGCCTGTGGGTCTGGACTCCTCCCTTCCTCTGAGGGTCGGGAATCCCCCTGGCCTGCCTATTACTGTTGTCAGTCGGTTGGTGGACTGAATCTCGCAATCCAGGAGCAGCTGGAGAGTGGCCCAAGCCCCTGGCTGGGGGCACCGGTGTAGCCACAGAGCACTTCTGGCATCAGGATTTCTGGAGCCCCGTGAACCAGGGGTGCTCAGCAGCCTTGGTGATCTGGCACCAGCTGTCCTGAGCTTGAGGGCAAAGCTCTCACTGCCCCTTCAAGGTTGTCAGTGGGAGGATGTACTGACAGGCTGTGTCCTGGGGCCCTGTGTCCGGGCCTGGACACCCTGTGTGGTGACCCCTTTGGACACACTGCCCTAACTCAGGGGTCCCCTCCCTTTTGGAGGCGGAAGTGGAGGCCTGTTTGAGTCAGGCTCTGGGCACTCCTGGGCTGGCCAAGGGTCCCAAAGAGTGGGGCTTGGTGCTCCCTCCTTCGTGCTCCCGCTAATACACGGTAGTGTCAATTGTTTTTTGAAGTAGAAATAAACCCACGTCAAGTTTGTAGAACACCCACTGGAGTGACTTGAGGACCATAAACCAGGATGGAGCCTGGAGCTGGAGGAGGGGCGTCCCTTTGGGGCTTCGTGGTGGGTCTGGTTCTGCTGCCCTCCGGGGCCTGAAGCTGGCAGCTCTCTTCTCTTTGGTGGGAAATGTACAGACAGCTCACAGGGGCTTACTTGCCATTACTGTGCCCTAAAAGCAAATTCAAGGATGTTTGGGATGTGTTGGGAATGCCAGCTTCCAGAGGAGCCAGGTGGGCCTGGGGTTGGGGTCATGAAGGAAATAAGGGTGGTCCCAGTGATGTAGCTGGACCACACAGAGACTGGTGGGCCTGTAGACTCAGCCTAGCGCTCTCAGCCTAGAGATCTGAGGAGTAGAACATTTTGGTTTTGCCTGGTGACATGGGCTCGGGGCTGAAGGGTCCGTCCTCCTCCACGTGGAGTGGGCAGAGGTGGGGCAAGGCGTCTGCTCAGGTGTCACATGCCGGCCCGGAGGCAGAGAGCCTCGGGGCTCTTCTCCAGGAGCTCAGTGAGGAATGGAACCCATGGTCAGGCACAGTCACCGCTGGGGATAGGTGGTCGGATGTGACCCGGTAGGTCCGGGTGGAGAAGCTCTGAGGTTGTGAGGTGGCCCTGCTAGGCACTCCTGGGGAGGGCTCCCGTGGGCGGTGCTGCGGGGCACCTGGGCTTAGGGTGGCCAGCTGCCCCTTGCGCTGGCTCACTGCTCTGGGGCAGAGACAGATTTCGTTCCAGTGAGACAACTGCTGGGGTAGGCAGGAGGGGGAGCAGGTGCGAATAGAAAGAGGGGTTTGCATTTCACCAGAGTGAGACTGACATGCAGGAATGTGTTCCTGGGCTGGAGCTCCAGAGTGGTGCTGTCAGCGGTGAGCATGCGGGGAAGGCTGCTGACTGGGGACTGTCACCTGCAGAGATGGGCATAGCAGGGGTGTCTGGAGCCTGGTGGATCGTGCTGAGGCAGGAGCCAGCTGTCTGGCCTTCAGCTCAGGGGGCGGGAAGGATTCAGAGGCTCTAGGATGAAGAGTTGGTGGCACGAGAGGAGGTCAGGTGGGGCTGAGGCTTCTGTGGAATCTCAGAGTGGACACAGCACTCTCAGGCTAGCTACAGTTTTCTGTCTGTCCAAGCAGGACGAAGAGGAGATGGAAGAAGCAGCCAATCAGAAGCTTGCTCTGCAAAAGGCCAAAGAAGTGGCTGAAGTCAGCCCCATGTCTGCCGCGAACATCTCCATTGCTGCGTAAGGCTCTAGGAGTGGGTTATGGGGTGGTGGCAGGGTTGCTGCAGAGCCCAACTCCTCCTGGGGCTTCTAGAGAGGGCCCTTGCCTTGATTGGAGCCTCTCAGGACACAGCCCTCCCCAGGAGCTGAGGTGGGAGCAGTGGCTCTCCTCCCCGGCAGGGGCCTTTGAGCAAGGAGACCACCAGGTAGAGCCTCTGGCTTCTCCCTGCCGGGATGAGAGTGAGGTGTTGGCGGTGCTGTGGGTGGGAGCAGCCTGCTGATGGCGGTCCCCCTGGACAGTCTTGGGCGGCTCCAAGTATGTCTGACTTCGGCTCAGTTTTTCAGAAATGTGTTTTGTGAGGCGAAAGATTCAACATGGTACTTCAGCAGCCCAAGAGTCAACACAGTTTCCCAAAGCATCTTTGAGTTTTTAATGTTGGGACAGAGGTCAAGAGGTGGCCTCTCTGATGAGAGGTGGCTGCTCTGCTCTGATGAGAGGAGGTCAGGTGGGGCTGAGACTTCTCTGGAGCCTCCAGGCACCTTGCAGGAGCACCGCTGCTGTGCTATGGCCTTCAGAGTTGGGGCAGAGCACCCAGCCCAGGGCCAAGAGCTGCAGTGGCTGCGGGAGGTCGGCCCCCGGCAAGAAGGTGGGAAAGTCTGGTCCCGTGTCTGGTCATTGGGTGACCGCAGGAAAGCACACGAGGGTTGGGGCCAGACTGAGTCCACCTGGAGCCACCAGTCTTGCCTCCAGCCCCACGCTCACCACCCGCCGGCCCCTCCGGCTCCGGGGCTGACCCATGGGCCCTCGCTCTGCAGCTGCGCCCCTCTGCTGTGCTGACTGAGGTCAGAGTGCCAGGGGTAGCCTCAGGCCCTTCCGCGGTGATGCAGGCGGCAGCGCTGAGTGCTCTGGGGGGATGAGTCTGAGGAAGTGTGCACATGCACGGGTGGGGTCGTCTTAGCAGCTCGGTCTCACCTGGAAGTCACAGGGCCATGGCCTGTTTTCTAGGAGGGCATTTGCAGAGGTCCTGTCTCTAAGGTGACCAGAGGTGGTGGCCTGTGTGGGAGAAGAAGCAAAGGGAGGTCCCAGGCCCTGAGTGAAGGCGGGGCAGGGGCCTGCAGAGAGCCAGGCAGGACACGGCTGCCACCACTCCGCCAGCTGCTGGGGCCCTGGAGCCCAGTTATCCTGGAGTCTTGTTGTCTGGCCAGTGCACCTGCTCTGTCTGCTTGGTCCTGGGCTTACAGTGACCCTGGTGACTTCCTGTCACAGCCTCTTCTCCCAAACTGTGTAAGCTGCTGGCAGTCTGCGTGGAGGATGTGGTGGCGGCTGACCAGTCTGTTCACGAGGGCCTTGTGTGGATTCTGTGTACTGTTTGCCTTCATGCTGTTCTGGGGGGAGTGTGATGTCCTATGTCTCTGCTGCTGGCCAGGGCTGCCCGCTCCTTGGGAATGTGTGGCAGGGCATCCACCCCGACCTGGGCAGAGACCCCAGAGAGGAGGGGCCCCCGGCACAGCCACAGGGAGCTTGTCCAGACACCAGAAAGGGAGGGCTGGATGCTCTTTCTGTTTCTCCGTCCCCACCCTGTTCAGGACGCTGCTGTGCAGGAACCAGGCTGTGGACCTATGTCCCCAGGGCCTGGGGGACACTTGGTGCTCCCCTCACAGCAGGCCCTGAGCTCGGTGCTGATCTGTCCATGCTGTGGCCAACCTGGGGTGTGTCCAGGTGCTGGCCCCTGGGTCCTCCTGTGGGTTCTGCAGGCCCACCCAGGATGCAGCTTTGGGTCCTCAGCCCACCTCTGATGCACGTACAGGGGCTCTGATGTGACCCCCCGAGGTCCCATTTCCTGGAGGAGGTCTGGCCTCAGGCATGGGGGTGGGGTGAGGCCGCTGTGCGTGGCTGTTCATTTTTCTCCGTCAGCTGAGGCATCTGAGGGCGGGGCCTCCCTGAGACGGCTGCTCCCACGTCCGTCTGTCCATCTGCCTGGCTCCCTGCTCCACTGGCAGCACCAGCCTCTCACGGTCACTTCTCTGTCTGAGCTGCTGAGGTTGGGGGACAGGGTGTCCCCCGCCAAATCTGCTCCCCAAGCTGTGCTGTGTGGCCTGTGAGACGGGGCCTGCTGAGATGTGCTCTGTGGGCCTCGGATGCTCGGGGCAGTTTTAGGGTCTCTGATGTTTGAAGGGCTCTGTGGACCTTGCCCGAGACTCTGTGCTGGCCCCGCCTGAGTGGGGTGTCCGAGTCACTCGAGCCTCCGTGGGGACCCCAGTGTGTGGCTGCAGGGGACAGTCCTCTCAGGCTCCCTGGAGGGGGGACACTCAGGCCGATGTGGTCATCCGAGTTCTCGGCTGCATCAGCCTCAGGAGCGCTGGTGCCCATGGCCCCTCCTGCACACGCGTTCACACTCACAGCCACTCTTGATGTTCACAGTCTCAGTCACACTCACACACACTCACAAGTTCACACACGGGGTCATGCACACTGCTTTGCTCACTCTCTTGGACACACGTGCCTCTCTGCATGCAGGGTCAGCAGGCCCGTGAGTAGTTTTGAGCTTCTCACATGTTTGTCGACTCAGCCTTGAGAAGGCAGAGTTGGATACCCACCTGGTCCTCCCCTGGGGAAGCTACCTTGAAGGGAAATGACTGTAAAGAGATCTCTGGTTTCTCTCTATTGATTTTGGAAAAGCTTCTAGAAAGACACTCAAGGGAAGATGGGCTGTTGATGGAACCTGTTTGCCCCTGGGAAGGGTGGTGGTGAGTGGGAGGCAGTGACTCAGAGCCTGGGCAGCCTTGGCTGGGGGCCAAGCACAGTGGTCGGGAAGCAGGGCCCAGGCAAGGCCGCGAGCAGGTAAGGCCCCTGTGTCAGCCATCTCTGCTCCGTCTTGAAGGGGTTAGTGGTCCCCAGCACTAACTGGGGGATGGAGGCACCAGGTCCGACAGAGGAGGGCTGTTGAGAATTGCAGGGTGGGAGGTGCCTGCTCTTTCCGGCCCCGCTGCCCTTCCAGGGGCAGTGGGCACAGAGCTGGGTTGGTCGGCTCAAGGTAGCCTTCCTGCCCTCCAGCCGTGGTGGTTGCTGCTGTGCTGGACGTGCGTGCTCTCTCAACTTCTCCTTTACCCCGAGGTCCCGGCCGGTGTCGTTCTGACGAAGCGTCCCTGGCCTCCGGCCTGGATGCACGCCGAGCCTCTGTCCTGACCAGTGCGGCTGGCGCGTGCTCTGGCCCTCTTGGAGCGCTCTCTGGTGTTCTCACTTTGTTCTGTTTTGTTTTTTGCATGTGCAGTTTTGTAAAGCAAACTCGAGGTACTGTATCTCGCAGCTCATCTGTCTCCAGCGTAAACTCACCGTGAGTCTCTCTGCTACGATTTCCATCTGTGGCTTCATGATAACTACACACCAGCACCTTTGCCCCTAACTCTGCTTTCCCACTTCAAGTCATTCGCTTCAGGGGGCAGCTCCAGGACCACCTCCCGCGCCCCTCTGGGGACACAGGCTCACTTCCTGGCGCCCTCACATCCTGCTCAGCCTGCTCCCGGGATCAGGCTCTCTGAGCTCAGCCCCTCCTCCTCTCCTGGTCGTCCTCTCTGCTGTCTGTCCCTGTGCGGTCACTCTGGCATCATGAGCAGGTCTGCTTTTCCTGAGGTGACCACCATGGGGAGCCGTTGGCTGTCTCCTTGCAGCTCCTGTGAAGTAGAAGTAGAGGGTCCTCAGGGGCTCAGGGCATATGTGGGGCCCTCCTGCTCCAGCCTGCCTTACCTGGGAGAGGACGTCTCTGTGATCCTTAGGAAGTTCTAGCGAGAGCAGAGCTGCTGCCTGTTTGCAAGGCTGCAGAGACAGGGAGAGCCTGAGGTGGGGCCACAGGAGCACTGAGGTGGCCCTGCTGGGGGGTGACACCCGTCTGACTGTCCCCAGGGGCTTCTTCCTGCAGGTGAGAAGTCCCTGGGGATGGCCGGGTGCCCTCCCTGTGCCCTGGTGCTGACTGGCGCTCCCGCGGTCCCTGAGCCCCACCCCCTGTTGCTGGGCAGCACAGGGCTGGGCTGGTGCGGCCACAAGAATGCAGAGCTGCTGCTGTTCGGCCCCCAATGCCCACAGGATAAGAGTCTGGGCCCCAAATGATTGACTCCAGGCTGGCAGAAAACGCGATGCATCGCAGGTACCCACAGTGTTGCACCTGGGCTGCTTCTGCTTGTCACACTAGGGGTGACTGAGGGGTGACAGCTTTCTCAGCGCAGAGACCCCAAAGCAGAGCCATGCCACAGAGGCTCCTTCTGAGTCCTGTCAGCACGTGGCCGAACTCAGCTCTGCAGGCAAGCCGGGCTGGAACGTGGTGGGGCGGCTCCTCCCTGGGCCTCCTTCAGGGAGGCCTTTGCCTGGGTCTGAGCCGCCTGCCACTCTGCACTGGGGGTCTCTTGCACATCCTGAGCTGCTTGGGAACTTGGTGGAGAGGCATGGGGGGGAGGCGAGCACTGGTCACAGTGCGCCATGCGTCGGGCAGAGCAGGCACAGAGAGGCCCACAGGCGGGTGCACCTCAGCAAGGCTCAGACCCAGAGACACGTCCAGAGAGGCAGCCATGCTACATGCTGGGTGGGCACAGATAGTCCTAGGGGGCGGAGGCCCAGCGTGGCAGCAGTCCAGTGGGAGTGGGGCTGGGAAGTTATGCAGGGAGCCTGGATGCACTCTCTAGTCCAGCAGGCAACCCGCCTCTTCGTGGACTTGAGCTGGTTCCTCGGTGGGACGGAGCTGTGTCTGAGGGTAAGGGTGAGGGCAGAGCCGTTCCTCCTGAGCCACCACGTGTCCCCATCATCTTCACTGCCTGCCTGTTTGTGTTCTGGCAGACGGCACAGGCCCCGGGGCTCATGGCTGCATCTGAGCAGGCCGCCACCTGCTGCCCATATGGCTCAGAGTCCAGGTCCATCTCCGGCTGCTGGGCTGATAAGGAGGCTGACCAGTGGCTGGCTGTCAGCTCTCGTGGCCTCCTGCACCCGGGGAACTCCCCCTGGTGGCTGTTGTCCACTGTACAAGGTTCAGTCTTGTTCAGAGTCGGACCCTTTGTTTTGATGCCAGCTGGGGATGGGGAGGTCCCCTGGGGCTCTGGGTTGAAGGCAAAGAAAGATAAGGTGGGTCTGTTGCGAGGTGACCTCGGGAACGGGGCAGCAGGTCAGGGCTTGGGGGGTCAGCTAAAGGTGTGGGTCGGCAGATGGCCGGAGAGGCCGGCAGTTGTCCCTGTGTGTCTCCTGCCTGCCCTCCGGCTGGGCCCCCAGGGACAGACATCAGGCTCTGCTGCTCTCATACTTCCGAGGTGCTCTCCTGGAAATGGCTCCCCACCCTGAACCTGGACTAACCCTACAAAGGGCAGGACTAGTGTGGTGCTCCGTGGCCGCAGCCCAGAGCCGGGGGTGGGGCCTGTCCAGCCCGGCCCTCAGGGCCCTTGGGTTGTGGCTCTCGGCTGTGCTGTCAGCGCAGCTGGGGTCTGGCCAAGGCCTCACGTCTCCTTTAGACACTCTTTCCCTCTTGTCCTTGCATGCGTCCGGTCCTGGCTCCGTCAGTGCCTTGCTGTGGACCCTGTGGGTCACAGCTCTGTGCGCAGTGTGCCGTGGGGACAAGAGGAGGGCGTGAGGGCTGGGGAGGTGGCCAGATGCCACCTGATCCAGATGCCACGGCCATCCTTGTCCTGTGCTGCCCCTGCTGCCCAGGGGGTTCTAGGAACCTCTAGAGGGGAAGGCAAGACTGGCCCTCTGAGGCATTTTCCACTTGGCCAAGGTGGTGTTGGGGTCACCAACTCTGGGGTCTTGTCTAGTGAAAATTGCAGAATGCAAAGGGCTTCCATGCACCCTGGGCTGTGGACCCCCCGTGACCATGTGGGTGAGCTTGGCGGATGGCCATCAGGGCCTTCAGGAGCCTGTGCCATGAGGGCTGAGCCTGGGCCACAGGCCATTCCTGGTGCCGGAGAGCTCTCAGCCTCTGTGGAGCCAGGAGAGAGGGGGTACTGGTGACCACAAGAGGGGGTGTCCAGCCCCAGACCTGATGCTGGGTTGCTGGGCATTCAGCAAATGGTCATTGAGCTGAGTGGCAGCTGCCCAAATGGGTCTGACCAGCTCAGGGAGAGTGCTTGCCCGACTCCTGAGGGCCAGCTGTCCCAGGGCCCCTCACTCCCTGGGCCGCCCTCCCCTCTGCTCCTGATGACCCGCCTCTTCTTGAGTTCCCTCTCAAACACCCTCTGTGTGCTTCTGGCCAGTGACTCTCCTCCTGGAGGGAGAGACGGAGAAGCCCCTCCTTAGGCAGCCCCCACCCAGTCCCACTCCATTTGGACGCTGCCCCCCTCCTTGCCCCATTTTGGCCTTCCTGGCAGGTGGCCCCCCTGCCCGAGAAGCCCGTCTGCCACCTCATGCTAGTGCCTGCCATTCCCACTGCCCTGCAGCCCTCGTGCCCTCCGGCCTGGGGCCCCCACCTCAGGTGAGGCTCTCTCAGTCTGTGGGCTCCGCCACAAGGGGCATAGGGACGAGGTCTGTTAGCCCGGGTATCTGCCACCGACTCAGCCCATCCACTCTGCTGGGCTGGCCAGGACTCCTGCCGCCTTCTTCCCTCCTCTCGCCCTGCGTCCCTGCGTCCTCTGCCATCCGTCCATCGCTCTGTGTCCATCAGTGGCTTCCCCTGCGGAGCAGAGAGGTGGGACGCAGCGCAGGGGGCTCACAGGGGCGGTCTCCCCACAGCAGGCAGCAGAACTCGGCCAAGGCGCGCTCGGTGTGGGAGCAGCGGGCCAGCCAGCTGCGGCTGCAGAACCTGCGGGCCAGCTGTGAAGCGCTGTATAGCGAGATGGACCCCGAGGAGCGCCTGCGCTTCGCCACTTCCCGCCACCTGCGGCCCGACATGAAGACGCACCTGGACCGGCCGCTTGTGGTGGAGCCAGGCCGGGATGGCGCGCGGGGGCCTGCGGGGGGCAAGGCCCGGCCCGAGGGCGGGGAGGCCGGCGAGGGTGCCGACCCGCCGCGCAGGCACCACCGGCACCGCGACAGGGACAGGGACAAGGCCGCAGCCCCGGCGGGGGAGCCAGACAGGGCGGACGCCCCGAAGGCGGAGGGCGGGGAGCCGGGGGCCCGGGAGGAGCGGGCGCGACCGCGCCGCAGCCGCAGCAAGGAGGCCGCAGGCCCCCGCGAGGCCAGGAGCGAGCGAGGCCGCGGGCTGGGCCCGGACGGCGGCCGGCGCCACCACCGGCGGGGCTCCCCGGAGGAGGCCGCGGAGCGCGAGCCCCGGCGCCACCGCGCGCACCGGCACGCGCCGGAGCCGAGCAGGGAGGGCGCGCCCGGGAGCAAGGGCGAGCGGCGAGCGCGGCACCGCGGCGGCTCCCGGGCCGGGCCCCGGGAGGCCGAGAGCGGCGAGGAGCCCTCCCGGCGGCACCGAGCGCGACACAAGGCGCCGCCCGCACACGAGGAGGCGGAGAAGGAGGCCGAGGCGGAGGACAGGGACAAGGAGCCCCGAAACCACCAGCCCAGGTGAGTCGGCGCGGGGCGGGGGCGCGGCCCCGGGCGGGGACGGTCCGCCTTGTTGGTGCTGTGCGAGAAGGCCTTTCACCGCGTGCTGGGGAGCTTGGCTCAGGGAAATGTAGCCTAGTAGTCTAAGGTGCCCAGGTGCAAGGGAGGCTTAGGGCAAAATCGTTGGGACTGGTTGGGATCAGGAAGACTTGGAAAGAACAAGGTGACCCAGAGAGAAGAGAAAAATGGGGAGCACTGTGACGGAAGGAGGGTCAGGAGAGCCTGGGGGAACCTGAGGAGGCCTCCAGGCTAAGGGTGTAACGGAAGGGGGCTGGGCTGTGTGCCTCTGACAGAAAGGACCCTGCCCTGTTCCCTCCCCAGGCCAGCCAGCCTGGTCCCGCGCTGGGACAGGATTCCCAGGGTGACTATGAGAGCCTGGGGGTAACAGGGGCTGCTAGGCTGAGACCAGCCATCTCTACACTTGCCAACAGGTCACAGACCACCCGGAACTCTCATAGTCAGAGGCTGCAGCTCAGGATCAGCCCCACCTAGGCAATGTCTTTGCAGAGCTCTGTGCTTGGCCCTGGTGGGGCCCCAGATAGGTAGGCTTAGGGTAACATCCTCTTCCAGGCTTCTTTATTCTGCCAACAGTTCTGTTACATACACATAATGTGATGTCAGCCATGCCTGGCCTTTTGCCAGGGAAAAACAGGTGAGTCAGCTGCAACCCTACCTTTCAGATCCCAAAACACAGAATGTATAGGATGATAAAAGTCAAAACAGAGGAGGTGGTCAGGGATTTATTTGATCAGGATAGGGGTTTAAGAAGCTGGGTTTTGCAAGTAGAATAGGAGTTTGGGGCTACATCACTCTGATGTGCATTATTGGTTGCAGGGAGTCGCACTGTGACCTGGAGGCCAGTGTGGTCATTGGTGTGGGCCCTGTGCATGCCCTGCCCAGCACTTGTCTAGAGAAGGTGGAAGAGCAGCCAGAGGATGCAGACAATCAGCGGAATGTGACTCGCATGGGCAGTCAGCCCTCAGATCTGAGCACCGCTGTGCGTATCCCAGTGACGCTGACCGGGCCTCCCGGGGAGACCACGGTTGTTCCCAGTGAGTATCTCCCCTCAGCAGCTGGGCAGGGCCCCCCTTGTGTGGGCCCACTTTGTGCTCCTTCTTCCCCTCCTGCTCCGCAGCGGCCACCTGGGGACAGAGCTTGCCTCTGGGTCTCTCTCAGCTGGAGAGTCTGTGCTGCCGGCATCTGTGCCTCCACGCCCCTTTGCTTTCCAGGGCCCAGAGGAGCACTGTCACTGTTACAGGTCACTTAAGCCTTAGTCTCCTCGCTTCCAAAATATTTGCAAGTTCCCAGGTAAGTGCCAGGCATGGTGTTAGTGCAGAGGCCCAGCAGGAGGGAGCGTGACTGGCTGTCCTCCTGGGGCCCAGAGTCTCGTCAGGAAGACAGACCACAACATGGTTACAGCTCTTCACAGTCGTACCAGTGCTGCCAGGAACTATGGCCACAGACCAGCCTGAGGTTGGGGGTTAGTAGGGGAGAGGACGAGGGTCTCAGGGTGGTGGTCTTCCATGCTGCCTGGTCCCTGCTCTGCGGTTCCTCCCAGGCCTTTGCTTGCGGTCCTGAAGGAACGGTGGTTGCACAGCTGACCGTGTTCAGGCACTGAGGGCACAGGATAATAAAAACGTCAACCTCCTGGTTTCAGACTAGCCCCTCACACTATGCGCAAGGGCACCGGTGTTTCGTGAGCACCAAGGACAGAGAAAGCATTCCCAGGGGCAGAGCTGACGTGAATTCCAGATGGAGATATAGTCTCAGGCAGACCTAGATGCTGCCACCCGCCTGCGTGTGTGCAGACCTGTCCACACACAGATGCGAGCACACACGTGCTCTCACCTGCGGTGCTCTCACCTGGGGCCGGGTGTGACGGTGCAGTTGGAGCTCTGGCTGCTGAGCCTTCCCTTCCTCACTGCTTCCTTGGAAGGAAGCTTTCCCTGGTCCCTTGTGCTGTTTTACCTCCCACAGCGGTAGTGTGTGTGTTTTCCCTGACTCCAAAATGAGCCCCTGGGTATGCTTCTTTCTGGATCAGCTTGAGGGTCCCACCTGGCTTTTGCCGACAGAAACCTAGATGTGGCCCCTCCCCC
Source organism: Bos indicus x Bos taurus (assembly GCF_003369695.1). NCBI lineage: Eukaryota > Metazoa > Chordata > Mammalia > Artiodactyla > Bovidae > Bos > Bos indicus x Bos taurus. Next base: position 105,958,607 of record NC_040086.1, read on the forward strand.
TGACCCGGCAGCCGCTGGCCCTTTTACTGCGTCTGTCATTTGCCTTTTCCACAATGCCATACGGTTGGATTTGCATAGTATGCAGCCTCTTCAAATTGGCTCCTTTCACTTACCCATGTTCGTTTAAGGTTCCTCCGTGTCTTTTCATGACTTTATAGCTCATTTCTTTTTTGTGCTGAATACTATTTGGTTGTTGGGGTGGACCACAGTTTATTTATCCATCCATCTGTTGAAGGACACCTTGGTTGTTTGGAAAATTTTGGCAATTATGAATAAAGCATTCATGTTCATGAATAAGCATTCATGTTCAGGTTTTTGTGTGCGCATACATTTCCAGCTCATTTGGGTAAATATCTAAGAGTGTGATTTTTGGACTATATGGTGAAACTGCATTTATCTTTTTTAAGAACCTGATCTAACAAATTGGCTGTATCGCTTTACATTCCCACCAGCAATAAATGAGAATTCCTAGTGCTTCACATGCCTCTCCAACAGTTGGTACTGCCCATGTTTTGAATTTTCTCCATTCTAGTAAGTGTGTAATGATATCTCATTTATTAGCTTATAATTCCTTAATAACACATGATGTTGAGCTTCTTTTAATATGCTGATTTAATATCTGTATATCTTCTTTGGTTAGGTGCCTATTAATCTTTTGCTCACTTTTAAATATTTTATTTGAAAAAAATTGTAGAGACTTAATTTTTTAAAGAGCAGTTTAAGTTTCAGAACAAAATTGGGAGGAAGGTACCAAGATTTCCATATACTCTCTGCCCCCACACATGCAGTAGCCTCCCTATTACTCATCAGAATGGCGCTTTCTTTTTTTAACCAAAGATGAACCTACATTGGCACATCATAATCACTCAAAGTCTATAGGTTACGTTAGAGTTCACTCTTGGTATTGTACGTTCTGTGTGTTTGGACAAATGTATAATAAGATACATCCATCACTGTATGGCCACACGTACAGAATATTTTCAGTACCCTGAAAACTCTCTGTGCTCTGCCTGTCCGTCCGTGACTCCCACCACTGACCTCTCCATGGTCCGCGTTGTTTCGCCTTTTCCAGAATGCCATGTAGTTGGAATCATACAGTATGTAGCCTCTTCAGATTGACCTCTTTCCCTTACCAACATGCAATTTAAGGTTTCTCTGTGTCTTTTCATGGCTTGATAGCTCATTTTTTTTTTCAGTGCTGAAGAACATTCCATAATGTTATTATCCAGGGCTTCCCTGGTGGCTCAGCTGGTGAAGAATCCGCCTGCAATGCGGGAGACCTGGGTTCAACCCTGGGTTGGGAAGATCCCCTGGAGAAGGGAACGGCTTCCCACTCCAGTATTCTGGCCTGGAGAATCCCATGGACTGTATAGCCCATGGGGTCGCAAAGAGTCAGACATGACTGAGCGACTTTCACTTCATTTCAACATTCCATTATCTGGATGCACCTTAGTTTATCCATTCAACTACTTGAGAACATCTTGGCTGCCTCCAAATTTTGGCAATATGAATAAAGCTGCTATAAACATTTGTGTGCACATTTTTGTGTGGACATAAATTTTCAGCTCCTTTGGGTAAGTACTAAAGAGAACGATGGTTGGTTCACATGGCAAAAAAATATTTAGTTTTGAAGAAACCACAAAACTGGCTGTACCATTTTGCATTCCCACCAGCAGTGAATGAGAATTTCTGTTGCTCCACATTTTGACAGCATTTGGTATTTCTAGTGTTCCAGAATTTGGCCATTCTAACTGGTGTGCAGTGGTATCAGATTGTGTTGATTTTCATTTCCTTGATATCATTTGCTGTGGGACATCTTCATGTGCTTATCCACCCTCTGTATATCTTCTTTTGTGAGATGTCTGTTAAGGTCTTTTGCCCATATTTTATTCAGGTAGTTATTTTTATTGTTGAGTTTTAGTTATGTATTTTGAATAACAGTCTTTTATCTGATGTGTCTTTTGCAAACATTTTCTCTCAATTTGTTGCTTGTCTTCTCATTCTGTTGGTGTCTTTTATAGAGCAGAAGTTGTTAATTATCTCCTAGGAATGTTATTCGGAGAAGGCAGTAGCACCCCACTCCAGTACTCTTGCCTGGCAAATCCCACGGATGGAGCAACCTGGTAGGCTGCAGTCCATGGGGTTGCGAAGAGTTGGACACAACTGAGCGACTTGACTTTCACTTTTCACTTTCATGCATTGGAGAAGGAAATGGCAACCCACTCCAGTGTTCTCGCCTGGAGAATCCCAGGGATGGGGTAGCCTGGTGGGCTGCCGTCTATGGGGTCGCACAGAGTTGGACATGACTGAAGCAACTTAGCAGCAGCAGCAGTAGGAATGTTATTGGAAAATATCCTGGTGCTAGGAAGGACCGAGGGCAAGAGGACAAAGGGGCAACAGAGGATGAGATGATTGGATGGCATCACTGACTCCAGGAGATAGTGAAGTCTGCAGTCCATGGGAAGTCTGTCCTTCACTATCTCCTGGAGTTTGCTGAAACTCATGTCTACTGAGTCAGTGATGCCATCCAATCATGTCATCCTCTGTTGCCCCCTTCTCCTCTTGCCCTCAATCTTTCCCTGGTAGCTCAACTGGTAAAGAATCTGCCTGCAATGTAGGAGACCCCAGTTTGATTCTTGGGTTGGGAAGCTCACCTGGAGAAGGGATGAGCTACCCACTCTAGTATTCTTGGGCTTCCCTGGTGGCTCAGACGGTAAAGAATCTGCCTGCGGTGTGGGAGAACTGGGTTTGATCCCTGGGTTGGGAAGATCCCCTGGAGAAGGGAATGGCAACCCTTTCAGTAATCTTGCCTGGAGAATCACCGTGGACAGAGGAACCTGGTGGGCTACAGTCCATGGATTGCAAAGAGCTGGACATGACTGAGTGACTAAGCACAGGGAATTCTGGCATGCTGCAGTTCATGGGGTTGCAGAGTCAGACAGGATTTAGTGACTGGACAGCAACAGGAGTGTTATGATTTTGCATTTCGTGTTTAGGCCTGTGAGGCATTTTGGGTTAATTTTTGTGAGGGGTGGGAAAATCTCTCTAGATTCTCTTTTTTATCTTGCGTTGGATGTCCAGTTGCTCCAGCACCATTTACTGAAAAGACTTTGCCCCACTGCACTGACTGTGATTTGTGGGAACCTGTTTCTGGACTCTCTTTTCTGTTCTGTTGATCCGTTTGCTCATTCTTTCACGAGGACCACACTGTTTTGATTACCATAGCTGTGTAGTAAGTCTCGGGCTTCCCTAGTGGCTCAGACGGTAAAGCGTCTGTCTGCAGTGCAGGAGACCCAGGTTTGATCCCTGGGTTGGGAAGATCCCCTGGGGAAGGAAATGGCAGCCCGCTCCAGAAGTTGGGTAATGCTGATCCTCTAACTTTGGTCTTCTTTGAAATTACACTGTTGGCTATTCTGAGTCTTTTACATCACCTTATAAAACTCTAGAATCACTTTGCTGATACCCATGAAACAACTTGTTGGGATTTTTATTGAGATTGCCTTGAATCTATAGATCAAGTTGGAAAGAACTGGCAACTTGACAATGTTGAATCCTTCCATCCATGAACAAGGAATGCCTCTCCATTTATTTAACTCTTTTATTTAATTCATTGGAGTTTATAGTTTTCCTTATAGGGGAAAACTTGCACATACTTTGTTGGATTTATACTTAAGTATTTCATTTGAGGGGATGTTAATGTGCATAGTGTTGTGTTTGTAATTTTAAATTTCACTTGTTCATTGTTGGTATGTAGGAAAACAATTGACTTTTGTATGTTCAGCTTGTATCCTGAAACCTTGTAGGAATTTTTTTTTTTGATTCTTTCAGATTTTCTAAATAGATGATCAAGTCATCTGCTAACAAATACAGGTTTTTTTTTTTCTTTTTTTTAGTCTTACTTACCAATCTGTAAACTTTTTATTTCTCTTTTTTTCCTTTTCCCCCTTGTTGCTTTAGTGAGGACTTCCAGTATGGTGTTGAAAAGGATTGGAGAGAGGGCGACATCTTTTCCTTGTATGTGATCTTTTAAAGACAGCTTTGAGTTTCTCACTATTAAGTATGATGCTAGCTATAGGGTTTTTGGTACATGTTCTTTATAAAGTTGAGGAAATTCCCCCTATTCCAATTTACTGAGAGTTTTTATGATGAATAGGTATTGGATTTGTCAAATGCCTTTTTTTTTTCTTTGTACCTGTTGATATGAGCAAATGATTTTTCTTTTTTGGTTTGTTGATATGATGGATTATATTAATTGATTTTTGATTCTTGGACCAGTCTCTCATATTGGGGTTAATTCCACTTGGTTGTGGTATATAATTCTTTTTATACTTTTTTGGATTTGATTTGCCAATATTTTGTTTGAGAATTTTTAATCTATATTCATGAGAGATAGTGGTGTATAGTTTCCTTGTGATGTCTTGACTGGTTTTAGTATTAGGGTAAAATGCTGGCCTCCTAGAATTTGTTCAGATTTGCTTCTATCTTCTGAAAGAGATTGTAGGGAATGGCTATGATTTCTTTCTTAGGTATTTTGTAGAATTCACCAGTGAACCTATCTGGGCCTGGTGTTTTCTGTTTTAGAAGGTAATTATTGATTCGATCTTTCACTTTAATAGCTATAAGCATATTTAAATTATCTATTTTTTCTTGTGTGAGTTTTGGCAGATTGTATCCGTCCAAGGAATTGGCTCATTTCACAGTTTATCAAATTTGTGGGCATAGAGTTGTTCAGAGTATTAGTTTATTATCCTTTAATGTCCATGGGATCAGTAGTGATGTGTCCTCTTTTATTTCCGATGTTAGAAATTTTTGTTTTCCCTCTTTTATCTTAGCCTAGCTAGAGGCTTATCAGTGTTATTAATCCTTTCAAGGAACCAGCTTTTGGTTTCATTAATATTCTCTGCTGCTTTCAATTTCATTGATTTCTGCTCTAATTCTCATTATTGCTTGTCTTCTGCTTCCTCTGGATTGAAATTCCTCTTCTTTTTCTTGTTTCCTAAGGTGGAAGCTAAATGATTGATTTTGGGCTTTTATTTTCTAATGTATGCGCTCAGTGCTATAAATTCCTTCTATCCAACAAACTTTGTTAAAATTGTGTTTTCGTTTTCATTTAGTTAAAATATCTTACAGTTTCCCTCGGAACTTCTTCTTTGACTCATATGTTATCTAGAAGTATGCTGTTTAATTTTTGTGTACTTTGAGAATTATCTTTGTTATCAATTTCTAGTTTACTTCATTGTGGTCTGAAAACAGACTTTTTGTCCACATTTTAATTAGGTTGTTTTCTAATTGTTGACTTTTTAGAGTTCTTTGTATAATTTTAATATAAGACTTTTATCAGATATGTGATTTGCAAATATTTTTTCCCAGTTTGTGGCTTTTCATTTTCTTAACATTTGGTGTTTTTGATTGTTACTCATGGGAGGGTTAACTTGGTCCCTGTTATTACTTCTGCTAGAAGCAGAATGTTAGGCTATTGGCTTCTATATGTTAATTTTGTGTCCGACTACTTTCCTGAATCCTCAAATCGTTCATTAGTTTTAGCACTGATTGTCTGTTTTCCCCCTAAGTATATTATATAAAACTTTGCAATACAGTTCTAACTATTCCTTTCTAAATCTTAGGTTTTCCTTCCTTCTTTTTTCTTTCTTTTTTGCTGCCTGGTTGCACCAGCAAATATACTAACATTGGAGTTAGTGGGTCCCCTTACCTTGTTTCTACCTACCTAAGTAAGATTATAGTTTTGGGCTTGAGAGGTGTGTGTGTGTGTATGTGTATAAAGTCATGTTATCAGATCAGATCAGATCAGTCGCTCAGTCGTGTCTGACTTTTTGCGAACCCATGAATCGCAGCACGCCAGGCCTCCCTATCCATCAACAACTCCCGGAGGTCACTGAGACTCATGTCCAACGAGTCAGTGATGCCATGCAACCATTTTATCCTCTGTCGTCCCCTTCTCCTCTTGCCCCCAATCCCTCCCAGCATCAGAGTCTTTTCCAATGAGTCAATTCTTCGCATGAGGTGGCCAAAGTACTGGAGTTTCAGCTTTAGCATCATTCCTTCCAAAGAAATCCCAGGGCTGATCTCCTTCAGAATGGACTGGTTGGATCTCCTTGCAGTCCAAGGGACTCTCAAGAGTCTTCTCCAACACCACAGTTCAAAGGCATCAATTCTTTGGCGCTCAGCCTTCTTCACAGTCTAACTCTCACATCCATACATGACCACAGGAAAAACCATAGCCTTGAGTAGATGGACCTTTGTTGGCAAAGTAATGTCTCTGCTTTTTAATATGCTATCTAGGTTGGTCATCACTTTCCTTCCAAGGAGTAAACATCTTTTAATTTCATGGCTGCAGTCACCATCTGTAGTGATTTTGGAGCCCAGAAAAATAAAGTCTGACACTGTTTCCACTGTTTCCCCATCTATTTCCCATGAAGTGATGGGACCGGATGCCATGATCTTCGTTTTCTGAATGTTGAGCTTTAAGCCCACTTTTTCACTCTCCTCTTTCACTTTCATCAAGAGGCTTTTGAGTTCCTCTTCATTTTCTGCCATAAGGGTGGTGTCATCTGCATGTCTGAGGTTATTGATATTTCTCCCGGCAATCTTGATTCCAGCTTGTGTTTCTTCCAGTCCAGCGTTTCTCATGATGTACTCTGCATATAAGTTAAATAAACAGGGTGACAATATACAGCCTTGATGTACTCCTTTTCCTATTTGGAACCAGTCTGTTGTTCCATGTCCAGTTCTAACTGTTGCTTCCTGACCTGCATACACATTTCTCGAGAGGCAGATCAGGTGGTCTGGTATTCCCATCTCTTCCAGAATTTTCCACAGTTGATTGTGATCCACACAGTCAAAGGCTTTGGCATAGTCAGTAAAGCAGAAATAGATGTTTTTCTGGAACTCTCTTGCTTTCCATGATCCAGCGGATGTTGGCAATTTGATCTCTGGTTTCTCTGCCTTTTCTAAAACCAGCTTGAATATCAGGAAGTTCACGGTTCATGTATTGCTAAAGCCTGGCTTGGAGAATTTTGAGCATTACTTTAGTAGTGTGTGAGATGAGTACAATTGTGCAGTAGTTTGAGCATTCTTTGGCATTGCCTTTCTTTGGGATTGGAATGAAAACTGACCTTTTCCAGTCCTGTGGCCACTGCTGAGTTTTCCAAATTTGCTGGCATATTGAGTGCAGCACTTTCACAGCATCATCTTTCAGGATTTGGAATAGCTCAACTGGAATTCCATCACCTCGACTAGCTTTGTTTGTAGTGATGCTTTCTAAGGCCTATTTGACTTCACATTCCTGGATGTCTGGGTCTAGGTCATGTTATAGACTTTATTAATTTCTATTTCAGTAAGTATTCTTTTATCTGAAATACATGTTGAATTTTGTTGAAGGCCTTTTCAGCATCCATAGAGATCATATATTTTCTGCTTACATATGGAGATTTATAGTAAAAAGCTTTCTTTTGCAATCTTACAAAAAACTACATTAGGTTATCATAATTATTTTTTATGTGATGTTGGGCTTTCTTTGATTATGCTTCATGGAAGATTTTTGGATTGGTATTGACATGTGTAACTTTCCTACATTATGTTCAAGTGTCATAAGGTTTTGGTATTAATGCCATATAGTTATTTCTTGCTTAACCTCACTAATCCATTCCTAAAAATCAAATGTTGTCTTGGGAGTCCAATTTCCCATTTTAAGTGGGAAAAACTTAATGTACTATAAAAACAGTAATGTGTTATAATTGGTTGTACTCAAATCCCCAACCAATTTCTTAAAATAGAACTCAAGCACAGTTAATCACTGAAAAGTAAAAACTATCATATTAGTACACGAAGCACTTAATACGTTGTTTCCTGATGGTGACAGTTGAAATGGCTGTTCACAGGCAGTAGCTCTGGACACCTCCTTCAGCGAAACTCACACTTTTCCCAAACATCCACACATGATTCTGATAGCTAACCAGCTGACTTTGGAATCACGCCTGAAGGTTTTCCCCCAATTAAAAGAAAATGTTTTGCATTCTGGGGATTTATACATTTTTCCTACATAAACATCAGTCAAGAAAACCTCAACAACACTGTAATGAGAGATACATATATTCTCCTGAAGTATGAGTATTATATTGGGTTGCCCAGAGAGTTTATTTGAGTTTTTCCATTGATTTTACTTTTTGGCCAACCCAATAATGGACAGAAGTGCCTGGCAGCCTACAGTTCATGGGGTCACAAAAGAGTTGGACACAACTTAGCCACTAAACCACAGCAGCAATAAAAATAAGAGGTGATCTATTGAGAAATGTTACTGGAGGAGATGTTCTGTGGATATACCTATTATTGATCCGTAAAAACAATTAGAATGTTTGATTCTATTTTGTTTCTGGGATAGTTTAAGTAGCATTAGGATTACTTGGTCTTTAAAGATTTAGTATAATTCCTTTGTGAAGTCATCTGGGTTTGGTTTTTTTTGTTGGACAGTCCTTTGATAATTTAATAGATTAAATTATTTAATAGATTTAATGGATTAAATAAATTTAAATTAAATTAGATCATTTAAACCAATATTTAAATATTAAATATTTAAATAAAATTAATTTAATTTATTTAAATCATTAAATTTAAATAATTTAAATTAGATTAAATTATTTAATAGATTTAATAGATTAAATAAATATAAATTTAAATTAAATTAAATTAAATAAATATAAATAATTTAATAGATTAAATTATCTGCCTCTGAATAGATATTGGTCTATTTAAACTTTTTTTTATCTCCTAAGATCAATTTAGTAAATTATAATTTCCTTAGAAATGATCCTTTTATTTTAGGTTTTCCAATGTATTTACATGGATACAAAGAAGTAGCTTAAGTTTTTAAAACAGTTTCCTCTGGTTCAGTGTTTTTTTTCCCCCTTCTCATTTTTTATCCTGTATATTTTGTATTTTCTCCTTTTTCTTGATTAAAATAGTAGTTTATAAGTTTTGTGGATTTTTATAAACAGAACCAGCATCTTTATGAGTTCTATTAATATTGTTTTTAATCATTTTTTTCTAATTTTATTCTCATTATTTTCCTCCTACTGCCATTGTGTTTTACTTTGTCGTTCTTTTCTACCTTCTTCAGTGGGAGGCTTAGTGTATTTTAGTCTTTAGTTTTTGTTATATGGTTATTTAGGGTTGTGAATTTTCCTCTGATTACCAATTTAATTGTGTCCTATAGATTCTGATGTTTGGTGTTTTCCTTTTCACCAGATTTTAAAATAATTATGCAATTTTAGTTTGTATTTCCCCTTAGTGTTCCTTCAGTTCAGTTCAGTTCAGTCACTCAGTTGTGTCCAACTCTTTGCGACCCCATTGCAGCACACCAGGCCTCCCCGTCCATCACAGACTCCCGGAGTTCACTCACACTCGTGTCCACTGAGGAGGTGATGTCATCCATCCGTCTCATCCTCTGTCGTCCGCTTCTCCTCCTGCCTTCAGTCTTTCCCAGCATCAAGGTCTTTTCTAGTGAGTCGGTTCTTCACACCAGGTGACCAAAGTATTGGAGTTTCAGCTTCAGCATCAGTCCTTCTGATGAATAGGACTGATTTCCTTTAGGATGGACTGAATATTTACTATAAGGAATCAGGTACCCTGCAAATGAACAGTTTTGTTTTTGCTTTCTGATACGTATGCCTTTGGTTTCCCGTCTTCCCTCGTGCCGCTGGGAGTCACCTCCAGTGCTTCTTCCCATCTGGTGGGAGGAGGGAGCACTCCGCCTTTCACCACTAAGTATAATATTCATTGTAAGTCTCTTGTTTTTAAGATGTTCTTTCAAGTTGAGGAAATTCCCCTTTATCTCTTTTTTCCCCTAAGTTTTTATATTAAAGTGTTGAATTTTATCAAAGTTTCTGCCTCAGTTAATGGGATCATGTGGTTTTTCTCCTGTGATGTGGTAGTCTGCATTGATTGATTTTCAAGTATTGACCTGCCTTGCATCCTGGGATAAACTTGTGTATAATTACTTTATATATTGCTGATTTCTGTTTGATAGTATTTTGTTGGAGAGTTTGGCTTTTGTATTTATGAGAGATATTACTCTATAGTTTTCTTTTTTGTACTCTTTCTGATTTTGGTATCAGAATAATGCTGATTCTTAAAATGAATTGGACAGTATTTTTTATTATTTTTTTGGAGGAGATTGTGTAGAATTGGTGTTAATTCTTAAAATGTTGGGAGACATTTGCTGATGAAACATCTATTAGAATTTAAAAACTGCCCTTAATGGGGCTCTGTTATTTAACCGTACTGGGTGAGTGGCATTGGTCTGTGCTTTTGAAGGAACGGCCCTTTTGTTTAAGCTATGACTTTTATGTGTGTATGGTTGTTTGTGTTAGCCAAGTGTTAGTCAGTCAGTCGTGCCTGACTCTTTGTGACCCCACAGACTGTAGCCCGACAGGCTCCTCTGTCCATGGGATTTTCCAGGCTAGAATACTGGAGTGGGTGCCGTTTCCTTCTCCAATAGTTGTTTGTAGTATTCCCTTATCTTTTGATGTCATTGAAAGGTTGAATCACGCAAAGACGCCGGGGTTCTTGGCCCCCGGAGGAGAAGAATTCAGTCCGGGGCCAGAGACGAGGCTTGATCACTCAGAGCTTCTGTGTAATAAAGTTTTATTAAAGTATCAAGGAGATAGAGAAAGCTTCTGACATAGGCATCAGAAGGGGGCAGAAGAGTACCCCCCTGCTAGTCTTCAGCTGGATGTTGTATAGTCACTAGCAGTCTGTTAATTAAAGGAATGCCTTAAAACTCAGCATGGCACCAGGCCCCTCACCCATAAGATGCATTTTGGGATAATCTTGGCACCAAATGGTTCATCGTGGGCCATAAAATGATTAACTTGAATCTTGAAGAAGGGCAGATCACCATACAAATAGTTTCGTTTACATGGATTAGGGGAACAATATTTGAGTATAACATGCTGGTTTGTCAAGTAGGTTCTGAGCCAAGAGGCGGAACCAACTTGAAGACAGAGTCTGGGGTAAATGCATAGTACATTAGCATAGCTTAAGACAAACATTCCCATAAGAAAAAGGCGTTGGTTATCTCTAGGTTTGAGAATCGGAGAAGGCAATGGCACCCCACTCTAGTACTCTTGCCTGGAAAATCCCATGGATGGAGGGGCCTGGTAGGCTGCAGTCCATGGGGTCGCTAAGTCGGACCTGACTGAGCGACTTCACTTTCACTTTCCACTTTCATGCATTGGAGAAGGAGATGGCAGCCCACTCCAGGATTCTTGCCTGGAGAATCCCAGGGACGGGGGAGCATGTTGGGCTGCCGTCTATGGGGTCGCACAGGGTCGGACACGACTGAAGCGACTTAGCAGCAGCAGCAGCAGCAGCAGGTTTGAGAATAGTTAACTTCAGGTGAAACCAGGTGTCATTATGGCAACACAGTATTTTAAGAGAAACCTCTTTTTAAATTTGTATAGAGAAGGAAAAAATATCGCTAGTTTGTTCCCTCCTGCCGCTTAAGAGAAATAAGAATGTCTGACACTTGCAGGCTATTTCCTCAGTTTGGAGACCCCTGGCCTTCCTGCCTGTTACCCTCTCATCATCACGATCTGTAGTGACAGCTGTTGTCTCATTCTTGACATTGGTACTTTGTGTCTTGTCTCTTTTTTGTTAGTCTTACTAAAAACTTTTTTTATTTTATGCATCTTTTTAAAGAAATGGGTTCTTTTTTTAAAATATACTTTTTTATCTGGGCGCACTGGGTCTTGGTGGTGGCACTTGGCATCTGATTCCACGCCTAGGGATCAAACTTGGGCCCCTGCATTTGGAGCTTGGCATCTTAGCCACTACACCACCAGGGAAGTCCCGAGAATGGACTCTTATTTCATTCACTTTTCTCTGTGGTTTTTCTTTCTCCAGTTGCATTCAGTTTCTTTCCCTATTATTTTATTCGTTCTTTGTGCTTTGGGTTTATTTTGTTCTTTACTAGTATCCTGAGGTGGGAACTTAGATTAAGTATTTTCCTCTTTTCTAATGTAAACATTTAGTGCTGTAAATTTTCGTCTTAGTATCGCTTTAGCTGTGTCTCACAGATTTTGATATGTCATCTTTACATTTTCATTCACTTTGGTTTTAAAAATTTCCAGATCAAAGAACTATTTCTCTGTTTGGTTTTGTCAGTTTTTGCTTCATGTATTTTCCAGCTCTGTTGTTGAGTACATACACATTTAGAATTTCGTCTTCTTGAAAATCTTGACCCTTTTATCATTGTGTAATATGTCTCTCTGTACCTGATAAATTTCTTTGCTTTGATATCTACTTTATCTGATATAAATATACCCACTCTTGTTTTTTAATTTAATATTTCCACTTAAGATATATATCTTTTTCATCTTTTTACTTTTAACCTAGCTATATATTTATATTTTAAGTTAGTTTCGTGTAGACAGCATATTGTTGGGTCGTATTTTTCATCCACTCTGTCCGTTCTTTGTTTGGGGGAAGCATATTCAGACAGTTTATGTTTAATATAATTATATATATTATCGCTTATATGTACTGTTGCATACTGTTTATTTTTTCTATTTTTTATTTCTCTGGTTTCTTTCTCCTGCATTCATGTGAGTTACTTGTGTATATTTTAGAATTCCATTTTGATTCATCTATAGTATTTTTGAGTGTGTCTCTTTGTATTGGTTTTTTGATGGTTCTTCTAAGTATTACATATGTATGCTGCTGCTGCTAAGTCACTTCAGTCGTGTCCGACTCTGTGCGACCCCATGGACTGCAGCCCACCAGGCTCCTCCATCCATGGGATTTTCCAGGCAAGAGTACTGGAGTGGGGTGCCATCGCCTTCTCCGATTACGTATGTCTCGATATACCAGGGTTGTCCTTCTATCAGTCGGAATGAAGTATAGACATTTTGCCTCTCTTTTTCCTCCCCGTGTATAATTACACATGTATTTAAGTACATCAATGTATGTTATAATTTTTGCTTCACTGTCAAATGTAATTTAGAGAACTCAAGAGGAAAAGGAAAGTGTGCTGTATTTTTACTCTTCCTATTGTTCTTTATTTCTTCCTTCCTGATATTCCAATATTTCTTCTTTCATAGCTTACTTTCTGTTTGGAGGACCTTCCTTAGCCATTCTTTTAGGGTAGTTCTACAGGTGAAAATTCTCTTAGTTTTCCTTCATCTGAGAATGTCTTGATTTTCCTTTCATTCCTGAAGGATATTTTCACTGGGTATAGAATTCTGGGTTGACAGTTCTTTTTTTTCAGCACTTGAAAAAACGTGTGCCTCATGCTTCTGACCTCCATGGTTTCTGATGAGAAATCCAGTGTCATTCGAATTGTTTTCTTCCTATAGGTAAGATGTTGTTTCTCTCTCGCTGCTTTCAAGATTTTTTTTTCTTTATATTTCAGAAGTTTGATTATGATGTATTTTGGCATGAATTTCTTTAGGTTTATCCTGTTTGGGATTCACTCAGCTTCTTAAATTTGTAGATTTTTGTCTTTTTGCCAGTTTTGGAAATTTTTCATCCATATGTCTTTGAATACGTCTTCAGCTCTGCCCTCCTTCTCCTTTCTTTCCAGGACTCTGTTGACACGAATGGTAGATCTTTTGTTACAGTCCCGAAGGCCCCTGGGACTGCTTACTTTTTTCCGTCTGGTTTCTCTCTGTTGTTCAGACTGAGTAACTTTATTGTCTGTCCTCCAGTTCCCTAGTTCTTTCGTTTGTGCCCTCCATTCTGCCGTTGAGCCCGTCTGTTAAGTTTCTACTTTCAGTTACTGAATTTTTCACTTCCAAAATTTGTGTTTGGTTCTGTATATCTTCTGTTTCTTTCCTGAGGTTTTTCCCTCACTTGTTTTGAGTGTGTTTTTACATCTGTCAAAGCATTTTTATGATGGATGCTTTAACATCTGTGTTATCTTGGTGTTTATTGATTATCTTTTCTCGTTCAAATTGAGATTTTCCTGGTATGACAAGTGATTTTTTGATTGAAACCTAGACAAATCTTCTAGGTTTGCCTTATATATGATGTCCAGGGTTTTTAGTTGTCCTCAGAGGATGAATGAAAGAAGGTACTTCTATTCCATCTTTCTGAAAGCTGAGGTCTTTGAGTTAATCTTTATGTATGGCATGAGGTAAGAAAGGGTTGTGGTTCTTACTACCCCAGCCCGCACCACCACTGATGTCCACTTGTCCTCCTACCATTTGTTGGAAAGGCAGCCCTCTTCAATAGAATTACTTTGGTACGTTTGTCAAAAATCAATTGACAGATGTTATTTCATTCCAGGAAAACTTTCTGGGATTACAGTGTTAAATGTTAGTTACATTACATTGTTTTATTTTTGCTTTTCATACATTCCAGTTATTTAAATGTTGGCTCTCCTTTGCCTCTCTGCTGTATGAATTTCTCTTTACCCATCTGAAAACTCACTCCTTATTTCATATGTTTTCTCTTGGCTCATTTCACTCTGAAATTCCTTTTCCCTTGCTATGATTTCAGTCCTGTGTATTTTCCCTTGGACTTACCTGTTGTCTCCTCATACTTTCTGAGATGATTTTGTTTTTTCTCTGTAACTTTATTTCTCAGATGATTTTGTCTCCTTTTTCAACTTGTCTCCTAAGTTTCCTTAGCTCTCATCTCATATCATCTAACTGTCCACACATTTTTGTTTTCAGCTTTTGAATTTGATTTGTGGTGTTTCTTCTTATCAACAACTGCTTGTTTAGTTATGTTTAGTTCATGTTGGAAGGTTTTTGTCTGCTGTGTGGTTGTTTTTTGTGGAGTATCTTTATTACCTGAAGGGTTTTCATCCTTGTTTTCTGTGTTCTTATGTAGAAGCTTTGTATGGATGTTGGGTTCATTTTTCTGATAATGAGGAAGTGTGTTGGAGAAGGAAATGGCAACCCACTCCAGTGTTCTTGCCTGGAGAATCCCAGGGATGGCGGAGCCTGGTGGGCTGCCGTCTGTGGGGTCGCACAGAGTCGGACACGACTGAAGCGACTTAGCAGCATGTTACAATTTCTTGGACCAAAAATTACATGTGATTTTGGGAAGAGTAGGGGAGAGGTTTAGGCAGCTTAGTTGGTTTCTAGGTCAAGAACACGTTCTTATGTCAGTACAATGAAGCCCGTTTTCTTTTTCAGTGGTGCCCAGTGGGGGGTGTCTGGAGGGCCCTGGATCTTGGACACTTGTTTCTTCTCTCCTTCCGTCGCTGAGCCACTGAACTCGCATCTCTCGTTGTCTTCTCAAGGTTACTGCCTACAGTGCTGGGCACTTCCAGGCCCTTCCTTTCACGTCCCCAGAAGCAGCACCCTGAGCTGGCGGGTCTCACACCTGTTCTCAGTGTTTCCCTGCCTTTTTTCCTGTGGGTGAACAAGTCGATGTTTCTGTGTTCAGCATCACTAGGACCCACCTCGCTCCCCCTTCTCCACACACTCCCTGCCTGATTCCTCAGGGCGAAGTTTGCTTTCCCACCGACATGTAAATTCAGGTTTGTAGTTCCCTTATTTCCTGTGTGCTGGAGGCACGCACCGTGGATGATTTCATCACCTGCCTATCAACCATGTGGGTTACGGAGCACGTAGGGAGAGACGTAAATTCGAGTGTGGCTGTGCCGGTGTCAGCAGGAACCGGCCTCTTTTAGTTTCTGCTGGATTTGTAGTTATGGCCACTTTACATTTCTAATTTTCTTTCTTCATTTCTTCTTTCTATCCTTCATTCCCTTCTTCCCTTCTTTCTCCACTGTTTCTCTCCTTCTCTTGATAAACTCTTTTTTTTCCCCCCTAGAGGTTGTCAATTTTAATAGGGTACTAAAGTCTCAACTTTGGCGTTCTTAGCCTTTTTATCGTATCTTTTCTGTGTCATTAATTTATGTTCTTATTTATTATTTCTTTTTTTCTGCTTTATTTGTCTTTATTGTAATCTCTTTGCCCACTTATTAGTTGAATACTCAGCTGTGACACAAGCTTTTCTACTTTGCTAGGGTGTTTAAGGCTTTAACTATCACTCTAAGAATTACTTTAATTTTATTTTACAAGTTATGAAACATCATATTTTTTACTTCTAAATCTTTTCCAAGTTTCATTATGGTTTGATTCATTAGTTATTTATAAGTACAGTTTTGAATTTATAAGTAGCAGAGATTTCTTTAACACTTTTCTGTTAATTTCGTTATTTTTTCTTGTATTTTATCACTCTTTGCATTTGAGGTCATCCATTTGGCTTTTTTTTTCCTTCTGCATGAAGAACATTTTTTTCTGATATTTTTGCTAAGGTCTCATGGCAGTGAAGGGCTTCCCAGGTGCCACCAGTGGGAAAGAATCTGCCTGCCAGTGTAAGAAATGCAGGTTCAATCCCTGGGTCAGGAGGATCCCCTGGAGTAGGAAAAAGCAATTCTGTTCAGTATTCTTGCCTGGAAAATCCCGTGGGCAAAGGAGCCTAGCAGGTCACACTCCATGGGGCTGCAGAGAGTCAGACACAACTGAGCAGCTGAGCCCTTGGATGGTGGTGCTTGTTGCTGTTCCGTTGCTCAGTTGTGTCCGACTTTTTGTGACCCCATGGACTGCCGCACACCAGGCTTCCTTGTCCTTCACTATCTCCTGGAGTTTGCTCAGACTCAGGTCCATTGAGTCAATAATGTCATCCAACCATCTCGTCTTCTGTTGCTCCCTTTTCTTCCTGCTCTCAATCTGTCCCACCGTCAGGGTCTTTTCCAATGAATCGGCTGTTTGCATCAGGTGGCCAGAGTATTTTAGCTTCAGCCTCAGCATCAGTCCTTCCAATGAATATTCAGGGTTGATTTCCTTTAAGATTGACTGGTTCAATCTCCTTGTAGTCCAAGGGACTCTCAAGAGTCTTCTCCAGCACCACAATTTGAAAGTATCAGTTCTTTGGTGCTCAGCCTTCTTTCACATCCATACCTGACTACTGGAAAAATCATAGCTTTGACTGTATGGACCTTTGTCAGCAAAGTGATGTCTTTGCTTTTTAATATGCTGTCTAGATTTGTCATAGCTTTCCTTCCAAGGAGTAAGTGTCTTTTAATTTCATGACTGTGGCCACTGTCCACAGTGATTTTGGAGACTAAGAAAATAAAATCTGTTACTGCTTCCACTCCTCCCCCCATTCTATTTGCCATGAAGTGAAGGGACCAGATGCCGTGATCTTAGTTTTTTGAATGTTGAGTTTTAAGCCAGCTTTTTCACTCTCTTCTTTTACCCTCATCAAGAGGCTCTTTAGTTCCTCTTTGCTTTCTGCCTTTAGAGTGGTATCATCTGCATATCTGAGATTATCGATAACTTCTCTGGGCAGTCTTGATTCCAGCTTGTGGTTCATCCAGCCCAGCGTTTTGCATGATGTATTCAAACCAGTCAGTCTTAAAGGAAATCCACCCTGAATATTCATTGGAAGGACTGATGCTGGAGCTGAAGCTCCAGTACTTTGGTCACCTGATGTGAAAAGCCTACTCATTGGAGAAGACCCTGATGCTTGAAAAGATTGAGGGCAGGAGGAGAAGCGGGCAACAGAGGATGAGATGGTTAGATGGCATTGTTGACTCAATAGACATGAGTTTGAGCAAACTCTGGGAGATAGTGAAGGACAGGGAAGCCTGGTGTGCTGCAGTCCATGGGGTCTCCAAGGGCTAGACGTGACTGAGCAACTAAACAATAACGAACTCTACATATAAGCTAAAGAAGCAGGGTGATAATATATAGCCTTGTCATACTCCTCTCTCAATTTTTCTCTCGGTTTGCCTGAAACATCTTTCCAAATTGTTTGTAAAAGTAGTTTCAATTTGTGTGAAATTCTAGGTGGTTCGTTATTTCCTCTCAGCCTTTTGAGACTGTTCCACTGTCTCCTGCTTCCTGCTGTTTTCTGTTGAGAAGTTAATCATTAGTCCAAGTTGTTCCTTTGTGTGCCTGTCTTCTCTCTTTGGCTGCTTACATAAAAACCTTTTTATTATGGAAAGTTAAAACACTGAAAGTAGAGACACAAGTATAGTGAAGCCCCAGTTGCTGTCGCTCACCCTCAAAGTGATAATCCGCGTTTTTGCCAACTGTGTTTCACTTCTGTGGCTCCTTTCTTTCTTTTAATCACTTTAGGTTTAACTGTGTCTGGAAGCATCTCTAATAATTAAGGATTTAACAATCACAATAGCACTGTTACACCTACAAGGTTGATAATAATTTTTTCAGTTCAGTCGTGTTTGACTCTTTGTGACCCCATGGACTGCAGCACGCCAGGCTTCCCTGTCCATCAGGGAGCTTGCTCCCAGACCTTGCTCAGACTCATGTCCGTTGAGTCAGTGATGCCATCCAACCATCTCATCCTCTGTCGTCCCCTTCTCCTCCTGCCTTCAATCTTTCCCAGCGTCAGAGTCTTTTCCATTGAGTCAGTTCTTTGCATCAGGCGGCCAAAGTATTGGAGTTTCAGCTTCAGCATCAGTCCTTCCAATGAATATTCAGAACTGATTACCTTTAGGATTGACTGGTTTGATTTCCTTGCAGTCCAAGGGACTCTCAAGAGTCTTCTCCAACACCATATTTCAAAAGCATCAGTTCTTCAGTGCTCAGCTTTCTTTATGGTCCAACTCTCACATCCATACATGACTACTGGAAGAACCATAGCTTTGACTAGCTTTGACCTTTTTTGACAAAGTAATGTCTCTGCTTTTTAATATGCTGTCTAGGCTGGTCATAGTTTTTCTTCCAAGGAGCAAGCATCTTTCAATTTCATGGCTGTAGTTACCATCTGCAGTGATTTTGGAGCCCAAGAAATAGTCTATCACTGTTTCCATTGTTTCCCCATCTGTTTGCCATGAAGGGATGGCAAACAGATGGGGAAACAGATGTCATGATCTTTGTTTTTTGAATGTTGAGTTTCAAGCCAGCTTTTTCAGTCTCCTCTTTCACTTTCATCAGGAGGCTCTTCAGTTCCTCTTTGCTTTCTGCCATAAGGGTGGTGTCACCTGGATATCTGAGTTTATTGATATTTCTCCTGGCAATCTTGATTCCAGCTTGTGTTTCTTCCAGCCTGGCATTTCACATGATGTACTATGCATATAAGTTAAATAAACAGGGTGACAACATACAGCTTTGACATACTCCTTTGCCAATTTGGAACCAGTCTGTTATTCCATGTCCTGTTCTAATTGATGGATGCTTCTTGACCTGCACAGATTTCTTGAGTTCAAATTTTACCAGTTATCTGAAAAACAGCTTTTTACAGCTGGTATGTTTGAATCAGGATCCAAACAGGATTTGACCTAGCTTAATCTGTCTATGTCTGTTTTACTCTGTGATTATTTTATGCATGCCATTTATCTGTTGAAATACTGTAGAATTTACCCTGTTAAGTATTCTGGATTTGGTTGATTGCCTCATGGTGTCCTGTAGCACATTTTTCTATCCTTAGCATTCCTGTCATCTGGTAATTAGATCTAAAACAGGCCTTCTGAACTTGGCACTATTGACATTTGTTGGTGGTGGCTGTCTTGTGCGTTTTAAGATATTCAGCTGCATCCCTGACCTTTCCCTTCCAGATCTCAGTAGCATACTGTAGTTATGACAACCAAAAAAACCAAAAAAAACAAAAAACAGTCTCTAGACTTTGCCAGGTATTCCTTAGGAGGCGAAATCACCCTTGTCTGTGAACCGCACACCTTGATTCTGATCAGAGTAAAAACTCTAGGGAAGCTTCATAGGTGGTTGTGTGCTTCCTCTCACGTTCCATCAGGAGCCACATGGCATCTGCTGCTTTCCTTTGGGCAGCGTTAAGATTGATCCGTGGATATTGCCCGACCCACCCAGGGTAAGTTTCTCCACCAGCTTTTCCCCGAGTGAACTGGTAGGCATTGATGATTGTCAACAGATTTGTGATTTTATTTGGTATTGTGCAGTTGTGAATTATAATTCCATCATGCTTTCTGAATTATTCCAACTTTTTCTATTCCAACTATTCCAACTTTTTCTGTAAGAAAGAACTTTCTTCATCAACTTTTTGGTTACCCTGAAATACAGCTTGTATTTGTATATAGCAAGATACATGCTTCATTCTGCACCTTTATGTATAAATTTTCAAAATAGCAAGTTGGTTCCTAGGAACTCCAAATACAGTCATTGAGAGCTTTAACAAAATTATCCTTATGAATCATTAGATTTTAACATGTTTGATATGTTTAGGTCCTTTGGACTCACTGTTAGTTCTGATGCTCAAATTGTCCCATCTCTGGACAGGGCATGCCCCTTAAAGTTGGCTTTTTAATTTTTATTTATGTATTTAAAATTTTTTTTACTTTTTTTTTTTTTTAAAGTTGGCTTTTTTACTTTCTCACAGCCTATTGTGGTCTTTGACAGCTTTCTGTTTTCATCTGTTACAACTCATTCCAGGGTCGTTGTGTTCCTTTCTTGCCCAAACGTGGAATTGGCTATTTCTCCACGGAGGGCTGTGTCCTGGACACCTGCTGCTTCTCCAGACCTCCCTTCCCTGCCTTCGGGTAATTCCGCCTCCAGTGGCCTCACCTTCAGCTCCTCTTTGGAGGGCTGCCCTGGACCACTAGAGGTGGGCGGGAGGGAGCACTTCTCTGAGGGTTGGCGACCCCGGGTGGCCCTCACTAGGGAAGGGGTGTGGGCGGATGAAAACCCAGCCGTCTGGCTTCAGGTCTGACAACTCTGAAGCTTAGTTCAGACCCCAGGGTCCCCGAAGCAGCAGCTGATGCTGTGGCAGGGCTTTATCTGAAACTGCGCCCTCACTTGATCTTCTCTGCCCTGCTCTTTCTTGCTCCCATCTAGTTCTTTTTGGGACTCTGTCCTCAGTCTCTTGCACATGGACCCTCATTTCATGGTCTGCTTCTGTAGATGCTGATCTGAGGTGCTGCGGTTCCTTTGATAAGAAACGGTATTATTTACCCATGTGGTCTTTGCTGCTGAGTTTTTACTGCTTTCAGGCTCTTGGGGACTTTTTTTTCCTTTTTAAGGGAGAAGAATATACCATGTAGTCTTTTGACATTTGTAATTCAAATGTAAGATCACAGGGTTTTTACCTACCCACTTAGACTTTACATTTGTATCTCTTTTGTGTTACCCTGAAAAATTGGTGTTTTTTTTGAGCAGTTTTAGTTTCAAGGTAAAAATTAAGTAGAAAGTATAGAGATTTGCTGTATCCTGTCTACCCCTACACACACAGCCTTCCCCATGGTCAGTATTCCTCTCCTGGTGGTACACTTGTTACAGTCAGTGAGCCCCTAGCAGCACATCCTTTTCATCCCAAATCCATAGTTTACAGCAGGTCTCACGCTTGCTGGTATATATTCTAATGATGTTGGACAAATATATAACTGTGTCATTACAGTACCATACACAGGAGTTTCCCTGCCCCTAAGTTCCTTCTTTTTGTCTTTTTACTTATTTGGTTTTTTAAAATAGTATTGTTTAAAAAAATTTTTGTTTTTTTTTGCTCCTACCATATAGAAATGCAAGCAGTTTTTGCCCATTGATTTTGTGTCCACCCAGAGTTGCCAAACACTCTCTTATTCCAAATAATTTTTCTGCTGTTTTCTATGTAGACACATTTATACTGCCTATGATATATATTTTTTGACTTAACTAAAGTATACTTTTCACCTTCCAATTGTAAAATTTAACTCTGAATCGTTGGTTTCTGACCATTACCTTAAATTGAAACCTAATTGTACTGTGATTGGAGATGACGATGTTCATGTAGGGTCATCTTTGATACAAGAGGTGACTGCTTTATGGTTTAGCATGTGGTCAACTTTTGTAAATGTTTTATGTATGCTTAAGAAGAATATGGGGCTTCCCTGGTGGCTCAGCGGTAAAGAATCTGCCTGCAATGCAGGAGCCACAGGAGACGTTGGTTCAATCCCTGGGTCAGGAAGATCCCCTGGAGGAGGGCATGGCAACCCACTCCAGTATTCTTGCCTGGAGAGTCCCATGGACAGAGGAGCCTGGCGGGCTACCGTCCATAGGGTCATGAAGAGTTGGACACGACTGAAGCAGCTGAGCATGACGCACGCACGAGGAATGCATGGGCTTCCCTGGTGGCTCAGATGGTAAAGCATCTGCCAGCAACGCAGGAGATGTGGAGGTGCAGGTTCAGCCCCTGCATCGGGATGGCCCCCTGGAGGAGGGCATGGCCACCCACTCCAGTATTCTTGCCTGCTGAATCCCATGGACAGAGGAGCCTGGTGGGCTACAGTCCCTGGGGTTGCAAAGAGTCAGCCAGGACTGAGTGACTGAACAACAACACTGGAGCTGAACTTTTTGTCATCTTGTGGTGACCCTCTAATGATTTTCTTCTTATATCGTATTTTTCTGATGTGAATATGCC
The DNA here is from genome assembly GCF_003369695.1 of Bos indicus x Bos taurus. Classification (NCBI taxonomy): domain Eukaryota; kingdom Metazoa; phylum Chordata; class Mammalia; order Artiodactyla; family Bovidae; genus Bos; species Bos indicus x Bos taurus. The sequence goes on from NC_040086.1 coordinate 105,980,969, forward strand.
TGAGTTTTTTTTTTTTTAATGAACATTTGCCAAGTGTTTCTTTTCTCATCTTTTGACTTCTAGACTTTATGTGGCCTCGTATTTTGGGCCCGTCTCTTGGAAACTACATATAACTGTATTTCTAAACATGTCACCTGGATAATCTCTGTCAGTCAGTAGCCAGGTTCCATCTGCTTGTATATATTGTGATTATTAATTTACTTGGACCTGCGATGTTTGTTCCAATTTTTCCTGTTTTTCTTCCTTCTCCTTCCTTTTTAGTATTGAATAATTGCTTTTGTGTGACATTTCCCCTCTCATAGTTTATAAACTATGAATTCTTTTTCTGTTTTTAGCAGTTATCCTTTAGTTATATCATGCTTGCATAACAAAATCTATAGTTATTTTTAAATTAAGGTCTAAGGCCTTAGAATAGCAACTGCAATCACATTTTTCCCAACTTCCTCATTAGCATCCATCATTTTAGTCCTTCTTTTCCCACAAAATAGATTTTATTATTCTTTGGACTTTGTAGGGGTTCTGGACAAGCCTCCCCCAAATGTGTGCATGAGAATTATTTTTGAGCTAAAGGCAACCAAGACCCTGTGGGTTCAAGAGAAACAACTGTTCTTGCCTTAACCACCTAGAAAAATTTAGATTGGGGATTTTTCCCAAGAAAGAGTTATTACCAGAGATACGTGTTATCTAAGTGGCCCCATCTCTTTGGAAGGGCAAGCACCTATTTTAATAACCAAAAATCTGCTCTGTTTTATGTTGCCTCCTTAGAGGCCCCCATTGTTTAGCTCAGGGTGATATATATATGCACCTCATTCTACCTTTCTGTCTGAACCTCTCACAGATGTGTGGTTGCTATATTTTTTCATATTACTAATCTCATGTCAATTTAATTCTTAGGCCAGTCAGAAGAACCTAGGAATGTAGAATAAAATTTTCTTCCTTCCCAACAACTTTATAGAGACTGTGTTTAGATTTACTGATTTCTTACGTTACAGACTTTCCTTTAATATCATTTTCTATCTTCCTAAAGTATAGACCTTCCTGCTATAACATTATACATGCATTTCTAAAAATGCCATGTGTTGAAAATAATAGGCCTTATTAAATAATTCAAGGTATGGCAACTCTTTAACCAGAACACTAATAAAAACAAGAATAATCTGAATGCAAAATGATAGCACAGTTGAATCTGTTTGCATTTGTTCCCAGTATCAAGCCTTCAGCCCTGCCTCTGCCTTGAGACCCTTTGCTCCCAGTAGAGACCAGCCTTGCCTTACACCAGTACAGCAGAGACCGGAGGGGAGTTGTGGGGACTGAGGGGGGGCCTCGCTTTTCTGTCCTTTTCTCCCCTCTGGGATTTTGCCCCTTATTCCCAGACAGTCCATCATCCTCACCTCCAGTCTTTCATCACTCCTCCCAGTAGGGGTGCTGCTTTCTGCTTCTACAAATGGGAAAGCGGCCCCCAGGCACAGGTATCTCCCAAGGACTGTTGCTTCTCAGGTTCTTTAAGCAGTTACATGTTTTTGTTCTGCTTTTATGATTGTCTATAGTAGGAGGTTGAGTCCTTTGTAATAAGCCTCTCTGTCATAGGCCATGGAAATGCTGGGCCACTTTTATAGGCTTCTATTGCTTGTTCACTTTTTAAAGACTCATTTTTTAAATTTCTTTGCATATTTATATTCAGTTCTTTAGTTCTTTTACAGTCCTCATCTAAAGGCGCATATATCTGAAGTCCCTTGGGAATTATACATCTATTACTAGCTTCTGCTGTCTTTCACGTACCTCCCTTCTTTTTGTGTTTGTTGATATGAGTTCATATATAATTGACCATAATGCACCCTTTCTGAGTCAGGCTTTATGAGATAATTAAGCCCTATAGAAAAAGAATTGTTTGGCTGCTTTTTCAGTTCTCTCGAGGATGGTTACATAGCTCTAGCACAGAAATTCTTTCTACATGGTGGACGCCTTGGGACATTAGGCTTGCGTTCTCTTCAAGCTGGCAACAGTTACCTCGGTCAGTGGGGATTCTGCGGGCAGATGGGGGATGTTCTTGCCAGAGACGACTTACCTGTGCTTTCCCAGAAGCCCGGGGCACTGCCACTGCACTCCTTCAGCCCCCTGGAGGGAGCAGTTTATTGTGGTGCCTCACTTTCCCTGCCCAACCCAGCTTTGCTCGGTCTTGTCCCCAGCGGGTGATTCTTCAGTTCAGCCTGTTTCTTAATCTGAAACCTGGAGGTACTAACACACGCCAGTAAGTGCTGTCGTGAGGGTGAAGCACCCGGGCCAGCCAGCACATGGTTGTTTTCAGTGAACATCCTGCTCCTTTCTTCATCCCCCGCTCCAGCGACCCATATCTGGTCATCTGGCTTGATTGTGTTCTGTTTCAGTGAAGTTTTTGTTTCTGTCAGGTCTCTTTTTTAAATAAACTGTTTCCAACAATGAATCTCCTTGGTTGTAGCTCTTGTTTTGATCCTCTCCTTGTTTTCCTGATTTATTATTTATTACTTATTACTTTATTATTTCCTTGATTTATCATTTATTACTTATATATATTATTATTTTTATATTACTATTATTATATATTTTTATATATTATATATATATTATTTATTAATATAATTTATTATTATTTCCTGGTTTTGATTTATTGATGAGTTCTGTTGTTGTTATAGTAAATTTATTTCAGGAGAAGTATTTCCATCCAGGCTCTGGCATCTTTGTTCCATTCTTTTAAGCAGAAAAAAAATCTTTGTTAAGTGTATATTGGTAAGGCAGAGGGCTCCCCAGGTGGCGCAGTGGTAAAGGATCCGCCTACTAAATGCAGGAGACACAAGAGACTGGAGTTTAATCCCTGGATTGGGAAGGTCCCCTAGGATAGGAAATGGCAACCCACTCCTGTATTCTTGCCTAGGAAATCCGATGGACAGAGGGGCCTGTCAGGTTTACAGTCCATGGGGTTGCAAAGAGTCGGACACGACTGAGCACTCACACACACAGGGAGGCAGAGGTGTCCACAGCCAGGGATGCCCACCAGGCTTGGTGCTGCTCCCCAGAGACCCTGGTGGAGGGAGAGGTGAGGAAGGGTCTCTGGGTCTTTGCAGCAGACAGCCAGATCCTCAGAGCTGGCTCAGCCTGGCCATTACCCACCTCAGTGGCAATCTGGCTGTGATCAGACGGGGCCTCATGTGAAGCTGTGTTCTTGGCCTCATGCCCTTCCCTGGATGGGTCCATGAGCCTGTGGGGCTGGAGCTTGGAGGGTGTTGCTCAGGGGTGGCCTGCATGGTGTGAGTTTATGAGTTGCACCCCTAACTTGGTGGCTTTGTGCTTGTAGGTGGTAACGTGGACCTGGAAAGCCAAGCAGAAGGAAAGAAGGAGGTGGAAGCTGATGACGTGATGAGGAGTGGCCCCCGACCCATTGTCCCGTACAGCTCCATGTTCTGCTTGAGCCCCACCAACCTGTGAGTCTTGCCACCAGCCCAGGTCCTGCGCTGTCTCCTATCCACGGCCTGCGAGCCATGTGCCTGTGACAGCAGGCGTGCTAGACGTGACCCAGCCATTGCGTGTGTTAGCGTCTTCATAGGTCATCACAGCTTCCCACAGAGCACGTTCTGCTGTTGCCTCACTTTGCGGATGAGGACATGGAGCCACAGGGAAGGCTGGCGTCCAGACGTATCGCCCATCCGTCTCAGTGCCGAGCTGGGGTTTACCCCAGACAGGCATCCCAGGGCCTTGCTTCTAACCCCCAGTGCAGCCGTAGGTCGCCTCTGCGCACACGCACCCAGTCGCACGCTGATCCACACCCTCCCCTGGAGCCCACGGACGCGCGTCGCAGTCACTCACACGTCTGTCTAGTGTTCTCCCCTCTGTTTACGTCATGTGGTCCCCACATGTCACGCATCCACATGCCAGTCCAGCTGCTTCATTAGCTCGACCGGTGTGCAGACAGTGTTCTAGGTGCTGGGAACCGCAGTGATGAGCCACCGATGAGCGCCTGTCCTCTAAGCTACGGGACAGTGGAGAGGCAGGCAGCAGACAGGGCACTGAGGGGCACAGAAGCCCCTACATGGTGGGAAGGGCTAGGAGGAAGCACAGAGCGGGGGCTGGAGGTGTGCACGGGGCGCTGCGGCGCTGAAGTGGGAGTGGAGCCCGAGGAAGGAGAGGGGAGCCCGCCAGGCGGGGGGTGCAGGCAGACCCCACGTGGAACTCACCACGGGGGTGCAGCAGCAGCGTCCGAGGGACTGCCGACTCACCCCTTTCCCATGTCCAGCCGGCCCCTCTGCCCTCGGTCATCTAGCAGTCTGTCCACCAGCTCTGGCCGCCCGCCTTCCGCTCCTTCCTCTGCTCAGCACGCCAGTGTGGGGAGCTCATTCTTTAGGGGTTGGGAGTGAGATGGTGGTAGAGACAGGTATGGCCCCTGCCTCCAGCACTGACTGGTGTGCCCATCATGTGAGTACAGTGTGGGTAGGTAGGGCAGGGAGGTCTGGTGTCTGGGAGACTTCCTGGAGGGAGGGAGAGATCTCGGCTGAAAGCTGAAGGGTGAGAGTCGAGGTGAAGAGGGAGGAGAGAGTGTTCTCAACAGGCGGAGAGAGCTTGCGATGGTCTCGACATGATAGACCTGGGGCTCCGAACAGCTGAAGGCAGTTGGGTGGAAAAGCACAGAGGCACACAGGGCCGATGTGTGTTCTGTGGAGAAGTGGGACGACATGAGAACCCAGAGAAGCTGGAGAGGCTGTGAGCGCTGGGGTGAGTCTCGGTCAGACTGCACTGGAGCCCTTTGGTGGGGAGAATGGAGATGAGACAGAGAGACCGTTTGGAAGGTGGTCGTGGCGATTGGAGGAGGGTGCTCAGAGTGGAGAGGTTTGGGAGTGAAGCGCTTGGAGAGGAATTTTAGAGGCAGAATCTGCAGGATTTGAGGGCAAAATAGAGGTGGAAGGGGGCAGCGTTGTGAAGGATGACAGCCAGGGTTTCTGCTTGATGGCTGGAGGCCTGGCTGTGCCCCGGAGCCCGGGGAAGCTGGCGGGTGGCATGTGGCCAGCAGAACTTGAGGGTCTGAGGAGGGGTGGAAACTCAGCCACAAGATGGACTGGTAGTGTTGCTTTGAAAGAAAGAGGGGCTGGGACGGAAGAAAGCCTGCGATGGAGCGTCGTGGGGGTGGAAGGAAAGCGTCTCAGTTTGGAGGGAGACGTGCCAGCAGGGCACGCGGGGGCTTGGAGGAGCAGCTTGGGGGTGAGGGGGCTACAGCTGGGAAGCGGTGGTTGGGACGAGGAGCAGACAGGAAGGGACAGAGACGTGGTGTCCCTGGGAACACGGTGCTGGTGAGAGGAGAGGTGGCAGGGCTGGCGGGCGGAGGCCGAGCCCGTGGGGCAGGAGGGGCTGAGAGCACGTCTCTTGAGGGGGCAGAAGTGCTGTCTGTGCGGTGTGTTTGTCACCCAGGCTTGGCTTCACTGTCCCCCTGGGAGGCCTTGCTGGTCACCGTCTCCTGCTGTGTCGTAGTGTTTGTCAACATCTGAGCATGTCCTATTGATTTCTGTCTACGCTGTTCAGTGGTATCTTGGTCGCCACTGTGTCCCAGGCCAGGATGTACCTGAACAGATCAGAACAGTCATCGGTGGTGCTGACTAGCGAGTGGAGGCAGACAGGTGACTGAGGGGCAGGTGTGCACACGCATCTCTGTGAGCTCAGACGAGGGTGCCGCGCCCAGCACTAGGGTTCAAGAAGGGCTGCTCGGGGACTGTTGGTGCTCGGCTCCTACCCCACCCACAGCAGAGCTGGAAGCCTGTCCAGGGCATGGTAGCCCCACAGCACATAGACAGGCAGCCCTGGCTGGCCCCCAGTGGAACTAACTGTAGCAAAAGGGCCAGACCAACTTGGCCTGTGAGCCATGGTGGCTGGCCCTGCCTGGGGTTTCTGTAGCCTTCCACCACTCCCGTTCACTCCCAGGAATTTAGTCCCCATCAGTCACCTGGCTGCTGTCACCTGAACAGAGGGACGTTTAGCAGAACTCAGCTCTTTCCGTGGGGAGGGGCCGGGCCGGCCCTCCATCAGCCTGTGTTGACCCGTGCTTTGCCTTCCAGGCTCCGCCGCTTCTGCCACTACATTGTGACCATGCGGTACTTCGAGATGGTCATTCTCGTGGTCATTGCCCTGAGTAGCATTGCCCTGGCTGCGGAGGATCCTGTGCAGACAGACTCGCCCAGGAACAACGTGAGTGCTGCTGTTGGGCTGTGGAGGGGCTGGTGCTGTCAGGGCCCTGTCTGCCCATCAGAGTGTGGGGCTGAAGGTCTGGGGATGTGTCCAGGATGCAGTGAAGACCGTCCCTGAAGGGGACCCTCCCATGGGACGCTGGCCAAGCCTCCCCTCACTTCCCCATGACCCCAGGCTGATGGGTTATCTGTTCAGGCTCCTGGAAGAAGACATGGAGTTGCTGAACTGGCCCCGGCTCAAGCTTCCTGCCTTGCCCTTGAAAAAAGCCTCTTTTTGGTTCCAGGTGCTGAAGTACATGGACTACATCTTCACAGGTGTCTTCACCTTTGAGATGGTGATAAAGGTGAGATGTGTGGTTGCCTTGGTGACTGCAGGGCTTTGCTCATCCCCCCTCGTGACTGAGATGAAGGCATGTGGCGAGTGTGCCCTGGGCGTGCACACATGTGTGGGTGACGAGCCCACCTGCAGAGGTTGTGTTTTGTGGAGACACGAGGTCACATGTGCTAAGGATTCCCCACAGTGTTATATCAGCCTCAGGAGAGCTCGTGAGCGCTGGGCCTGGTCTCCACTACCTGCTCACAGAGGCCTTCTCTCTGAGGCAGACAGGCTTCCCCCTCCTGTGTGGTATGAGCCCAGGTCGTGCGGGGTTGTCTCAGCAGAGAGGGAGGCCGGGACCTCAGTAGAGGAAGGAGAGTGAGGACAGGATGGTGGCCTCAAGGCTCAAAGCTTGCAGCAGGTGGGCGGCGAGGACTCCCGGTGCCCGACTGCAGGTGAAGCACGACCTGCTGTGTGGCCCTGGTCCTCGGTGCCCCCGAGGGCCTGTGCGCGTCCCCAAGGTGCAGCTCGAGGAGGGAGGGCGTGCTCGCGTGGTGGCTCGGGTGGCTTCTGTGCGTGCTCACTCCACTTCTCTTGTGAATCCCTGGGGGAGGTGTTACTGCATTTTACAAACAAGGACACTGAGGCCCAGAAACAGGAAGACACCTCCAGAAGTCACCGCTGCAGAAGGGCAGCTCCACAGCACGGCCTGCCCAGCGGGGCTGACCCTCCGAGGGTCTGCAGGCGCTGAGCTCGGGGCCGGTGTGCCTGGAGCCCAGCGAGGAGGAGACTCACTCAGGCTCCAGAGGAGCTGGAGGCCCGGCAGGATCTCAGCCAGTCTTGGCCGTGCGGAGTCACTGGGGTCAAGGGCGTGGAGATCCAAATGCCTGTTGAGGCTTTAAGAGGCCATTAACTGAGCCATGTCAGCACCCTGACAGGACGTGACCTGAGCCGTGACCCCTCTTCTGACAGGACGTGACCTGAGCCGTGACCCCCCCCCCCGACAGGACGTGACCTGAGCCGTGACCCCCCCCACAGGACGTGACCTGAGCCGTGACCCCTCTTCTGACAGGACATGACCTGAGCCGTGACCCCCCCCAACAGGACGTGACCTGAGCCGTGACCCCTCCCCTGACAGGACGTGTCCTGAGCCGTGACCCCTCCCCTGACAGGACGTGTCCTGAGCCGTGACCCCCTCCCTGACAGGACGTGACCTGAGCCGTGACCCCTCTTCTGACAGGATGTGACTTGAGTCGTGACCCCTTCCCTGACAGGACGTGTCCTGAGCCGTGACCCCTTCCCTGACAGGACGTGACCTGAGCCGTGACCCGCCCCCCCACAGGACGTGACCTGAGCCGTGACCCCTCTTCTGACAGGACGTGACCTGAGCCGTGACCCCCCCCCCGACAGGACGTGACCTGAGCCGTGACCCCCCCCCCACAGGACGTGACCTGAGCCGTGACCACCCCCCCCAACAGGACGTGACCTGAGCCGTGGCCCCTTCCCTGACAGGACGTGACCTGAGCCGTGACCCCCCCCCCCCCCGACAGGACGTGACCTGAGCCGTGACCCCCCCACAGGACGTGACCTGAGCCATGACCCCCCCCCCCACAGGACGTGACCTGAGCCGTGACCTCTTCCCTGACATGACGTGACCTGAGCTGTGACCCCTCTTCTGACAGGACGTGACTTGAGCCATGACCCCTCCCCTGACAGGACGTGTCCTGAGTCATGACCCCTTCCCTGACAGGACGTGACCTAAGCCGTGACCCCCCCCTCCCCGACAGGACGTGACCTGAGCCATGACCCGCCCCCCCACAGACGTGACCTGAGCCGTGACCCCCCCCCCACAGGACGTGACTCGAGTCGTGACCCCTCCCCTGACAGGACGTGACCTGAGCCGTGACCCCTCCCCTGACAGGACGTGACCTGAGCCGTGACCCCTCTCCTGACAGGACGTGACCTGAGCCGTGACCCCTCCCCTGACAGGACGTGACCTGAGCCGTGACCCCTCCCCTGACAGGATGTGACCTGAGCTGTGACTCCCTCCCCGACGGGATGTGACCTGAGCCGTGACTCCTCACCTTGACAGTCACGCCCGGGACCGTGACCCCTCCCTGGGGGGACGTGACCCGAGCCGTGGCTCCTCACCCTGACAGATGTGCCCGGGACCCCGTCCTCTCCCCTGACAGGACATGACCTGAGTGGCAGCTCCTCACTGTGACAGACCCGCCCTGGATTGTGTCCTCTCCCCTGGGGGGACGTGACCTGAGCCGTGGCTTCTCACCCTGACAGACCCGCCCGGGATTGTGTCCTCTCCCCTGGGGGGACGTGACCTGAGCCGTGGCTCCTCACCCTGACAGACCCGCCCTGGATTGTGTCCTCTCCCCTGGGGGGACGTGACCTGAGCCGTGGCTCCTCACCCTGACAGATGCGTCCGGGACCGTGACCCCTCCCTGGGGGGGTGGCGTGGAACATGAAACAGCATCCTTCCTCTCACCGCAGGTCTCTAGGCTCTGGCTCTACCTTTCTTTTCCGAAACATTCTGTTCCTTAAAATGTGTTGTTCCCCTAAAGATGATCGATTTGGGACTGCTGCTGCACCCCGGTGCCTACTTCCGGGATCTGTGGAACATTCTGGACTTCATTGTGGTCAGTGGGGCCCTGGTGGCGTTTGCCTTCTCGTAAGTACCTGGGTCTGCTCTGACTTGCTGGATTGCACCCCCAGAGCTGTGATAAGTGTGGGGGAGGGGAGGGAGGGCCCCCGGCCCCACGCTGTCTCTCATCTGTCCTTGTCCGCTTGGGGCCGACTGTGGGGCTGGGAGGACCTCAGGGCTTGTCGACCCTGCCATACCCTGTGGTTCTGAAGTTGGATAGGCAGGCTCTGCCTTAAGGTGTCTGCCTCCTGCGTCCGACAGAAAGCTCTTGGTGCCCTGAGGGGGCTGCACTGCTTGGTCAGCCAGTGCAAGTGGGTGCGGCTGGGTGTCTCCCCTCCTCTGGGGGCGCCTCTGTTTCCTGTGGCTCCTAGTGAGCAACACTCAGCCCTGTTGTGGCTGGGCCTAGACTGGCTCCCTCAGACCCTGCATGGTGGTGGGTGGGGCTTGGGTGGAGCTGGGGGCAGATGCTGGGGAGGTGGTTGCTTACCTAGACAAAGACATAAGTAAGCTCCTCGATGCACAGCGATCCTGAGGGTTGGGGTCATCTCTGAGCCCATGGGGAGACCTCCTCACTGACTCTCTTCTCTTTGTCTCCTGTTGCTGGACTCTCGGTAGGAGCTTCATGGGGTAATGCCTTCCCTCTGTCCCCTCACACTGTCCCACATCACAGCACGCTGCGACCCCACGTGGGCCGTTTCATCACCATGCCTCACCTCTGCTCATTTCCTCCACCATCTGGGCTGCATGCTGCCAGGAGCCATGTCCCCCAGCCACATGTCCCCACCTCACCTCTGGGGGCTGGGTTGGGGGCTGGGGCTGGGCATGGCCCCTCCTTGGTGAGCAGGGCATCCTGACTGAGTGCTGGAGGCTGGGCACCTGGGTCTGGAGGGCAGTGCCCACTCTGGGTGGGAGCTGTGTGACCCCAGCTGCCAGGATGTTGGATATCCTGAGACACTTTCCCACTTGTCTCCTCTGGAAATAGGGCTTTCTTTGCTCTTTCCTTTCCATACTTCCCTGAAATGCCCAGCATCTCTGACCCTCGTTGTTATAAAACAAAATTCACCTGAGTGAATCTGAAGGTCTGATTGGGTTTATTCAGTGATTTGTGAGACAGGCAGCATCCCATCTAGTAGTTAGATAGGCTGTACATGATGGGAGCTGTGTAAAATGGAAGGCCTTCATAGTCAGGGAGCCAGACAAGGTTTTAACTAGAGGAAAGAAAGGATTGCTTTAGGCAGTGTTACCTCAGTGGTGCTCACCAGGTGATTCCAGAAATTTCATTCCTGGGAAAGGTTAAAACTGTAATAAGTCCTGGTCTGCTCTCCTGTGGGCAAGTGGCTGCACTTTGGTCCTGTTTCTTTTTATTTTTCCTTCTTCTCCTTCATTTTTCTCCTCCTCCTTTCTCTCTCTTACCCTCCTTTTTTTTTTTTTTTAAACAGTTCTCCCCTTCTGATCAAACTGTCAACCCAACTGAGAGATGTGATAAAAATTTTAGGTGTGTCCACTGTGCCGACTTAAAAAGGACAATGTGAGAGTTGCAAGTTAAGTTTTATTTGGGGCAAAATGCGGACTATGTCATGGGAGATAGCATTTCAGATAGCTCTGAGAAACTGCTCCAAAGAAGTAGGGGAAAAGGTCAGTAAATATGTGGTTTTGGCAAAGGGGAATACATGCAATCAAGCACATACATTTTACAGAAGGTTTCTGCTCGTGATGAGGAGCAGTCATCGCCATGAAGGATTTTAGTGCTTTTCCAGATATGACGAGATGCAAGAATTGGGCTCATAAAATCGACTCCTGGAAATATCTGTCTGAAGAGCTGTTCTGCCAGTTTTTCGTAGAGCACCGAGGGCCTCATTTGTGCTCTCCGCCTGGAATTCCTTTCGGGCAGGTGCTGAAAGTCAGCAGCTGCAGCAGCTCATGATTTAATCCTTGCAGAAGAAGATGACAAGTGTCAATTTGTAGTTGACATCTGAAAAAAATTTACAACCTGTAAGCTGAGAGTTACCTTGTATCTGGCTGACAAAACCGAGGACTTAAGCCTGGGACACAACATCTCAGATAACTCTGAGAGACTGTACCAAAGAGGCAAGGGGGAGCCATGAGCCACGATACGTAGGAGTTTTTGCAACAGAGACCTGGTAGTCAGAATATCAAAAGATTACTGTTAATTGAAGAAAACTAGGCATCTTAAGGAATTTAGTGCTTTCCTATATATGGGAAATACGAGAGTCTGGGCTCACTGAAGTCATTTCTTTGATGTGCACCTCAGCTATCTGGGGCCAGTATCCTGCCCTTCTCCTCCTGAGTCTCCTCGGGGTGTCCCGCTGACGGGGGCTGGCTCACTGCTCGATGCGGGACACCCTGACTCCACCCTAGTGTCCCGAGGGCTCACTGTCAGCTGCCATGTGGTGGCTTCGTGGCCGCAGCACCCTTTGTCACTGATGTGGCAGGCGGTCCTGTGTACTCACAGGTGTCAGCACCACGCTCCGCTCGTGTCGTGTAGTTTTTGCAGCTTTGGTCTTAGACATGGTATCCGCAGGTCATGATGTATCTGTTTAATCCCTATGACAGTCACACAGATCACAGTTTTAGGTTTATAATCCTCATGTTGGTCATTTTCTTTGCTTCTTTTCCGACATTCCAGTCAGAATGGATACCACTTACTTAGGCTGTCAGCTACAAACATGTATTTAAAGTTTTTGAGAGAATATGACAGACATATCAGGGGCATTATAAACAGGATAATTCCTAATGTTTGAAGTGTATTTTGGAGTGATGGTGCCCAGGTCATGGTCCCCTAATCAAAGAAAGATCCCATGAAGAAGTCACAGATTTGAGCCAAGTAGCTGGCTCCGTGATCTGATGTAACCGATTTTCAACTTCCCCAGAAGTGTTAATCCAGGTACCGTAGGTGGTATTGGCCAAAGCATAGACAATTTATTGCTCTGCTAAAGATAACCGAAGGCTATTCTATTATTAGGACCAACCTTGGCCAGAGTCTAAGGGTGTCTCCTGGGAAGCTGATGTCTTAGCAGGGGACTCTGCAGTGTCTGCAAGAGTTAAGGAAAGGTTCTGATCATATCTTGTGCACATTTGCTCCTAACCAAGTGATGGACTTGCTCACAGGGTTTACTGTGTTTACCCATTTAAGGCAGGGGTCACTTAGGTTTTTAATGTATTTGGAAAGAGAATCTTCTGTCATGAAATAAGGAGTTTCCCTAAATGTCTTGCAAAGATGGTACTGCTGTGGGGTTTCCTAGTGAGTGGAGATAAATCAGATCTACTCAGTTGGGACAGATTGGAATCAGCCCTGGGCAGAGCAGCAGGAGTGAGGCAGCCCCAGCCTTGGCGCTGGGGATCTGGGATTGGTCCAGCACGAGCCTGCTAAAGCCAGCAGGGGCCTGGCCTGCTGGACACTGTCGCAGGGGCCCTCTGAGGCCTGCTGCCTGTCTCTGCTCCAGGATTTGAGAAACCAGTGTAGGGGATCAGCCCAGGGAGGGGATGCGGGGCTTCTTCAGGTCTGAAATTTTTATTCAGGGTTCCAGTCTCTGAGGCTCACTGCCATCTGGGTAGCGAGGAAGACCTGGGTAGTGAGGTGCAGTTTCTTCCAAGGGGATTGTGGGGCAGTCTTTGTTCTGATTGATTTCAAATTAGAGGGGTGGAAGAAAACTGGAAACATGAGTTTGTTAAGTCAGAGCCAGATATTTGAGGAAATGAAGAATTCAGGATCCAGACAAGTTTGTAGGTATACAGCAAAACCTCAAAAACAATTATTAGGACTAGAATCTAATATCGATGGAGGGGCAAACATATTTTTTCTCTCTATAATACTCCCTTTTTTAAAAAAAAACTAAAGATAATCTCAGTAAAAGTAACTTGTTTGTATTAAACTTGGTCTGGTTATTTAGATAAGTGCTGCGAGAAGAGTGGCCGATCATTTAAGTGCTTTTTGAGACTGCTTTGTTGCTGCTAATTTTCATAAGGAGTTTCAGACTGAACTCTCAAAAGCTTTCAAAGCCAGGAAACCAAGCCGAGGACATGGCCATCAGATTGTACCTGCGGCCCCTTGTCAGTCAAAGCCTTGGTCATATGGCCAGTGTTTCCAGTTGTGTCCTAGAGAAGGAGAATAGGTTCTTATTGAACTTATGCGAATAAATATATTGTCATGGAAGTCAGAATACTCATTGAAATACTCTGAATTCTGAAGGAATCAGGGATAAAAAGTAAATGTTTCATCTTTGTTCACAAAGGTAAGGTAAAGTAAATGCCGCTCAGTCGTGTCCGACTCTTTGTGACCCCATGGACTGTAGCCCACCAGGTTCCTCCGTCCATGGGATTTTCCAGGCAAGAATACTGGAGTGGGTTGCCATGTCCTTCTCCAGGGGATCTTCCCAACCCAGGGATCGAACCCAGGTCTCCCGCTTTGTAGGCAGACGCTTTACCATCTGGGCCTCCGGGGAAGTTCACAAAGGTATATCTTACCAAATTGTTGACAGCTTAAGGGACAAGATTTCTTAAAATCTGGAAGAACGTTAATGAACCAGCAATATTTTAGACACATAATCATAAGAGTTATAGTTATCCTACATACCATTTTTGCAGTTTTGTAGAAGTCTCCTCACCAATGTCTCTATATAACTTGAGTCATGTTAAATGCCTTGTGGTGGGTGAAAGACCGATGGGGTTTGCCGTGGAGCCAGGAAGAACCAGGCAGACACCTGTTTAATTTACAGCCACTGTTAGTCTGTTTTAATGTTTCTGAGGCAGGAGCAGATGCTGCCGTGTTACAGGGGCAGACGGCAGGCGGTGAAGGGTCAGAAGGGTCAGAAGGAGGGACTTCAGCCGCATTTGCCACAGCCTTGATAGGTCCTGCTGCTCTTGCCTCTGCATGACAGTCAGCTGGGCGCTTCCCTGACATCAGGCTCAGTCCTGGTGGCGTGAACCCTCCCTCCCTCCACCAGCAGGGAAAGGCAGGCAGGCCAGCCCTTCCAGGAGGCTCCCTGGTGATGGGCATGGTCTGCACTGCTCATAGGCTTGCACGTGCTGCCTGGGCTGGGGCTGCCATCCTGGAGCCCACCTACCTTTACTCCCACTGGGGTCTTGGCATGGTGTCTGGAGGACTCTGGTGTGGGGGGCGTGGGAGTGCTGAATGATGGGATCTGGGGAGATGAGCTCTTCCCACCCAGAAGCTCAGCTCTCCCTGGACACCAGGTGCCACTGGCCTGGCCCCAGCCCTTGTCCACTCAGGCAGCCTGTTGGGGGAGATGCACTGGCCTGAGGCGTCTTCAGGACCAAGGCTACCCTGTCCCCAGTGCTCTGGGCACAGGTGTGCACCCTACCTGTCTACATGGGTGGCTTCTCCCTTCTAGAGGCTCCAAAGGGAAAGACATCAGCACCATCAAGTCCCTGAGGGTCCTGCGTGTGCTGAGGCCACTCAAGACCATCAAGCGGCTGCCCAAGCTCAAAGTGAGAGTCTGGAGTGGGGCCTGGAGGGGGGTGGGGCTGTGTGTGTGCATGTGTACCTATGTGTGTACACGTTTACAGGTAGACTTCGCGTGTGTGTACATGTGTGTGCACACACGTACATGTAGGAATGCATTGCGGGGTGCACATATGTATCTGGCCTGGCCCCCTGCAGCTTCCCGTGTAGGGTGGGGACGAGCATAGCTGAGGAGAGGCCCCCACGAGGGAGGCCCTACATTGTGTGCATGGGATGGGCTCTCAGCTCTGTGACCATCTCCGAGGGGGCTCCTTCTCTGCATGTCCTGTGAAGCTCTTCTTCTTCCACTCAGGGGCACCCACAGGACCAAGTGTTTTATCAGCAGCTGTAGTGCAGAGGTCAGGGTCACAGGGAGATGCCAGGAGAGCAGGGGTTGGGGGATATGGCTTTAGAATTGTGCTGCAGTCTAATTGTTGCTGAGCTTGTGCTTAAATTCACTTAATCCTCCAAGACTGTGCAGTAAAATGTTAGGAGAACCTTTGACCTGTAGGCCGTGGAGATACTAAGTGATGTGAGGTTCTGGGGGGTGGTTTGCTTAGAGCCCATGTTGAAGGGGCGGCTCAAGGGTGACTGAGGCACCAGGGGCAGGGCTGCCAGGGCAGCTGCCCATGTGTGGAGTGTGCCCCATGGGCCCTTGAGAGCCGGGTGCAGATTGGCCTCTGTGCACAGCCAGCAACAACCAGACCAGGGCAGCAGGGAGAGGTTCACTGGAGAACAGGTGGCCTGGGCAGTGGGAGCAGCTGGGAGTCCCCTCTGGTTCACGCACATGCCCAAGTCCTGCCTTGAGCTGGCCTCACATCGCCGGTTGTCTACCTCATCCCGAATGCCCCCGACGGGCAGAGGCCAAGCAGTGCCCTCAGTTTAGCCCTGTGCCTTCCCTCCGTGCTGGCCGGAGGCCTGGCTGAGTGGCCTAACGCTGGCCCCAGCCCCAGGCTCTCCGTGGTGTCGGGCCCCCTGCTGCACCAGCTCTTTAGCACCTCCTGCCCACCCGTCCGGTCCAGGAGGACCCTCCTGGTCCCCGGTGCAGACCCTTACGGGTCCCGGGCTGGCCCCGCCCCCTCACAGCCCTGCCCCTCCCCAGGCTGTGTTTGACTGTGTGGTGAACTCCCTGAAGAACGTCCTCAACATCCTGATCGTCTACATGCTCTTCATGTTCATATTTGCTGTCATCGCGGTACAGCTCTTCAAGGGGAAGTTTTTCTACTGCACCGACGAGTCCAAGGAGCTGGAGCGGGACTGCAGGTAAACTGGGCCCCCTACTGTCCCCAGGGCCAGCCTGGGCCCGTCCTGCCTGCACGCCTCAGGGGGCTCAGTGCGGCCTCCCCTGGACGCCGTGTCAACCCTCAAGATCCAGGCTGGGCCCTAAGGTCGGGGCAGCCCCAGGGCTGAAGCCACTTCCTCATCACTGAGGCCTTGGGCCCCAGCTGAGCAGACAAGAGAAGTGCCCTCAGGGAGGGGGGGGGGAAGGCTGGTGCCCATGTGAGCGCCATCCTAGACTTTGCACACAAAGGGAATCGTGTGCTCTGTGTGGCCCGCTGTACCCGACTCCCGCTGCTTCGGCGGTCAAGGTCTCTGCTGCTATGGCCCAAGTGGTCTCCCTCGCCTGACGGTTGGATGTCATTCCTTTTATCATCAAACCTCACTGAACGGATCTGCCTACCTGCTGGTGGACATTTGGGTTGTCCCCACGTTTGGGCTGCTGTGGTTACTGCTGCTTCGAATACATGTGCAACTTTTTCTGTGCACAGGTGCTCTCATTTTTCTCGAGGATAAGCCTGGAGGTGGGGTTGCTGGGCTGCGTGGTGATTCTCTTTGTCAGTTTCAGGAGCTGCCAAACTGTTTCCCACCAACAGTGTCTGAGAGTTCTGATTTCTTCACGGGCTTGCCAACACTGTTATTTTCCTTTTAAAAAATGTAATTATAGCCATCTTAGTGGGGATGAAGTGGTGTCTCATTGTGGTTTGATTTGCGTTTCCTTGATGATTCATGATGTAGAGCCTCTTTTCATGTGCATATTGATAATTTGTATGTCTTCTTTGCAAAAATATCTATTCAGGTCTTTTATCCGTTTTTAAAATTGAAATGTTCATCCATTGTATAACTGATTGTAATAGTTGTTAGTATAGTGCTGATAGAAAGCCCCTTATCAGACAGATGGTTTTCTGTCTTTAGTCCCATTTTGAGTGTTGATGATTTCCTTTGAAAAACAGAGCTTTCCGTTTTGACAAAGTCCAATTTACCTATTTTTTCTGTGGCCCCCTATATTTTCTTCTAAGAGTCTTATAGAGTTATACATTTATGCCTTTGATCTATTTTGAGTTAATTTGTACACATGGGGTGAGATGGGGGTCCACATTCATATTCTCACCTGTAGATACTCAGTGCTTTCAGCACCATCTGATGAAGAGACCAGTCTTTCTCCCCTGAACGGACGACCCTTT
Source organism: Bos indicus x Bos taurus (assembly GCF_003369695.1). Classification (NCBI taxonomy): domain Eukaryota; kingdom Metazoa; phylum Chordata; class Mammalia; order Artiodactyla; family Bovidae; genus Bos; species Bos indicus x Bos taurus. Next base: position 105,998,085 of record NC_040086.1, read on the forward strand.
TCAAAAGTTGGTTGACTGCAGACACGGGGGTTTGTTTAGATCCTTTGCCTTTGACCTCTGGCTCCCTCTGTGTTCCCACCCCCAGGGGCCAGTATTTGGACTACGAGAAGGAGGAGGTGGAAGCTCAGCCGCGGCAGTGGAAGAAATACGACTTCCACTATGACAACGTGCTGTGGGCCCTGCTAACGCTGTTCACTGTGTCCACGGGCGAAGGGTGGCCCATGTGAGTGCTGCCCGGCTCCTCACGGCTGCTCGGCGAGAGAGGGGCAGCTGGGTGGGGAGCTCAGACTCTGCACCTGTCACTAAGCAGATACGCCCTAGGCTCTGTGCTTCCTGGTGAGAGGAGGCCCTCCCTCTGGGAGTGGGCAGCCTGGAGGAGGAGGAGAGTAAGCCCAGAGCACAGTATCATGAGCTCCTAAAAATCCCCGCTCAGTGGCAGGGCGCTGGAGGGAAGAGGAGCTGGCTGCTGGCCTCATTAAGCGGAGCCTGAAGGATGCATGTGTTCAGTGCCGCGCTGGATGGCAGGGGCTGCCTTTAGGGCCGAGAGGACCATCCCTCAGAAGGTAGGGGCGATGCTCTGCCAGGAGACTCTGCTGAACTCAGGGCTTCCTGACAACAGGTGAAGCAGGGTATGGGTAGGTGACCTGGTGTGAAATGGGAGAGAGCCGGGCAGCACAGGACTTCTGGGCCTCTCCCGCTTCTCCTTGTAGGGATAGGACCTCAGGCAGCCAAGGCCTCCTCCTGGAGGTCCCCAGCAGCCCTGAGTACAAGCCCTTTGGGAGGGGCAGCCTGCTGCTGGGAGACACGGCTCTCCTGGGGAGCAGGCCTGGCCATGCATGGCACCACCCCAGCTCAGCCACAGAAGCCCTCCTGTGACGTGGGTCTTGTCTTTCCTGGGACCGTGTCCTCCTGGGCTCCCCTGATGTTTGGTGTTGGCTCTTGGCCCAGGGTGCTGAAACACTCAGTGGATGCCACCTACGAGGAGCAGGGCCCCAGCCCCGGGTTCCGCATGGAGCTGTCCATCTTCTATGTGGTCTACTTCGTGGTCTTCCCCTTCTTCTTTGTGAACATCTTTGTGGCCTTGATCATCATCACCTTCCAGGAGCAGGGGGACAAAGTCATGTCTGAGTGCAGCTTGGAGAAGAACGAGGTAGGACTCCCTGCCTTTCCATTTCCAGGCAGCTCCCTGGTGGGCAATGTGGTCAGGGCCCTTGGGCCTCCCTTCTGTGTGGGGACCACTGGCCAGCATGGGGTGGGGAGGGCTGCCTGGAGAAGGCCTTCTGTCATCGGGGCTCTGTGTGTGGCTGGGGGAGGGGGTGTGCAGGGGCTCGAAGGGGTCCAAGTTCTCACTTCTCCTTTCTCCCTCGCAGAGGGCTTGTATCGACTTCGCCATTAGCGCCAAACCCCTGACGCGGTACATGCCCCAGAACAAGCAGTCGTTCCAGTACAAGACGTGGACGTTCGTGGTCTCACCACCCTTTGAGTATTTCATCATGGCCATGATAGCCCTCAACACAGTGGTGCTGATGATGAAGGTGCGTGAGGCCTGCATGGTGGACTGCAGGCGCCCGTGGACACGGGGACTCGACTCTAGCCGGGGGGAGGGCCCGCTCCTCCTGGGGTGTTGGCAGCAGTGATACCACCCTGAGTGCTGGTCAGCTTGGGCTGCCTCCGCATCCCAGATTTCCTGGTTGTCCGTGGGCTGAGATCGTGAGAAGGTTCTGGAAGACACGGGGAGCAGGGAGGGCTGTCCCAGCGCGGCGGGTGTGTCTGCCCGCTGTGCTCTGACAGGAGGTCTTCATGAGCCTGGTGGGGTGGGTCAGGGCAGCTGAGCCCATGGCCAGCAGCACCTCTTCCTTGGGCAGTTCTACGATGCGCCCTACGAGTACGAACTGATGTTGAAGTGTCTGAACATCGTGTTCACGTCCATGTTCTCCATGGAGTGTGTGCTCAAGGTCATCGCCTTTGGAGTGCTGGTATGTGCCTTAGCCCCTCCAGGCCTTCTGGTGTCTGTGTTCTGGCCACCCCTGTGTAGGGGATCTTTGAGTGTTCATTATTTGGAGCTGGGATTCCCTGAACCCCCAGAGCACATATGACCCTGAAGGGGCCCCAGGGAAGCGACTGCCGGGTTCTGCCCCACCTCTGCCCCCACCCTGTTCCTGGAGGGGAGGGGATGTGCAGCCTTGTGCTCCGCCCACCTGCCCACGAGGGAGCCCATGTATCCTCTGCTACCTTCTTGACGAGAGGCCACCTCCTACAGCTTGTCTGCAGAGCCTCCCCACCCCTGCCAGCCCAGCACTAACTGCCCTTCTTTCTCTCCAGAACTATTTCAGAGACGCCTGGAATGTCTTTGACTTTGTCACTGTGTTGGGAAGTATTACTGATATTTTAGTAACAGAGATTGCGGTGAGTAGCTCTCCTGCCCCTGCAGGCCCTGAGCGGTCTCCCCACTGTGCCTCCAGGCCTGGGGGTTAGCTCCTCCTCAGAGGATGCTTCCCCACGAAGCTCCTCCCCAGAGGCGAGTTTGGGGGCTGGGTGTCCTATAGGCACATGCTTTATCTTGGGTAAGAAATTGGTTCCCAGAAGGTCTTCCAGGCTGATGGCTGGAGAATCACTGGGAGTGTAAGTGACCAGGAAGATAAGGATCTTGTAATTTCGTATGTGTCTAGTACGGATGCACCTGACAACTGGTTCCAAAAAGATACAACTAAAGCCAAGAAGGATTTGGAGTATTTTAAAATATCAGGTTTGTTTTACATACGTGTGTGTGTGTGCACACGCACACATGCTGGAGATTCTAGTTCTTACTAAAATGCATGGATTATATCTGAAAACTGACTGAGGGCTAGAGCATGAACATGTCTCAACAAACTTGAAATAATCTGAGTCATAAGCGGTGTTCTTCAAGCACAACAGATCAATAGGATCAAAGATAAGAACATCTCTATCAACGTTTCTTATGTTCAATTCCCTAGGAACAGACGCTGAGATGAGGGTTCTTGTAAAAGTTATTTTTTGGGACATGTTCCGAGGCAGAACCTCGGGGAGAGCTTTGGGGAGGTGGGTGGGGAGAGAAGAACCACAGGGGCTGAGGCTCCAGCTCCATGTCGGGTGAGCTGCGGAGTTCTGTGCCCACCAGGTCTCGGCTAAAGGCTTGCCTGGGGTGTGGATTCCCAGGTACCCGAGTGCCCTGAGGCAGGTAAAGCAGGCTCCCGCAGCCTGTGCTGCTGGGCCTAAGGGCCACATGCAGGGCGGGGGCATCTGCTTGCAACCCTGGCCCCACCCGGCTCTGCCTACTCTTCATGTCAGGTCCTGTCTCTGGCTTCAGATGGTGCTGGTCATGACCTCAGGGAGGAGGGAGTTGATGGGAGGAGGAACAGGGTGCTCACGGGGACCCACGTCATCTTGGGATCTTTGCTGTGGCCAGCCCTCTGCTGCTCTGGTTGCTGGTCATACCAAGTGAGCCAGCGTTCATGCTGCACCGCCAAGGCCCTGCTTGCTGTGCCCTGTGGTGGCTCTAGCTGCTATGATGGTGCAGGCACAGTTCAGACTGGTCCAAGAAACTTCTAGAAAGGCCCCTGGGAGCCCCCTGATTTCCAGACAGACTTCTCCCTGCCCCACGCAAGGGCAGCTCTGCCCTTCACACCTTGGCTGTGAAGAGCCCAGAGTCACAGGAGCCAGGGTGGCCTCCTGGGTCCCACAGAGGAAGCTGTCTCCACCTGTTTGAGTCTGGACTCCTAGATGTGCCTCACTTGAGTTTGTGGGATGGTGGCGCAAAGTCCCCCTGGGCTCCTGTGGGTGACAGGGCCCACCTCTACGTTGGGCCCTTGTTTCCCAAATCCATGCATGTTTTCAGGTTGGGCACCCAGTATATCTATCGGCCGCCCACTCCTCTTGAAGGACAGCTCCGCCATCCCAGTGTCTTTTCTGTGCCTGCGAGAGGCTGTCCCGGCGTTTCACCCGGCCGACACCTGAGTGATGTGGAGGCTGACATGCTAGCGGGTCCTGGGTCTCTCGCCCTGTTGGCCCTCCTTTCTCCTCTAAGTGGATGTCGTGTGGAATCTCCTTCTGGTACATCTCTGACGCTAGTGCATCAGCCAAGGCAGGCCTGACCCGAGATGTGAGTGGTCCCTGTGGAGACCCATCACTGCTGTTTCCAGGGGAGAGTTTCCCACAAAGTGACTGCTGGCAGCACCAAGTATGGCTCTCCTTAGAGGCCTGCAGGTGGCCTCTGCTTGCAATGGGCAGGTGTTCAGTAGTGGCTGTGGCTGTATTCGCTTTGCTGAGGAAGAGCCTGGCTGTCGGGCCCAGGCACAGGCTTCCCCCAGCTGTCTCAGTCCCTGCCTCTGTGGGTCTGCCGTGTGAGTGGGGCTGGGGACGGAGGCCTGCTGCCATCGTCGGCCAGTGCGTCCAGGGTGCGTGGGTTTTAGTGCCTCTGTGGCTGTGGGTGCCGGGGTGGTGTTCACATAGGACACATAGTGTCCGTTCCCAGGTCCAGCCGGTGCCTCTGCCCCAAACCTTGTTCCCTCCAGAGGCCTGAGCAAGCTGGAGTCCTTGCCTTATCACAGACAACTTCTCCCTACACACACACACACACACACACACACACACACACACACACACACACGTACCCATGCCATGGTAGATTGCGCACACCACTCAGAGCTCTGCCTCACACTGTCTCTTGGGTGGCCCTGCCTGGGGCTCTACTGAGGGCTGTACTAGTATATCAAGCCAGTCCCTCCATAACCAGGTTTTGAGTTTTACGGCCCAGTTTTAGTGGCCATCCCACGATGTGCTGGGAAAGGGTGACCTGAGAAGAGACTGGTGTGACAGAGGCGAGAGGCTGGCTGGGCCTTCCTGTCATGTGACTGTGGCCTCTAGACTTGCTGCCGTGTGGCCCTAGATATGGCATGTCCATTGTGCCCCGGGCTGTTGCTGGGCCTGCAGCACATGACTCGTGAGGGCAACTTTGGTGCCATAGATACGGCGTCTCATGGTCAGACAGTCTCTGTAGGACCTTGTAGCCAGGCATGACATCTCTGCAGATGATGTGAATCTTTGCTCCAGGAGCCTGCTGCTGCTGCTGCTGCTAAGTCGCTTCAGTTGCGTCCGACTCTGTGCAACCCCATAGACAGCAGCCCACCAGGCTCCCCCATCCCTGGGATTCTCCAGGCAAGAACACTGGAATGGGTTGCCATTTCCTTCTCCAATGCACGAAAGTGAAAAGTGAAAGTGAAGTCGCTCAGTCCTGTCTGACTCTTAGCGACCCCATGGACTGCAGCCCACCAGGCTCCTCCGCCCATGGGATTTTCCAGGCAAGAGTACTGGAGTGGGGTGCCATTGCCAGGAGCCTAGGTGACTATATTGACTTTCATGTGGGGACTTCGAGGGCCCCACACAGGTGTTTATCTCCCACAGATATTCCTAGCACCATGGGGCCTGCTGGGGCTTGTGGTCCAAGTGGCAGGCTCCTGACACTGCAGTGTGGACCTGCTAGAGAGCCTTCTCTTGCTCTGAAACCTGCTGCTTTGCGTCAACTGATAAATGGAAGCAGCGGTCTTTCCTTAGGTGGGCCTGCTATCTCCAGGACACACAGAGTCTTCCAAGAGTAGGAGGCGTGAGGTCCAGTGGGGTCCATGTTCAGGCATGGCTCACACCACTGGATTATAACACTCTTGTACACTAGATTTCCACCTCAAACATGGGGAAAGGCCATTTCAATGCTAAATATGTTCTAGAGAATAGAAGAGGGAACATTTCCTAACTAGTTGTATGAGGCTACATCATACAATGTAGCCTTGAATCTTGACATCAAAAATTTTAAGAAGAGTGTAAGAAAGGAAGATCATAATCCATACTCACTCATTAACATAGATGCAGAATTCAAAACAGCATGTAAGCAAGCCAGATCCCGCAGTGTCCAGGAAGAAGTGCAGTCAGGTTTATCCCAGGAACACCAGATTCCACAACAGAAAGTCTATCTCTGTAATTTACATGAACAGGTCAAAGGACACTGTTAATAAGCCTGTCACAGATGCAGAAAAGATACTCAATAAAATTCAGATTTTATTCGTGATGGAAACGATTAGCATGTGTTACCTTGATGAAGAGCATTCACCAAGAAGCCCTATGCAAATATCTACAGTGGTGAAATTTGGAAAGAATTCCCTTTAAAATCAGAAAAGGACAATGATGTCTGTAACCACTACTTCTTTTCAACATTGAACAATATATCAACAGTTCAGTAAGTTGTGTGTCAGCTTAATAAGAACAGATTTTTGTCTGCTTTGCTCACTGCTGATTCCAGTGCTTAAAATAGTGCCTGGCAGTGTGCAGGCGTTCGTAAGTACTTGCCGAATGAATAAGACAGAAAAAACAAAGGGAATGCTTAAGTTTCAGAAGGGGACTACGTAAACTGCCATTAGTCGAAGAAGACGTATCATCTGTGGATGAAATCTAGGATAATCTAAAACTAATTGAATGTGAGGTTGCTCAAGAGAGTGCATTGTATTTCGTTACAACATCAGCACTCCTGACGATAAACCTAACAAGGTGTGTGTGCGAGATCTCTTTGTGCAAAATTATTAAACTTTATTGACAGATACTAAAGAAGACCTGCATAGATGGAGGTGTATGTCATGTTAATAAGTAGTGTCAATGTCATAGAGATGGCGATTTTCCCCAGTTGATCTATAGATTCAATGCAATTTCAATAAAAATACCAATTATTTTGCTTTTCTTTTTGTTTGTCTCTTTTTATGCAGTTTGGCAAGTTGTTTTTAGCATTTGTAAGAAAGAGAAAGGCTCACAAATGGCCAAGATACTTGAGAAGAAGGTGCTCCTGGGGGGCTGTGGTGGGGAGGCTGCTCCTGACAGTGAGGAGACATCCTGGGAAGTTGTAGCAGTTAAAACAGTGTGGCATTGGCGTAGGCATAGCTCAAGAGCCTGGACACGGACTCGGTTGTATTTGGAAACTTGGTGTGTGACTCACTGTGGGTGTAACTGATGAACAACACAGGGGAAAAGAGACGTTGGATCTTAGTTCATACATTCACGAAAATGCGGCAAATGGGTGAAAAAACATAAGTGTAAGAGACAAAACTTTAACAGTCTTAGAAGAAAATACAAGAGATTATCTTTAAGACCTTGAGATAGGGATGCTTTGTTAAGCAAAATATATGTAAAGTACCAGCCATAACTGGAAAAGATTGTATAAAATAAAGTTTTTGTTTATCAAAAGGAGGAATGCCGATCCGTGAAGAGGGAAAGGACAGTCACATCACACTCCTTCACGTATGTGTGTTAAGACACTTGTGCAGTGCCTGTGGTGTGCTCAGCACTGTCCTAAGTGCTGGGACAAAAGGTGCAACTCTGTTTCATCCTAGTGGGCAGGACTCACAGTGCCAGTGACGGTGGGAAGACAGAGCAGAGCGCGTGAGGACTGGGTGCTTGTGTGTCATGAGGCGCAGCTCCAGGCAGCGAGCTGGGCTCACGCGGAGGCGGAGCCGGTCAGAGCTGCGGGCAGCAGAGGCCCCCTCCGGGCTGAGGGGGTGGGTACGCTGGCTGCACAGGGAAGGCTGTGCAGTCAGTAGAGCTTGGCTTTTCTTCTGAGTGAGATGGGAGGACTTGGAGGCTTTGTGAGGAGCGACACTGTCTGGCTTTTAAGGCCACAGCCCTGGTGGCTCTGTCGAGAAGTGTGTGCAGGTGCAGGCAGAGGCTGTTTTAGCTGGATTGTCCTAGAAACAGACGTGAGACAGGGTGTGGTTCAAGTTGTTATCTGGAAGCGAGTGGGAAGGAAGGTGGGGCAGCTCTTGGAAGATGCTGGCAGGTCAGCTGCTGTTATATCCCTGGGCATCCCCACCAGGCATTGTCTTCCACAGGTAGAGAGGGCCAAACAATCAGCCTGTATTGGGCTTCCCTGGTAACGAATCTACGTGCCAATGAAGGAGACCCGGGTTCAATCCCAGGAAGATTCCCTGAGAAGAAAATGGCAACCGACTCCAGTATTCTTGCCTGGAAAGTCCCATGGACAGAGGAGCCAGGCGGGCTGCTGTCCATGGGGTGGCAAAGAGTTGGATATGACTTAGTGACTGAATAACAACTCATCATTTATTGACGTTAGGCTGCAGGCCTTGTGTCCTGGCCTGGAAAAGCTTTCAGGAACAAAGATATAAGCTGTGACAACTGGATATTGGGCCACAGAAGATGTGTATGTGGCCCAGCATTACTGCCATGAGCCAGGAGTGGAGCTGGGGAGCTGGGGTGCAGTGAGACATGGTCAAGTTCTGGGTGTAACTTCAAGGTAGAGCTGTAGATGAATCAGATGGGAGTGTGAGAGATGAAGCAAGGATGGCATCAGAATTTTTTTCTGAGCACTTGGAGAAGTGGTCGGTCTTTCATTGAAAAGGGAGAAAATTGTGAGGAACAGGTTTTCTGATGACCGTCTGGCTGCACTTTATCCGTGTTAGAGGTCAGTCCGGCTGCCCTCCCTGGAGTCGTCCATGGGCAGCCAGAGGAGACTCGGGCCAATAATGTAAGGCTGGGAATTGTGAGCCTGTAAGATGAGATGGTGTGAGATCCACGGGAGCAAAGAGTGTGAGGCCAGCACGTGGTGACCAGGGCTGGAGGGCAGAGGCCTTCCAGACCCCAGGGGAGGTTAGTGTCCAGAGTGTGCGAGGCTCTTCTGTGAGCCCAAGGCATCTTACAGAGCAGAAGACACGCCACGGAAAGATGCTCAACCTTATTTGTAATCAAAGAAATGCAAAGTGAAACAGCACCGAGATGCCATTTCATAGTTACTGGTTTGTCAAACAGAAATTCCGACGTGGCCAGCGGTGGGTGAGGATGTGGGTGCTGCTGCTGGGTGTCTGGGGAGGTCGGGCACATCTGTAGCTACAGCCTCCGAGGTACAGGTGTGCAGGGTGCCTGAGCGGATGAGCCTGGAGACGTTCACTCTGATGTTCGTGGCAGTGTCTGCAGCAGCAGAGCCTGGAGACGCTCTCCACTCTGATGTTCGTGGCAGTGTCTGCAGTGGCAGCAGAAGTGGTTTGTGGACACAGTGAATGAAATCTTCATCAGGAGGACGCCTCTCAAATTGACATTTGCTCAGAGTCAGAGCACAAGTTCACCCAAGCCCACGAGGGCTACATACAGTCTAATCCCATCACAGAGTTAAGAAAAGACAAGTATAGCTCATTTTAAGTTTGAGCTAAAACAGTAAAGAAAAGCAATTATTAACAATAATTAAGTGTAGTTACTACATCTTGTGGAGGGGGGCATGGCAACCTACTCCAGTATTCCTGCCTGGAGAACCCCCAGGGATGGAGGAGCCTGGTGGGCTACAATCCATGGGGATCGCAGAGTCAGACACAACTGAGCGACTAAGCACAACTACATCTGGGGAAGAGAGAGACAGGAAGGGCTTTCAGAGGAATGGTGACATTCTGGTTTTTAAGCTGGATAATGAATATATGGATAATTTATCATCTTTATTTAAAAAACATGTGTGTATATATATAATTACACGTATTCTTTTGTTTACATGAGATGTTTCATGGTGTTGAGAAGTTAATGATCTGAACAATCCAGGCTGAGAGCTGCCATTTTAACAAAAAAAAATCAAGGGTGTTTGTTGTACTAGCTGTTGGCCTTGCAGTACGGTCTGGGTGCTGCCCGTTCACTGTGGGCTTCCCGCTCAGAAACGGTTCCCCTGTGTGCTCTGCTTCCCTGGACACAGGAATCTTTATTCCCCTGGAAAAAAGGATCCGAACACTGGGCTTCCGACTGCAAGGGCACAGTCCCGGGGGTTTGGGCACGTGTGTGCCTCGTCAGCAGGGGGTGGAGGCTCAGGTGGCTAATGTCATCGACGTGCTGTCTCCCAGGGATGCCTCTCCAGAGAGAGGCCCCTCAGCTGCTGGACTCTTGAGGGGCAGCTTGCAGATGTTTGAGACCCTCCAGGGCAGCCTCCCTCAATCCTGCACACCCAGCAGTTCTGGTGGGAGTGTTCAGAATCCGCCTGGTCTCAAAGCTCAGCTGCCCAGCTGCTAGTGATTTCCGAGGGCAGTCTTCTTGCTGCTCTGCCTGGAGGAGGGAAGAGGAAAGCAAGCCGCCCTGTGGGTTTCCGTGTTGCTTCTCTTTCTCCATTTGTAGTCACTTCATCTGTTACTTTGTGGATGCACTTTTTTTTTCCTGAGGCAAAAATATGAGTGTCAGTTCCCACTCCCAACTTAAAAGTCGCATAGAGCAATAGTCTTAATAACCAGGGTCGCATAGAGAAAGTGCTCCAAACAAGCATGAAACTGACATTGATTTCTTTGCCTGGAATAAAAAAATAAGTGTCTGTGAGTCATCTTTGGATTTGCATTACAAACAGAAATGCAAATGACGCCTCTGTCTGCGTAACCTACAGATTTCAAAAATGTGTTTTGATTTGGTTCATTTTTAAGCAAAATATGCAGTTTACCAAAATCCTAAAAATTTCCAGTGAAGTATTCAGAGTTTGAGTTTTTGCTTGTGTTGATGACTCATTTTCTCTTTTGTTTTCTGTTTTTGTTCTTGATTTACCTTAACCTACCTGCTGACTCACGCCACCCAACATACAATGCGAAAACCATGTCTCCGTCTGTATGTTGCGCGCCTGCTGCTCAAACATCCCAATTTGTAAATAACACGCAAATATCCATCCATGAAAACATCACATATAGGAAACGGTTGGTTTCATGACTTATACAGTTCTTAAAGCTCTTTGTTTTGCTTGCTCTGCTCTCCTTTTCCTCTGCTTCCTGTCACCCTCACCGCCGCCCTCCTGTGCTCAGAGCCCAGCTGTACCCGCCCCCTCTGGCCTCTAGTGCGCTCTCCCTGGCTCCTGGCCTTCTGAGGGCCCTCAGGGGCCACTTGATCACAGGAACTGGCCTTGGGCCAAGAGAGGAGATAGGGGCTTCTGAGAGAGAGGCAGGTAAGTGTCGAGACTGAGTCAGCATTGGGGGTGGGGGTTGCTGGGTGCGAGGTTGGAGCTGCTCCCTGTAAAGTCCGCGGTTTCTGCTGCAGAGTCATCTCCCTTCTGCTCTACCTCTGTTGGCCAGCAGACCAAGTGGGCTTGGGTCCACCTCTGACGAAGTCTCCTGTTGGGTCCTTCCTGGACAGACCTTATGTGGAGGCCTGGCTGGGGGGCACGAACCTTGGGGGATGGTCCTGACTGAGTAGGAAGAGGGCCTTTGCCCCAGGAGGCAGCAGAGAGCTGGGCCTCCATCCAGCACCATGGATTCCCGTGTGCCCTGGTCAGCGAGCTTGTGTGGAGCCCATGTAAGTGGGGTGGACAGGGCGTCCTTCCGGGTCTGAGGACAATCTGAGGGAGAGTGGGGACGCTGGAGCAGACTGAGCCGAGGCCTCGGCTGGAAGTTCATGCAAAGAGCAAATGTTTCAGGTTCCTGAACAGAAGGTGAATGTGGTAAAGCGTTTCACAATCAGCAGAAAAGCTTGAGTTTTGAGAAAAAGACATTTAAGCTGCACAAGTACCAGGCTGCATCTTTAGCGCAGGCTCTGCTGGTGTCGTCAGGCCTCCGCTCAGCCCTTCCTGCCGCCCCCGAGCAGGCCCCTCGGGCTTACTCCTTTTCTCTCTGTCTTTCCTCCTGTCTCCCCCATCATCAGTCCCCTTGAGAATGAAGCTGAGTAGGAAAGCAGCTTGTTCCCCGTGCGGCTGCACCTCCTCCCCAGCACATGTGGGGCCCCCGGCACCTGTGCACAGTCTGAGGGGGAGCCCCTCATTCTGCTGTGAGTCTGCCCAGACGCAATGATGTGCTTGGACACAGGAGGTGAGGGCCTTGGCCTGGGGTCCACTTACCTTTGTGGCTCCCATCTCAGTTTTCTCAATGATTCCTCACCCCCAGGCGTGACGTCCTAACACCGCCACCGTGGGGAGGAGGAAGCAGGTGCTCAGTGGAGCTGGGGACCAGTGTCCCCTCAGTGTAAAGCAGCTGCCGCATTGAGGGGTGCAGCGTTGACCTTTCTGGCTCAGAGGCAGGGGTGATAAGGGGGCCCTGACTTGAAAGTCGCTGTGTCTACTCCAGGCTACAGCAGAAACCGTGGACTCTGGGGGTGGGGAGGGTTGTGTCCACCTCCAGGGGTCGGCTGAGGCCAGGGGTGGCCGTGCTCAGCCGTGGGGAGGCCGCCGTGTGCTTGCTGCCCCCACTGTCCAGCATGCGGCCCGCTTGGTGGTGTCTGGTGGCTCGTGCCCTGGGTGCAGCCATGATGTGCTCAGGCCATCACACTGCTTGCGGCATCTGTAGCTGCCTCACCATCCTCCTTCATGACTCTCTAGGGCTGTCTGTCTGTTGGCACCCCACCCTCTCCTAGGTGCCTACTGGAGCCCCGAGGAGAAAGTCTGGGAGGATGGGTGGGGCCTGGGTGTCAGTGGGAAGTGTTATGTGGCTGAGCTCTGTGTCCAGGGACTTGAATGGACAGCACCTTCCTCTGTCTGCTCTGGTATCCGTCCCTTCTTTATTACCCAGAAGACTATTTCCTCCCACTATTTTCAGGAGATCATCTTGTCTGTGCCAATTGCCTGAGCAAATTGCTTTTGTCCTGGCCCCTCCAGGTGCACATGCGCAGGTGGTTTCAAAATGAAGAAGCCTGAGGAGGCAGCCCCTCACCCTTGCTGGGCTTCATTGTCCTGTACAAAGGGCTCCCTGACACCCTAAAAGGTCCCCCTTCCAACCTCCTGAGATCACTGGCTCACCTGAGAGTCCTCAAGGCCCAGGGGACTCAGATAGAGAGTGTGGATGTATCTCATCTACCCTGTCTGCCCTGAGGGTCTCTTTCCCCAGCTCGAGCTAGTGAGGGAGCTGCAGGCAAATGAGAACCCCCTCCAGGATCACGTCCCGAGGTCCACTCTGCCTTCTTGCTGATCTGGACCACAGTCAGCCCTTCTGTGCCTGTGAACTGCCCTGTCCCCCTGTGGAATTGTCTAAAACTCAGCACCACCGCCCAGGGTAACTTATGTCCCTCACCAGCACAGTCCAGAGTCCCAGGTGGAAGTGAAGAAGCCAGCCCCTGAGATGAGGCAAGCAAGGGGTGGAGTGAGGCCTGTCCCCCGACAGACACCTCGTCCTAGCCAAGATCAGATGGGCAGCCCTGGAGCGGGACGCCGTTCCTCCCAGACCCTGCCACCTCCTGCACGTGCTCACCGCGGCTGCTGCCTCATTCAACACCTGCTCTCTTTTCTCTGTGTCTGACCACTGAATCTGGCAACACAATGTATCTAGCCTGAGCTGCTTGCGTATTTTAAAACAGCAAAGTGTGAGGAAGCTGCTCTCAGGCTGCGTGTGGGTGGGCAGAAGAGGGCACCTGGTCTCTAAGCAGGCAGGGCAAGAAGCCCCCCATGCCCATGAGCACCCCTTTCTACTCAGGGACACTGCCCAGAGCCGGGCCCCCTGAAAGGGATGTGCCAGGGATTCGGGTGCCCTTGAGCCAGGGTGGAAGCGTTACTCCCGGGTCATCCGTGGAGCCCAGAGATTATCGGTTTGCTCTGTGCTTGACTTTAGACCCTCTGGATGAGGGCGTGCTGTGAGACATCTCGGGTTCTCTGGAGCAGAGACTGGTCTGGGGGCTACGGAGGGGGCTTCTCGGGTGGCAGCAGCGGGGCCGCCACCACCTACAGCTCCTGTCAAGACTTGTCTGCAGGTCCCTGCCTGGCCCCAGAGGACGTGTCCGCCCCTCTGCTGGGCCCCGGGTGGCAGGGCCTTGCTGGCATGTGGGAGACAAGGGCATGGCCCTCGAGTCTGAGGAGAGGCAGCCCCGCCCAGTCCCTGGGCTGCTCAGCTGTGTCCTGAGAGGCGGTCAGTGTCGGAGGCCTGGCTGCGGGCAGCCTCCCGTTCCCCCTGGCAGCAGGGAGCTGCTTCACAGGACTCATCTGTCCCTCCCTGTGGAGGGAGTGTCTCTGATTTGCTGCATGAGAAGTTGTTTGCAATGACAAGCTTTACTTCTGGAAGATTTTCTGGTGGCTGATTGCTGCTTAGACTGTGAAGCAGTGACTTTTTGTTTCAGTCTCTCTCTTCACCTGCTTTTCTTTGGGACACAGTGACTTGGGGAGGTGGGTGGGGAGCAGCCTCCCTGTGCCTGTGGGAGGCTGGTTTCTGAAGGTCAGAGCACAACCTCTTTTCCCTGCAGAACAACTTCATCAACCTCAGCTTCCTCCGCCTCTTCCGTGCTGCCCGACTCATCAAGCTGCTCCGCCAAGGCTACACCATCCGCATTCTGCTCTGGACCTTCGTCCAGTCCTTCAAGGTGAGGCTGGGCGTGGCCAGGCGGGGCCTGACCTCTCCCTCGTTGTGCCGGTGGGGGAGCTTCTGCCCTACCGCCCTGGCACTCTCCTTGGGAAGACCAGGGTGGGTGCCACCCCTCCCATGGCCCCCGTTGTTCCTGTGAGTTTGTAAGGACACTTTTAGTTTTACAGAGAGTATCTTGTTTATGCTCACAAAGGGCTGAAGTGGCTTTTATGACTTGGTTTGTAAATGAAGATGATGGGCACTTGGTGAAGGGGCTTGGTGGTCACTGGGGCTGGGTCTGAGGTCAGCTAAGGCTGGTGCTGCCCGGAGACCCAGCCAGTGTCCACTCTCTGGATGTGGTGCAGGCAAGGGGGCTGATGGCTCTCCTGGCGCTGAGCCGGCCTCCTTGTGTCTCTGCAGGCCCTGCCCTATGTGTGCCTGCTCATCGCCATGCTGTTCTTCATCTACGCCATCATCGGCATGCAGGTGGGTGTGTGCAGGGCCATCGCATGACAGCAGGGACTGGTTGGCACTCAGCAGTGTTTCTATGAGCCAGGTGCCAGTCTAAGCACTTTATGAACTTAATTCTTAGAAAGACTGTTCTGTAGCTGAGGCCAGGCATTGCCACCCTTTGTGGGCAGATGTGCGGTCCTCCTCTTGTGTGGAGTCCTGCTGGTCTGTGTCTGGGCACCGGTGGGCACGGTTGCCTGGGTGCTGGGCTTGCACAGTGAGGAGTGTTTGAGCACATCTGCATGGCCTGGGTGGCCTGCGCCGCAGCAGCTGGTCGTGCCTTTCGCCCAGGAGCACTTCTGAAGGATGTAGGGATGGGAGGTGGTCTCAAATGTTAATTTGTGGTGGGAGGAGACAGTGTCTAAAAGGTTAGCTGAAAACTGATTTTTAAACTCTATTTTCAGAGATTGAAAGTTCTCTTGCTTGAACTTTACTGAGATCTGATGTTATTTAAAACAAATATATGTTTTTCATGCTTTGGTCTATGGACATACAAAAACACAGCCCAGTGATCTTTGTTTTTGATGGATATATGATAATTCATAAATTTTCAGCTGGATTCCAGATTTTAAGCTGCTTAGAGTGAGGGGCTTATTTGCATTTCTAACCCTGAAAGAAAGAAATTAAAATGGGTACAAAGCCCATTGTTGTGTTTGCACAAAAATGTTAAAAAAAACTTTCAAGTGATCTATCAGAGTATCAGTATAGTTACTGTTTTGGGGTCATTGATGAGAGAGTGAATTTTAAAATGATTCCTTCCTTTTGTCTAGCAGAGCCCACCGAAACTTAGCTCTGGGCCCCACTTTTTACTGGTTATGCTGTTTGGTCCTGGACAGGCTCAGAGCCAGAGCCCGTGCAGACCGGGCTGTGGGACAGTGGCATGTTAGACTTGCCAGGCGCTTCCTCTTCCCTGGAAGTGAAGGCGCAGATGCCGCGGGGGCCAGACACCCGGGCCCTGTACCCAGCAGCAGTACTGGCAGCTCTGTCGGGGTCTCTGGGTGAGGGCGGTCCCAGCCCGTGTGGCCCCCACTGCACGCCCACAGCCTCCTGCCTGGCCATGGCTCCTAAGGACCCAGCGCACTGGTCTGCAGTGCTGTCTGCCTTCCTCTCCACTGCAGGTGTTTGGAAACATTGCTCTGGATGACGACACCAGCATCAACCGTCACAATAACTTTCGGACGTTTCTTCAGGCCTTGATGCTGCTCTTCAGGTGTGTTGTGGGAGGTGGAGGTGGGTCCAGAATCAGAGGCTCCTCCTCAGTGTGTTGTATAGAGGTAGGTCCAGGCTCAGGGACCCCTTCATTCAAGATGGACCCCACCCTCCACTCCTCGTCATACTGGCTTCTCTATGGGGGACCTTTCCAGTTTCTCCTCCCTTTCTGCTTGTCCTTCCTTAATGGCTCCTGGGCCTGACGGGAGGCCCCCGAAGCAGTCAGTCTGAGACCCCTGGGCTGGGCTGGCTTGCCTACCTTGTCTCTGCTGCCCAGTGAGGTCTTGAAGCACAGGTGTCAAAAGAGCCTTTCTTGGTGTGCCAGCCCCAAGCTTCCCATCAGCTTGCCTTAGTGATTTCAGGGATCTCTGGGATCAGGAAAAGCGGGCAGCAGAGAGCTGCTGTCGACAGGGTGCACCCGCTCAGTGGCCCAAGGGACCAACCGGCCAGACATGTGGGTCTGAGGGCAGCTCCATCCGCCTCTGTTGCTCACAGTGGCTGCAGTTCCCACGGCTCCAGGGTGCAGTCAAGGGGTGCACCAGGGCAGAGCCTTGAGGAGCACCGACTTGTGTCAGCTCAGAGGCCTCCCTGCAAAGGTGTATGGGGGATGGCTCCCTAGCCATTTCTCTGAGGCATGGACACACGTGGACTGTGGCTGTCCACCGCCCTGACGTAAGAAGGCACTCGTGGGTAGAGCCCAGAGGGTCGAATGTGTCTCCTTCATTCACTGTGATCCTCAGGGAGGGCGGAAATGTGGTCTCTCTAATAATTTATGATGAGGGGCCTCATAATAAGTTAATATTTAATTAATAAATAAACAGCAGACCCCACCTTGGGCCCCTTCCTGAGCTTTCCCTGCTATGTCCACTTTTGGGGACACCCAGCTCAGCTGACCCTATGCAGATGTATTTGGGGGGCTGTGGGAGTTCATTTTTTGGAGGGTGAGCTCAGCCCAGGCCTGCTTCACTGAGCTGCCTGGAGAGAGTTTCTGACTTACTCTTTGCCTCAGACAAACAGGATCCTTAGGCTGACACTTCCCCGAGTAGTGTCATTTCTCCGGACTTTAGTTCTTACATGCACTTTATTTCTTTGTTTATTAATATCCTGCTTCATGTCACAAAATATATGAAGCCAGCCTTGATTTTAAACCTTTGATCTCAAAGACCTCTGTTCCTTCCTCATCACATGGGCACCCTCATCATTCAGGCTCGGCACAGGCTGAACCAGCCATTGTCAGTGGGGAGTGGACCCAGCTTCTGCCCAGGACTGACCACACAGAGGCATGCTGGGCCACCTGCAAGTCTGATGCACATCTGGCCCCTGTGCTGGCTTCATGCACAGGAGCGGAAGGCCACGCAGGCGGGCTTCTGCAGTAGCTGCTCAGGCTTGAGGGTTCCTGATGTGCTCCAGAAACAGTAGAGGCGGGGGTGGCTGCAGTAAGTGAATGGGGACCGTGGTAGGGGATGAGGCGGCTGCAGACCCACAGAGCTCTGGGCAGTCATGTAGGGGTCACTGGGGAGGTCTCTGATCTGATCTGGGCTACTGGGCGGGGGAACATCCAGTTAACCAGCTGTTGCTGCAGCTCAGAAGCGGTTGTTGCTCAGCCCAGGGAGGTAGGGGTAGTAAGAGCCTGGCTGGTTTTGAAGGCAGGTCAAGATGTGGTGAGAGAGAGAAGGCAAGGATGACTCCCAAGTCTCTGGCCTGAGCACTGGGAAGGATGGAGTCACTGTGTCCTGAACCCAGGAGGACTGGGCGGCACACGCTGGGGAGGAGATCAGAGGCCGCGGAGGGGGCTCCCCATGGTGCTGACTTCGGGGCCATGATTGCTTTCCTGTAACACGTGCTTTCCCACATAGCATCAACTTGAAAATCTAATGCCAGAGGTTTCTTTTTAAGAATCAGCATCTGTTACCCAGACCTAACACCTGTGCAGGATCCCTGTGGGAGGGAACGCAGTTCTCCTAAATTCCTGGGCTTCCTTCCCGGCCAGTCCTGGGCCTTCCCTCCTGGCCTCACGCTCTGCCCTCCTCTCAGGAGTGCCACCGGGGAGGCCTGGCATGAGATCATGCTGTCCTGCCTCAGCAGTCGGGCCTGTGATGAGCTCGCCAATGCCACGGAGTGTGGGAGTGACTTCGCCTACTTCTACTTTGTCTCCTTCATCTTCCTTTGCTCCTTTCTGGTGAGTCCTGGACCCTGTGCACACCCCATTGCCACTTCTGCCTGTCTCAGACCAACCTGAGTCCCCCTGCTCTCTTGCTGACATCTGATTTTGACCCATGATGCATGAAAGCTGATTCCATGTTGATGGTCCTTGTTTCCCTGGGGATGAGGACCACGTTAATCCTGAAAGGACCCACTGAGTAATGAGCTCCTGTGGGCCTGCCTTTACTCCTGTGGAAAGGGCCTTGCATTTCTGTGGGGCACTGTCCCTCAGTTCTCAGCTAGAAGGACTTGCACCGTGGTGGCGAGATACAGGCGCCAGCACTCCAGCCAGCCTGCCTGTGCCTGATGCGGTTCAGGAAACTCATGGGGTCAGGCTGGAGGTGTCCGCGGGCCACATCACAGTGAGTGGACTTTATCACGAGTCAGCAGAAGCCTCTGGGAGATGATGCACAGTGACATCGTCTGCTTGACATCTTAAAACCTCACTCTGGCTTCTGGTCAGGAGAGGCTGTGTGCGGCCAGGAGCTGATTGGAAGTGACAGTTGGAGAAGGGAGGGTGAGAAGGAAGCTGTGTGACGGGGGCCGCCCTGTACAGGCAGAGCTTACGTGACTGGTGACTGAACATGGGCATGAGAGAAAGAGGGGAGAGAGCTGTGTTCTGGGGCTTGCGGGGGTGAGGCAGTGAATGATATTCCCCCAGGTGGAAGGCTGGGGAGCTGCGGGTGTGGTGGGCGGGGAGGCAGTGGAGGCGCGGGGGAGCCTCTGGCTGGAGATGTAAGTTCGCTGTCTTTAGTGTTTGGTGTATCAGTCAGGCTGGATGATACCCTTGAGGTCCCTGTGTGGTCCAGAGACCCGCGACTTAAGCATCACCTGAGCACTTGTTAGAAATTCAGATTCCTGGGTCCCTTCTAAGACTTACCGTACTGGACTCTTTGGGAGAGGGACCCAAGAGTCTGAGTTCTAACGATCTCCCAGGTGCTTCGACTCCCTCCCATACATATACTTTGCTATGCACTTGGCGTAAATCAGCTATACTTTAAGAAAAACTTTTAAAATTAAATACAAAAAAACCCAATGACAAGATAGGAGGCCTCATACTTTGTGATTTAAAAATTGACGCCAAAACTTGAGTAAATCAAAACAGTATTATACTGGCATAAATCCAAACATATACACTGAAGGAATAGAGTTGAGACTAGAAATAAATCCTCATATACATGGTCAAAAGATTTCTAACAAGGCTGCTGAAACCATTTAGTTAGGAAAGATAAACCTTTCAACAAATGGTGGTGGATACCCACATGCAAAGAAGAATGAAGTGGACTTTACACCATATGTAACAATTAGCTGGAGACTTGCCTGGTTAACACTCCGCAGTTGCACTGCAGGGGGTGCACATTTGATCCCCAGTTGGGGAAATAGGACCCATATGCTATGGGGCATGGCCGAAAAGAAGAAAAAAGAAAAGAAAAGAAGTTACCTCAAAATTGATAAAGACCTGAAGACAAGAGCTTAAACTATGAAACTCTTAGAAGAAAACATTGTAGTCTCAGATTCATAACCTCAGATTTGGCAAAGCATTCTTAGATTTGACACCATAATCCTGAGTAAGAAAAGGAAAAAATGGACTATTCAAAATTTGAAACTTTTGTGCATCAGAAGACACTATTATACAAAGTGAAAAGGCAACCCAAGGAATGGGAGAAAAGTTTAGCAGATAGTGTATATGATAAGGGGTTAATATCCAAAATATATAAAGAGCTCCTGCATCTCAACAATAAAAGATAACCATATAAAAATGGACAAAGTACCTAAAGAGACATTTCTCTAAAAAAAAAAAAAAAAAACAAAAAACTGTACAAATGGCCAGCAAGTACATAGAAATATTCTCAACATCAGTGATCATTAGGGAAAAGCAAAGCACAACCCATGAGGTACCACTTCATACCTATTAGTATTGCTATTTGAAAAAACAAGACAAAATAACAAGTTTTGTGAGGATATGGAGAAATTGACACCCTTGTGCACTGCACATGGAAATGTAAAATGGTAAAGCCACCATGGAAAACAGTATGGTGAGTCCTTAAAATAATAAATGTACAATTATAGTAGGATTCAACAATTCTACTGGGCACAGCCCGAATGCCCATCAGTAGGTGAATGGATAAACAAGTCGTGGTTTAGTTGAGCCGCTCAGTCGCGTCCAGCTCTCTGTGATCCCATGGACTGCAGCGTGTGAGTCGCTCAGTCGCATCCAGCTCTCTGTGGCCCCATGGACTGCAGCGTGTGAGCCGCTCAGTCGCGTCCAGCTCTCTGTGATCCCATGGACTGCAACGTGTGAGCCGCTCAGTCGCGTCCAGCTCTCTGTGACCCCGTGGACTGCAGCGTGTGAGTCGCTCAGTCGCGTCCAGCTCTATGTGGCCCCGTGGACTGCAGCGTGTGAGCCGCTCAGTCGCGTCCAGCTCTCTGTGACCCCGTGGACTGCAGCGTGTGAGTCGCTCAGTCGCGTCCAGCTCTCTGTGACCCCGTGGACTGCAGCGTGTGAGTCGCTCAGTCGCGTCCAGCTCTATGTGGCCCCGTGGACTGCAGCGTGTGAGCCGCTCAGTCGCGTCCAGCTCTCTGTGGCCCCATGGACTGCAGCGTGTGAGCCGCTCAGTTGTGTCCAGCTCTCTGTGGCCCCATGGACTGCAGCATGTGAGTCGCTCAGTCGCGTCCAGCTCTATGTGGCCCCGTGGACTGCAGCGTGTGAGCCGCTCAGTCGTGTCCAGCTCTCTGTGGCCCCATGGACTGCAGCATGTGAGTCGCTCAGTCGTGTCCAGCTCTCTGTGGCCCCATGGACTGCAGCGTGTGAGTCGCTCAGTCGCGTCCAGCTCTCTGTGGCCCCGTGGACTGCAGCACGCCAGGTCTGCCTGTCCGTCACCAACTCCCGGAGCATGTTCAAACTCATGTCCATCGAGTTGGTGATGCCATCCTACTATGTCATCCTCTGCCGTCCCCTTCTCCTCCCGCCTTCAATCTTTCACAGCATCAGGGACTTTCCCAATGAGTCAGTTCTTCGCATCAGGCGGCCAAAGTATTGGAGTTTCAGCTTCAGCATCAGTCCTTCTAATGAATATTCAGTGTTGATCTCCTTTATGATTGACTGGTTTGATTTCCTTGCTGTCCAAGGGACTCTCAAGAGTCTTCTCCAACACCACCGTTCAAAAGCATCAATTCTTCAATGCTCAGCTTTCTTTATGGTCCAACTCTCACATCAAGGCGTGACTACTGGAAAAACCATAGCTTTGACTAGATGGACCTTTGTTGGCGAAGTAATGTCTCTGCTTTTTAATATGCTGTCTAGGCTGGTCATAGCTTTTCTTCTAAGGAACAAGTGTCTTTTAATTTCATGGCTGCAGTCACCATCTGCAGTGATTTTGGAGCCCTCCAAAATAAAGTCTGTCACTGTTTCCATTGTTTCCCCATCTATTTGCCATGAAGTGATGGGACCAGATGCCGTGATCTTCATTTTGTGAATGCTGAGTTTTAAGCCAGCTTTTTCAGTCTCCTCTTTCACTTTCATCAAGAGGCTGTTTAGTTCTTCTTCACTTTCTGCCAGAAGGGTGGTGTCATCTACCACATTTGTCGTAAACAAGTTGTGGTACAGACCTGCAAAGGAGTGTTACTCAGCCATAAACAAGAATGCAGTTCTGACAAATGCTGCAATAAGGATGCACTTCGGAAACATGACACTAAGTGCAAGAAGCCTGACACAAAGGTCATACGTTGTATGGACCCTTTTGTTTGAAATACCCCAAATAGATACCTTTCTAGGTACAGAAAGGAAATTGGTGGTTTCCAGGGAATGGGAGGACAGAGGTATAAGGAATGAGTACTTAGTATCATGTATTCTTCAGGAGTATGAGAAAAATTTGACACTAGGGAAGTGGTGGTTCACAGTTGTGCATACGCTAGATGCCACTGAATTATAGAATTACTTGTATGTTAAGTGAATTTCAACTCAGTTTAAAAGAACAAAACAAAATGCCTGAGTTTTAGGTCTCTAGAGCTCAAGTTATTAAGTCCAAAGTCGCCACTTTCCTTGAAGGCTTAGGTGAGAAGGGGAAAGCTGGGGGCCTCACAATGGGGAAGATTAACCCAGACGGCAGGACAGATGGTGGGCAGGAGTTGATGGGCCTGAGTGCGGATAGTGCAGATGTAGAGACTGAAGCCTTCAGAGGACCAGATCCTGGGCTAGGGTTGGCCTGTGGGACCTGGAGCCAGGGAAGGATGCTGCTCTTGGTGGTGGCGATGTGCAGGGGGCCTGGGAAGCCCTCTGAGAGGTCATGGGAGGAGCAGGTGGGGCAGGCTCTGCCTGAGTCAGTGACCTCTGCTGCCCTAACTGCCTCACACAGAGACTTCTGCTGCAGGGGACGGGGAGGGCAGTGGGCAGGCTGAGCTTTCTGGACATCACCTCTTTTCCTTCCTGTCCTGCAGATGTTGAACCTCTTTGTGGCTGTGATCATGGACAATTTTGAGTACCTTACGCGGGACTCTTCCATCCTAGGGCCTCACCACCTGGACGAATTCATCCGGGTCTGGGCCGAGTACGACCCGGCTGCGTGGTGAGTGAGCCCCTGTGCTGCGTGGCCCTCAGGGTTGGTACGCACCACCCGCAGGTCTCAGCACAGGGCCAGGTGGCTACAGGCGTGTTTCAAGTGAGCGACCCCTTTGGGTTTTGGCTGGGGGTCGGGATTCCATCCAGCTTCCTCCTGGGAGGTACACTCATGCTAGCTCCCTGTGCCCTTGTGTACAGCTCCCTGGGCTGAGAAATCCTCTTCTCAGGCCTGCAGTCCAGCCCTTAGGAGGTTGCCTGGGGGTCATGGAAGGTCTTCAGGGGGTCGTGACACTCAGGTTCCTATTGGGCAGGAGCTTACTGTCTTCTCACAAGGCATGTCACATCTGGGTTGTGAGAGGTCACAGGGCATCACCCTCTCATAGCTCTGAGGCTTCTGTGGCCAGAAACAACACGAGGCCTTAGTTCTTTCCCTCCATGGGCTCAGGGCCCGTCTGCCTGCTACCTCCCGGAGGACAAGAGTCCGTGCGCCTCTCTGTCACCAGCCCAGGCTGTGAATAGAGGGTTTTCGGTAAACTTTTATTGAAATCAGATGAACTGCCAGAAAAGGTCTAGTGTGTCTGAGGCTCTTTGGTCATGATGCAAAGCTGTTAATGGGTTGCTGTTTCATAAGTGAGGGCCAAATGCTTCCAGACAAAGCAAGGGTCTCCTGAAGAGAGTGATTGGGTCAGAAGACAGTGAAGACTGTGTGTTTCTTGAGGGAGTCCTGCACACCTGTGGTGTTTTGTCCTCGGGCCCAGCACAGCAGCGCGGGTCCTCCATCTGCCCATTTGTCTGTCCCTTTGTTGAGTTCATCCCCTTGCCCATTTGTCTGTCCTTAGTTGAGTACTCGTTCCCTTGCTCATTCATTCAGGCACCCTCCAGAGCCGTGATGTGAAGAGTCACTGAGGACATGCCCTCTGCAGCAAAACACGGGATGTGCTTCCCCTTCTTTCTTGCAGGCGCCCCGGTCTGCCTGCGTCTCTGTTGCACGACTCTGTGTTCGGTCACCCCTTGTGTGGTAGAGGCCTAGAAGAGATGGTCAGGGTCCCCATGGGAGGACCCTGGGACTCTGAACCCAAGCTCAACAAGGGGAACACTAAGGAGCTTTCTGATCCCTCAGACCCCCAAAGGGCTGGGAGCTTGGCTGGGCTCCTGTACCTGCTTCTGATCCAGTCTTCTCAGACTTCCCACCCCATCACAGTGAGGACACAGAAGGTGCTGTGTGAGGCCCTTCCTAACCTGGGCAGCACCAGGGCCCTGGGGCTCTTCTGGGCCTAGAGCATCTCTGAGTGTTTTTCGCTGCAGTGGAGAATTTACAGTTTTCACACAGCGCAGAGCAGACCTGCCTGGTGTTTGTGTCTCGTGCTGTATGTGGCTTTTCATGGTCTCCGAGAGTCCTGTCGTTTTTAGCACATTTGCCCACAGCACGTGCTGGAGTTCACAGGCTCAGGCGTATCCCTGGGCTGTGTGGTCAGGAAGGCCCAGTCAGACTGAAGGGGAGACTGATCACACCTGAGACCTGGTCCTTGTCAGGCAAAGGGCAGGAGAGGGTCCTGCTGAGGCAAGACTGAGACTCATTCCAGGAGGATCCTCCTGACTGTGGTCAAAAGAGATGCTGCTGTCTCTGGGCATATTTTTTCCCAGAGGAGATTTGTGTTGTAGAAAGCAGAGAGGTTGTGTAGAATGTGACTTGGACCAACAGGCAAAGGGAGGTCAGTGCAGGTCTGCCAGAGGGGAGTGACGTCCCCCAGATCTTTGTGGACTGTAGACCCAGTACCTCCCCAACAGCCCAAAACTGATCCAAGACACACAAGAAGTGGACCTGGGCCAGGCTGCAGCTTTGTGACTGTGCACAGAGATGCTGACTGTTTCCCAAATCCAGAGTGCTAGACCTGGGGCCTCGGGAAGACACGGGCACTCAGGAATGTGGTGAAGAGCCTGTGGAAGAGTAGGGAACAGCGTGGAGTCTCACCGCAGAGTACAGTGCCACGCAAGATAACATGTGGTCTGTGGTCCGGAAGACGCACGGGCGTGGCCTGCAGCTGAATCTCAGACCTGCTGCTCTGGTGAGCGGCTCGGGCGGCAGAAGGCTGGGTGGAGACGGCTAAGCAGACCAGGCGTGGACCCCTCATCTGGGCATGCTTTGAGGCTGCCATTAGCCTCTGTGACCGATGCAGGGCCCTGACCATCTTTATTTCCCAGGGACCATCCGCTGTCTCCTTATTCTTGGGGAGCCTGAAGCAAAAGCGAACTTTATGAAACTTTCTCAGCTTTTGTGTTTTGTGTGTACACTGTGTGTGTGCACAAGCATGTGCATGCGTGTTCTCTGTGCACAGATCTGTGTACACAGAGTGTGTGTGAGCGTGTTCATGTGCTGGCAGGCACATACCTGTGTGTACGTGTTCTTGCATGCATGTGAGAGCAGCGCGTCTTCGTGCGCGTGTGTGCACATGTGTGTGTGAATGCGGGGCATGGGCATGTCACGCCCATGTTCCATACTCTTCCATAATGTGTGCGTGGGCATGTACGTGTGTGCATGTGTGCACACGCGTGCTGTGGGAAGGAGAGGAGAACATGGAGTTATTGCCTTCTGGTGCCGCCTCCCCCACCTTTCCTTGTGTTGTTGCCTCCACACTTCACCGTGAAGTGCGGAGACTGATGGAGACTCAGGACCAGCCCCTGAGTGATGAGTCTGCTCATCCCCACACTCATCCATCTGTCCAGTAAGCAGCCTGAGCCTGGGCCATGCGCTGGGGCCTGCACCCTCAGCTCTGCTCAGCCCAGCCGGCCGTGGGCGGAGGCGCTGCAGTGTGAGGCCAGGGCCCTGAGCCGGGAGAGGCTGGTGAGTCAGAGGAGGTGGCAGCTGAGCTGAACTGAAGGGGCAGGATGGATGGACTGTGGAGGAGGGGTGGGGGCAGAGGGAAGGGGAGCGGAGTGCCTGGCTGGAGGGGAGGACCCGCTGTAAAGGTGCCAGGAGGATGACTGCGAGGGGCTGAGAAAGGCCGTGACATTGGGGTCAAACAGCTGCCTTTGGCTTTGTTTCGTGGACAGCAGGAACAGTTTTGAATCAGAGTGACAGTATCAGGCCTGCACTTTTCCTCTTGTGGCATCTGAGGGGTTTGACAGCAGAAGAGAGGAGAGGAATGGGGTCTTGGGAGGAACTAGGGCTTTGCCAGGCTTCCAGCTTCTTTGTGGGAATCCTTTGGGTCCATGAGGTTAGCAGGCACTTGGCTGAGGCCAGAGTGGGGCTTCCCCTTTATTCCCTCTTTTCCAGAAGTACATGCAACACAATTTGGAGCTAGTTTGATGGGGCCGTGGTGCAGGAAAGGGAAGCAACGGCATTGGCCGGGGTGCCCACCCTGGGACAAGGGGGTCCTTAGCTGGACCTGCAGTTTCCAGGGGAGGACATGGTGAGTTCAGGGAGGTGGGGATAGTCAGGAGAGTCAGGTGTGGAGAGAGGCTTCACCAAGGAGGCCCTGGGGTCTCAGGCACCGAGGGCGTGAGGGAAGAGGCTGTCAGAGGGCCGATGAAGGAGACCCAGGTGTAGACAAACCAACAGCGTGCTGAGTGAAGTGGACGTTCTGGCCCGACACTGTCTGCATGGAGTGTCTCCTGCCTGCTGGGGGCTCTGGAGATTGTCGGGTTGCCGTGTCTCCTGGGTACTCCGTCTGTCCACCCCTGGGCCCCCAGCTGGGCGCTGCCTGTCCAGCCTCCCCCGGCTCCACCTCCAGGCAGCGCAAGGCTGGGCGGGTGGGATGGGCTCCTCATGCCTCCGTTGCCATAACCTGTGACATTTCCTTTCCCGTTGCCAGATTCATTATGAGGGTACGTGCAGTTTGTTGCGCCACCCGTTGGCTTAGGGAAGAACTGCCCTCGTACATTGGCCTACAAGGTCTGCTGCTTCAGAGCCTCCATCCTGCATTCTCTTCCCTGCCCGCAGTGCAGACACAGCACACACTCCCTGTCTGTTGCAGAAGTGACGACCCCTCTTGCTCCTCCTGCCCTGTCCTGCCCACACTCCAGGCCCCTGGACGGTTTGGTTTCCCTGACCCCTCCAGCTGGCTGGGGGCAGGCAGCTCCGTGAAACTGCCCACAGAGCTTTCTGCTGAGCCCTGAGGACGAGGACCAGCCGCTGGTGGGAGGAGGGGGCCAGGTCCCACCCGTGCCGAGGAAGTGGCCGTCTCACCCAGATTTGCCTCTGCACTCTTGAGGGTGGACTTGTGGTCACACAGGCCAGAGGCCAAGGGCCCCAGAGATGGGGGTACGGGCACAAGTAGACCAGGAACAGTGGCCCCAGCAGCCAGGGTTTCAGATTCCCGCAGAGGAGAGGAGAGGCGGTGGGGACCCAAAGACAGGCCCTCCTGCTTCACCTCTGGACTGATCCGCTCGGCTGAGCCCCGGAGTCTTGGGAGGAGGACCAGACCCAGGACCATCTGGGGTGGATCCACCGGCCTGGAGAAGGCTGTTGCTCCTCTCTCTGGGGTGGCCTGAACCTGACCATATCTCTGGGAACCCAAGCAGGTCCCAGGGGTGGAGGTGGGCCTTCCAGCCTGGTGGCCGGTCTGCCTGAGGAGGTCACAGTCATCAACCCTAAACACCTACCTTGGTCTAGAGCCTCGTTCCATATGTCGGTCCCAGCCCTTCCTGGTGTGCTGTCAGGAGGCTGCGAGAGTGGCCCCAAGCCACATCCCACCCCAGCGACCCCAGCTCCGCAGTTTCCTGCCCAGCTCTGATCCAGCAGCAGCCCTGATCCGGACAGGGCTTGGGTATCTCTGGGCTTGTAGCAGGGCTTGCCCCCACGGACTTTGTCTCTAGAGCCTCGGGGCCCCCTGCAGAACAGTGTGGCTCCCACACTAGTTTTCTGGCCTGCTTTTAGGCTTTTCTCCAATTTTTCAGCCTCTTTGCTCACTTGGAAGCAAATTAGGCATGAAGGAAAGCTAGTGTTTCTGCCGTGGTTCTCCAGCCAGCTTCTTTGGTCACCGGACAGCTGTCTTCCAGCTGGCATGGTGAAACAGCTCTTTTCCAATTTGGCTTTATCCATGGCTTCTGAAAGTATAAAATCAGAGTTGACAACCCAAAGCCTCCATGATGCGGCCTCTTTCATCTCTCCATGTTCACTAGCTCAGATGCCCCCTGCTCACTCCCTGCGTGGGGCCAGAGTGTGGAGGTGAGGCTGGGGGGCTAGGAGGGGGTTGAGCCCCCTGACAGAAAGCCCTCATTTTGCTTGTTTTGACTTCTGGCATTTGCTCCGACACTGGTTAACTGGCTCTGTTTTCTTGTCTGCTTCCTCCCCCGCCCTCCTGCCGCCCCCCTCCCGTGGACCCCTCCTGTGGACCCCACTCTGCCTCTGTGCTATGGGCCGGGTCTCCAGTGGGCGCATCAGTTACAATGACATGTTTGAGATGCTGAAACACATGTCCCCGCCCCTGGGGCTGGGGAAGAAATGCCCTGCTCGTGTTGCGTACAAGGTAGACCCCACCCCTGCACCCCACAGGCTGTCTGTGCTGGGCTCCCATCTCTTCCGGGGCTTGTCTGTCTGTCTGTCTGCTGCTCTACCATCTCTCTGTTTCTTTCTTTTCTCTGTCCCAGCCTTCTCCGCTTCCTTCCCAAACAGAGGGAAACAGGCATGTGAAGTGTCTCTACACTGGCCGCTTGTCCCATAGGGCTGCCCCTCCAAGAGCTCCCCAAGAGGCTCAGGAAGACGGAGCCAGAGCCCAGCATCTGCCTTTTCTCATTCCCTTCTCTTCCTCAGAAAGGAGGGGACGGACTAGCTTTTTAGACAGAGGCTGTTTTTGTTCTGAGCCCAGGACCACACTCGGCCCCTCTGTCCCCCAAGCCTCTGATGTGGGCAAAGTTGTCCAGCCCTCAGTGTCTGGCCCTGCAAGGCCTCTGCAGGGTGCACCTGTGGAACCCGCGCCCAGTTCTGCATGCACTGAACTTGGCGGGCTGTGGAGGGAGTATTGCCTGGAGCTTCATGAGTCCCCTGGGCCTTAAGAAGGAAGGGTGCTGGAGAGAGGCATCCTGCCCTCGTTCCTGGACCTCCAGAGGGTCCTGTGGGGTGAAAACAAACTGGGGCCTGGCTGGTCCCATGTCCCTCCCCCTCTGTTGCCGAGGCCCAGTGGGCTGAGCTGCAAAGAGGGGGTACACTGAGGACACTACCAGGCCTCCCCCTGGGAGCATGAGCAGGCCACGTGGCCCCATTCCCAAGTCTGCTCCTGCCTGTCCCTGCATCCCCAGTCCCCCTCCGTGGTGAGTAAGCACTTTCTGTCCCCCTAGCACTCCCCGCCTGAGAGCCCTCCAGCAGCCCCAGTGGTTACGTGACTCAGCCAGCACCGATCTGGAGCCTAGCTGCCATCTCCTTGTCTCTGAGCAGGCTTCCCATAGAGCTTTTGTCTCTCTGGTTCTGTCCACATTGTCTGTTTCTGTGCTCTGATTCCGGGCTTGCATCTGTCCCCTGGCTCAGCACAGCCTCTGGGAGCTAAGCGGCTCCTCCGGGCCATACGTGATGCCTCTGGTGCCCTCCTTGGTCCTCCCCTGCCTGGCATGCGTGTCGAGTCTGCCTGGAGGCCCTGCATGCAAGGCTGTAAAACACTGTCCTCAAGGAGAGCTCTGTCCACACCGACAACTGGGGCCAGGCTAGGCAGGGAAGGCCGTGGTGGGATAGCCTTTGGAGTTCCTTCCTAGGTGTGCTGGCCAACTCCAAGGTTCTGGGCGTGAAGAGACCAGGGAAGAACTCGAGTTTAGTGAGAGTAGATGGTCTTGGTGAATTGGGGAGGGCCCAGGAGATGAACAGACTGCCATGGCCAGAGGGTCTGGGCCCAGGCAGAGATGCCTGTGTGTTTGCCCTGGTCTCGCCCCTCTGCTGCTCCCAAACGCCTGGCCCTTTTCAGGCCTGGGCAGCAGATGGGGGCTCTGGGAGAGGTGCCCTGGACGGAGCTCTCCTCTCTGGGGAAACACCTGCTTGTTCCTCCTTCATGCTACCCCTGACTCCCTGACTGCCCTCGAGAGGGGTCCCTCTGCCGCTCCCACTGCCGTCGGTGCTGGCCTGCGGGAGCACTGTGCTCCGGGAGCCGTGTGTGCCACACAGGTGATGAGGGAGGCCCCAGGACCATGACTGGAGGTGCCAAGTGGGGCTTTGCCAGCATTAGGGGACAGAGTATGGGTCTTGTCTCCAGCCACCTGCCCTCCATCAGGCTGCAGACCGGATTGGTTCCAGAATGCTGGGGCTAGAGTGGCCCTACCCAGAGAAGGGACAGAGAGGCTGCCCTACCACATGGTTTAGGCTTGGCAGAGGACAGCATACCCCGTGGGGTGGCCCTGTACCCCCACCTGTAGCTCCCTTGCTGGTAAGGAATAAAGAGGCTGCTGGGAGAGGACAGGAGGCCGCAGTGCCCCCAAGGGCTCCACTTGGCCAGCAAGGTGGCCACCCCATGATCAGGACATTCCAGACACATCTGAGACCATTTTCCTCCTGGAGATCACCTAAGTTCTTAAAGCCTCAGGCTCTGGACAGCTGCTGGTTATTACCAGAGGATTTTGGTACAGACACACTCCTATTTCCAGCTGTTCTGTCCTAGAAAATGGAAGAGAGGGAAGGGGGCTGTTCACCTAATGGTGAAACAAGGAGAAAGCTTGCACGGGCCCAGTCTGGTTGAGCGCTTGTGTCCCTGTGGGATGGCCCTGGGCCCCTGTGCAGCTGGCCGAGCCCGAGGCCCTTGCGGTCACATCTGTCGGGTCCTTCCCCCGTAAGGAGCTGGTCTCTAAGACTCTCCTTGTTGCCTTGGGCTGGTGCCATTGAGCATCCTTCCCTAGCCCCTGGCTAGGTGGTGAGGCACAGAGGCCATCCTGGGGCTCGTGTCTCCTCACTGGGAACTGGCCTCCGAGCCTGCGGTCCTGGCTGCCCCACCGCGTGCCTGATGCTCCTGTCTGTGGGCTGTCCCAGGGGTCCTGCCGCCCAGGCCCCTCCAGCCTAGGCCACACGCTCGTTCTATCGTGGGCAGTGGGTGGCGTCCCTCTGGCGGAGACATGCCTGTTCTTTCAGAGGAATCCAGGCTCCTGGCCTGGCTCCATTGGACAGCATTTACCTGGACTGCTGTCTTTCTGTAGCCGAGGGATCCTCAGCTCAGAAGAGGGTAGGGGTCAGGGATAGTGTGAATGCTGGCAAAACTCCCGTCCACCCAGCGTCTCCTGGTCCTGGGAGCCCTGGGAGGCCCGGCCTGATTTGCCCCCTTATCCCCAGCGCCTGGTTCGTATGAACATGCCCATCTCCAATGACGACATGACCGTCCACTTCACATCCACGCTGATGGCCCTCATCCGGACTGCATTGGAGATCAAGCTGGCTCCAGGTGAGAGAGGCAGCCTGGAGGGGAGGGCCCAAGGCAGGGCCAGGTGACTGCGCCCCCGCCCCGCCCCGCCCCCACCAAGAGCACCCCAGGCAGCTGTGCAGGGCGGGGAAAGGGGCCTGTCCGGATGGCTCCTTGTCAGACACTGAGCTTGTCTCCTGACACCATCCTACACGTTAGCGCTGCAGTGACCCCATTTTCGTGTAAGGACGCTGAGGGGGAGTGAAATTGAAAGACCCCGGGTTACCCATAGTCATGCAGCTGGAATCTGCGTCACATGAGCCAGCGCCCCTCACAGGTGAAGAGCACCCCTCCCCCATCGTGAGCCTAGTCCCCACCTCAGGGCCTCTCCTGGGTCCCCGACAGGACCGCGAAGCCCCCACCAGATCAGGGAGGAAACGGACCTCCCGCTTGTCCTCCTCTCCTGCCCCGCTCACGTGCTGACTGCTTCCCCTTCGCAGAGAAAATGGAGGGCCCTCCCCCTATGTCGCTTCCTCCTGCATCCGTGCCCTTGAGCTTGGCCCTCTCTTGTGTAAATGGGTGAGCTGAGGCCAGTCCCCCTCTTTGCACTTCTGTACTACTTTCATCATCTACCGTAGGACGTCATGCCCCTAATTCTGTATTCTGTTTCTTGTCCTATCAGCTTTCTCTTCTGGGTTATTTCTATCCGTGTATAAATGTGCTGTTATTTTTCCTGTTTTTAAAAAGTTCTCCTCTTCCCCTAACCCCATCAACTTCTCTGTTTTTCTTCTTTCCTTCCTAACAACAGGACAAATGGGTCTGCATTGTCTCTGGTTTCTCCTTTCCTAGTCTGCAGTCCAGCTTTCACAACACACAGCTTCTGTGGCACTGCTCCTGTCAGGCTCTGCAGGGCCCCCTGCTTCGTGGCCTGTCCACAGCCTGTCTGTAGTGGTCCCTCCCTTTTGTGTAAACCCCTTGTGCCTTTTTTTCCTGTTTTTTCCCCAATCTCTGAAGGTCACTGTGTGCTTCAGACACGCAGTCTCTCCTTTCCCCATGGCTTTACTGCTGTGAGTCCCAGTTCTGGATTTTCAGTCCAGGCCTGCTGCTAAACCCCAGGCTTATACAGCCCACACGTTATTCGCCAACTCTGCTCGGAGGCCCAATAAGCATAGGTACTCCCCAGATTCCTCCCTGTCTCCATCAGTGGAAACACTCTTAGAGTTACTCAGGCCAACACTTTCGGCATCATTTTTATCTCCTGCTTTTTTCTTATCCTATTTCTGATCCATATTTCTGAACCCTTGCAACATCTTCTGACTCCACCTTCAAAATACACCCAGAATACGATCAGTGTCTGCTCTCTCGTCCTGCCCCCTCTTGGTCCGCATCGCTGCCTGTCAGGTCTTGGCTGGGACTGTTGCAGTAGCCTTCTCACGGGTCTGCTCCTGCCCTTGCCTCTTTCAGTCTCCCTTCAACACAGCAGCCAGGATGGTCATGCTAACAATCAAACCAGTAACATTAACACACTTCTAGCTAGCCTGATCACAAAAAGTAGAAGATAAAAATAACAAATATAAGGAACGAAACAGGGAGCATTGCTATATATCCTCCTAACATTAAATGGATAACAAGGAAATTTTATGAACAACCCTATATGGATAACTGCAGTAACTTAAATGGAAAAATGCCTTGACACAAACTATGAGGCTCTTTCAAAAATAGATAACCTGAAAAAAGAAAATAGATAATCTGAGTAATACTGTATATATTAAATAAGTTAAATTCATAGTTAAAGATCTTCTAAGAAAGAAAATCATGGGTCCAGTTGGCTCCATTGATGAAGTCAACCAAACATTTAAGGAGGAAATAATTCTATACAAACTCCTCTAGACAACAGAAAAAGAGAAGATAGTTTCCAATCTATTTTATGAGGCCAGCATGACTCTGATACCAAAACTAGACAAAGACATTACAAGCAAAAATGATCGACATTCCTCATGAAGACAACAAGGTTTTCAGTGACTGTTAGCAACCTGAATATGATGACTAGGATTTATCCCAGGAATGAAAAATGCAAATTTGAGCTCAATTAATACAACTTAATATATCAAAGAAGAAAAACTAGATGATTATCTCAGTAGATGCAGAAAAAGCTTTGACAAAACTCAGTGTCCACTTATGATACACAAATTCTACTGTAAACTAGAAATTAAAGCAAACTTCTACAGTCTGATCAAGGGTATCTATGACAAGCCTACAGCTAATGACATGCTTAACAAAGAAGCCTGACTCCTTTCCCCCTAAGATGAGTAACAAGGCAAGGGTGTCTGCTGTCACCATTTCTGTCAAATATCATACTTGAGGTTCTAGCCGTTGTGACAAGTCGAGAAAAGACAAGAGGTGTACCAATTGGAAAGGATGACAGAAAATTGCCTCTGTTCATGATTGACATGATTATCTATGTAGAAAATCTCAAAGAATAGGATAAAAAGTTAACAAAACTGAAGCATCTACATGCCTAGGCACATGAAGCATTGCTGGAGCCACTGAAACCTAGAAAGAGGCAAGAAGACACTTCATTAGAGCCTTTGGGGGTGACCACAGCCTCGCTAACGCCTTGTTTCTCTGGCCTCCAGAACTGAGACGGTATATTCCTGTTGTTTAAAGCTGTAAACGGAAATTACTAAAACTGAAACATGAGTATAGCAAGGTCAATATATAAAAAACAAGTATATTCCTATGGATTAGCTATTGAAATTGAAAAATGTTCCACCAAAATCATCGAATATTTCTATATTGCTGGCTAACTCTAAAAATACATATGCTAGCGTGTATGCTGCACATTTCAGAATATTGACCAAAAGAATCTTCTTTAATAAATAAGCCATGTTCATGCCTTGGCAGACTCAGTATTGTCAGTTCTCCTGTTGATCAGTCATCCCGGTGACAATGCAGAGTCAACGTCATCCCAGTCAAAATCCCAGCAGGCTTCTTGAGATGAGATTTATAAACTGACCCTAAAATATACATAGAAAGCAAACAAACTTGAATGACAAAAACAATTTGGAAAGAAACGACAACATTAAGCACTGAGGAGAATGCAGAAGACGCGGGTTTTTGTGTCCTAGTGCGGACGCAGTGGTGTGGCCGCTTTGGGAAAGTTCCGCAGGTCTTTATCGTGGGGCCCAGCCATCCCACGCCTAAGGGGGATGACGTGAAAACACAAACATGCAAACCTCTACGCTGATGTTTGCAGCTTTATTCATAATCACCCAAACTATAAACAACTCAGGTGTCAACCAAGTGGTCACAGATAAGCAAACTGGTGTTTTTTTGTGATGAGACAGTTCTCACTCAGCAACTGAGGGAGAGGTCATTGATGTGTTGGCATGGGTGGGTCTCAGACACATCATGCTGGGTGGAAGGTCAGATTCGACAGCCAGCATATTGTGTGATCCATCTGTATGACGTTCTGAGAAGTTGAAATAGTAGAAACAGAAAACACATTGGTGATGCCAGGGCCCTGGAAGGGGTTGAAGGGGTGGAGCACAAAGGGCGCAGAGGGAGTTGGGCAGGAGTGCCATGCTCCTGCCTGGATCGTGCTGAGTCCCCAGCTGGATGCACTTCACAGAGTGGAGGAACTAACAAGGAGAGTGTTCTTGTAGATAACCATATCTTAATAACCGTGGTGCCTGAAGAAAGTTAGATCAGAGCACAGCATCCCTCTGTGGCTTCCTCTCTCAGCAGCAGCCCCCCCCCACCCCCCGCACGTCTGCTCCTGCTGCCACGGCCTTGCCCTGCTGACTCCCTGGCCGCCTCTGTCTCCAGGGTCCTGTGAACACGTTCCTGACTGCCCACACTGCAGCCCTCCTGATGATTCCCATCCCTCCCTCCTGGTTTCTCCTGTATGCAACTTACTTCATTTTTAACTTATTGCTACTGTATTGTAGATTAAAATCATGCGATTCCTCAGGGCAATTTCTTTTGATTTTGTTCCTTCACCTAGAACAGCACCTGTCATTTGGTAGGTGCTCAGTAGATTTAATGGAATGATGAATAGATGGCTGGAACACTGAGGCGTGCCTTCCCCTCCCCACTCCTGCCCATCACTCCTGCTTGCCCACGCA
This sequence comes from Bos indicus x Bos taurus, assembly GCF_003369695.1. Lineage (NCBI taxonomy): Eukaryota > Metazoa > Chordata > Mammalia > Artiodactyla > Bovidae > Bos > Bos indicus x Bos taurus. The sequence continues at coordinate 106,033,261 of NC_040086.1, forward strand.
CCCTCGCTCAACCTCGTTAGACACATTTTGGCTGGGAGCTCTCTGACCAGCCCTCACGGCAGTGCTTCTTACTCAGAAACTTTCCCCCAGGATCAGGTCTCTCCCCACCCACCTCTGCCTGTTCCCCTGCGGGGCTAAGGGATGGCTCCTCACAGCCCTCCCTCTGCCCACCCTTGTCCTGCCCCAGCTGGCACGAAGCAGCATCAGTGTGACGCAGAGCTGAGGAAGGAGATCTCCTCCGTGTGGGCCAATCTGCCCCAGAAGACCCTGGACTTACTGGTGCCACCCCATAAACGTAAGTAGGGTGAGAGACTCACCCTGTCTGCCCCCTTTGATGCCCCACTCAGAGGCAGAGCCGAGAGTCCTAGGTGAGGGCAGCTGTTGCGTCACCTTGGAGAGGAAGGCTCAACCTCCTTGATAGCCCCAAACTCTGGTCTCCACGGTGGGGGCACAGGGGCTATGGGAGGAGATACCGAGGCCATATTCCATTGAGTAGAGTCACCCACACTCTTCATGTGGGGACTTCCCTGCAGAAAATCCAGGGAAATAGGAGACCCCTACAGTTGGAGCGGCCAGGACGACATCTGGGGTTAAACTGAGCTGTGCTTTGCTGGGTGGAGCACGGCAGGGCCTGGGGAAGGTCAGTGCAGCTCCCGTCCTCGGGTCCAGGAGTCTTTACCCAGCCTCCCCGCGTGTCCCCTTTCTCTGTATTCCCTCCCTTGCCTGTCGTGCTCTCCAGCCGACGAGATGACGGTGGGGAAGGTGTACGCAGCTCTGATGATATTCGACTTCTACAAACAGAACAAAACCACCAGAGACCAGATTCACCAAGCTCCTGGAGGCCTGGCCCAGGTACTAGTTTCCAGGAGTCCCAAAAGTAACCCTGAGACTCTGGCACCTTCTGCTGTATGGCAGCAGAGGGGACCCAGCCCCTTCTTGGAGAAAGTGCTGCGGGAAAAGGAAGATGAGAGGTTCTTGTGGCTGCCTCGCCAGCCCCCAAAGTCAGAAACCCCACCCAGTCTGTGCTCCTGTTGACTAGTTGCCTGTTGCTGTTAGGGAGTCCCTCGTGTGGAGAGCTAGTCATGTCCAGGGCAGAGATGTGGGCTGAAAATGGAGGCTGCAGGCAGTGCTGCTTCTTTGAAGAGTACTTGAGGTCATCTGGGAGGGGCACACAGGCAGGGCCCCCGACAGCCCGGTGTCATGAGGGTCCCACTCACCTCAGAGTGGGATGGTTTGGGGCCTGTCTTCCAGAGGTCATCCTCCAAAGATGACGACTTCATCACAGCCCAGACCTTGAGCGAGAGTGTGTAGACTCTCATCTCTAAAGTTGTGCGGTGTCCAGAGCTTACAGGACATTCATCCCTGGCATGTGAAGTGTCTGGTGCCCACCCCCCAGCCCCGAAATCTCCAAATTCTTCTCAACCTTCAAGTCTAGTGGTCTCTGCCAGGCAGTCCAAGTTGATGATGATGTCCTGTCCCCGAATTGTGTAGGAAGGGAAGCTGAGGCTCCAAGGAATGAAAGGACTCTCCTGAAGTCACTTACAGGCCCAGTTGGGAAAGGGCTCCTGATGGGCACAGGGCAGGCCCAGGGATCCTCTTCCCGTGCTGGGGGGTCCGGGCAGGTGGCCAAACATGGCGGTGCCCTTGTCCACTGTGCCTCCCAGGCCTCAGAGACCCCTCCCCACGTCCTTCTGCAGATGGGCCCCGTGTCCCTGTTCCACCCCCTGAAGGCCACGCTGGAGCAGACTCAGCCGGCTGTGCTCCGAGGAGCCCGCGTTTTCCTTCGGCAGAAGAGCTCGGCCTCCCTCAGCAACGGTGGGGCAGTGTGAGTGCCACCAGCAGGCGCGGGGCGGGGACGGGAGGAGGGCAGGGCTCCCGGGCTCCACCTGCTCTCACCCCTGCTGCTCCGGTGTCCATCCGGGGTGCCCGGGGCTCCTTCTAGCAACGCTCCAGGACGGGGAGCCCTCGGGTCTTATCGCCACCCACCTGCACCCAGTGCCGCCAGAAGGCTTTACTGTGGGTCCAGCTGGTCCAGGCGGCCGCCAGAGCTGGTTCTGTGGGTGATCTGAAGCTTGCTGCTGTAACGATAGACAGGAGCTCTTATAGCACTGGGGGCACCTGCGCTGGACAGCCTGTCACTGCAGCCTGGGCCCCCCACTGTGTGCTCCTGCCTCTCTGTCGGGTGAAGGCTCCCCATGCTTCCTCACTGGCCTTGGTGGCCTGCAGACCATTAAGAAGCTTCTGTTTCCACTCCAGCTTCTCACCACTTTTTGGTAATGGCCATTTAGTGTTTTCATCTTTCTTTAAGAGACTTTCCCCCTCAGATCTCCATTTTGGTTATATATATGTGTATATAAATCTTTGGCTGTGCGAGGTCGTGGGTGTCCCATGTTGAGTTGTGGTGAAGAGTCCTGCCGATGCAGGAGACGTGGGTTCCGTCCCTGGGCTGGGAAGATCCCCCAGTCCATAGGGTTACAGAGAGTCAGACACAGCCGAGCAGCAGAGCACGCGCTCGCGCTGGGCCTTGGTTGCAGCATACAGGCTCTTTGTTGCACCATGCGGGGTCTAGCTCCCCAGCCAGGGGTTGAGCTTAGGCCCTCTGCACTGGGGCCTCAGAGTCTTAGCCACTTGACCACCAGGGGAGTCCCTCCATTTATGTCTGCATTTTGTAGCCAAATTGGTAAGATCCTGCCGTATCATGTAACTCTTGGTACTGACCCTCAGCAATTCTTGGTAATGACCCCCAAACCAAGTGCTATGGAATAGCAGGCACCATGGGACTCTGGCCGAGGCGCAGAAGGTGGTGCCAGGCTGAACTGCACTAGAGGGCAGGGCTCTCTCAGCCGCCCTCCAGGCCAGGGCTCCTACATCTGCTAATATCCCATTGGCCAAAACAACGTGCGCTCTGCCTCACTGGCAGGGGCCGAGGGTGGGCCTCACACCCATCTGCTGTCCTGGAGAGCAACATTCAGCAGCAAGCATGGCTAGGCTCCCGGTTTCTTCCTCTCCTGTGTGTGTTTAGGACACTTGTTTGCAAGCCAAGTTTGGGTTCATGGGCTGCTAGCCATGTAGCTTTTGCTGTGCAACAAACTGCCGTATTGAGGGAGCCCACCTGGCAGTGCTCCAGACCTGGTCCTGGGTCAGGATGGCTTGGGTCCTGGGTGCATCTGTACTGTGAGGCCAGAGAGCAACCTGAGGGGAAGTGCAGGCTGCGGGCGTTCAGGCCTCTCCCTGTGCCCTGTTGGCCAAAACAGGTCACGTCCCAGGCCCAAGCTGGGGGGATGGGGGCGGGCGGTGGCACTGCAAGGCCCAAGTCCAGAGGTCGAGAGGCCACAGGACACCGGGAGAACCTGAGCTCAAGTGGGAGCACTCCCGCAGGAACACCGTGCTCCGGAAGAGTGCCTGTGGGCCCCGGGGCGGCGGCCTTTCTCCATGTCGGTTAAGATCCCGTTTGCGCACTTAAACAGTGGATCCTGAGTGTACATGTATGTGTCGGAGGGGGTGGGGTGGGGAAGTGTCTTTGTGGACTGAGCTGAGCTTTCGGTTCAGGAGAATGAGTGTCACTTGCCCCATGGTATAATGTCTGCACAAGTCAGTTATACCACTTTTTGTTGCACTGGGGCCAGGCAGTGGGGGCGTTTATTGAGCCCTCTGATGGGTGGTATCAGTGCCTGCCTGGCCTCAGCATGGTGTGGCCTCAGGGGTGACCAGGCCTTGGGGCCAGTGTCTGTCCTCTCCCGAGGCTGCAGCAGCCCCAGACACACAGCACAGGGGAGGTGCTTGCAACCTGGGGAGATGAAGGGTGTTCTTCTAAGAAACCCCAGCGATGGTGGGTCAGGTCCTTCGTGTGGCCAGCTGAGGTCATCAGGCGTCACCTCCAAGCTGAGTGTGATTGTTACCACTCACCCTGGGTGACAGAGACTGTGTGTGATGCTTCACTACATGTGAGAGCAAGAGAAACCCAGGCCAGTGCTGGGCTACATGGGAGACACACTAAACACCCTGAGAGGGCGAGGGCAGGCGGGCAGGCTCGTGTGCTGGGAGGGCCTTCAAAGTGGCCTCGCCAGAGGGGCTCAGGGCAGAAGGCTCGGGTCAGGGGAGTAGGGACGAGCCCTGCTTGTCAGGGCTAATGAGCTGCAGCGCAGGCTGCGTGCCTCTGCGTGTGTGCGTGTGGCCTTGTCCTCGTTGGGGACGATCTCTGCTTCTACCACACAGGTGAGCCCCTGTGTAGGCCAGCTGCCCCCGCATTAGGGTCTCCTCTCTGCCTGTCCACGCTGAGCCATGGCAGGGGGCCCACTGTACCTGTACCTCCTGGAGAGGCTATTGCTGTGCCTCTACTTGGGAGTGGCCACACTCAAGGGGTCTCATCCCTCTGGGCTCCTTCTAGCCCAGAACAGGGTCAAGGTGGAGGTTCCTGGCAGGTGGAGCCTGGTTCTGGGTGGGAGCCAGGTTCTATGGCCCGTGGGCCTCCAGGCCAACAGGATGATCCTCTTTCCTCCATAGACAAACCCAAGAGGGCGGCATCAAGGAGTCTGTCTCCTGGGGCACTCAGAGGACCCAGGAGGTCCCCTGCGAGGTGAGGACACCCCTGGAGCGTGGCCACTCCACAGAGATCCCGGTGCAGACAGGAAAACCGGTGAGGGCTCCCGGGGCTGGGGTCCGAGGTGGGGGAGGGTGAGAATGGGTGGGGGAGGGTGAGAGCAGCAGGCGGGCTGAGGCTGGGGTGTGGGGGAAAGAGTGGGATGGGGTGGGTGTGACTGGGGGGCTGCTGTACTCCCAGGCTGTGGACGTCCAGATGCAGAGCATGGTCCTGAGAGGCCCTGACGGGGAGCCCCAACCTGGGCTGGAGAGCCAGGGCCGAGCAGCTTCCATGCCCCGCCTGGCAGCAGAGACTCAGGTGGGTGGTCTGGGAGGGTTGGGGTCGTGGAAGGGGGTTGGAGCTGAGAAGACTTGGCATGGAGGAGCTTGCATCCCACGGGTGGGCTTTGCTGGGGTGAAGCTTCCCAAATGCACTGTGTCCAGGACACCCTCAGCCCCGCTGGAAACCCTCTGGAGGTGTTATCAGGCCGTCTAGAGTCCTCACTGCCCACTGTGCTCAGCGCCTGTCTGGGCACCGAGGCCTGCAGCCCACAGGTGGCCCCATGGCCCCGACCTAGCCTTTCCCTCTCTCTGGGACATGCCTCTCCCTACCCCAAGCCCTGCCCCTCCCCAGAAATCAGTGCCTCCTGCAGCCACCCTGTCCCTTTCAGGGGGTGACCCTGTTCTTTCTCTGGGACACTGGACAGCCTGGCAGGGAAGCCCCTGGGTTGGGGCTGTGCACTGTGGGCTGAGTCCCTAGGCAGAGCACGCCTCTTCCAGCCCCTCCCGGCCCAGCTCTGCCCGCTGCTCAGCGCCCTCCTGGCCTGGCCGCCTCCCCTCGGTGCCACGTTGGTGCCCCCTCTCCCTCCGTGCTGCTTGAGCTTGACGGTGGCTGTGGGTGCGTGCGTTTCCACGAGTCTTGATTTCAGCCCTGGAGGAGCAGCTTCACAGTCCTGGATGGACAGAGGGCTGGCAGAGTGGTCGACCACGGCTGCCAAGGCAGCTCTGGGTCCCATCTGGGACCCTTCCAGCCAGGCCAGCAGCCCCTCTTCCCAGCACCTTCCCTGTCCTATAGGGACCTGGGCCTCACCTGGCTTGGGAGAGACAGACACATAAATGGCAACTTGTGCAAAGGGTGCTTTTGAAGAAAGGGTGGATCTCAGGTGGGGAAGAGTATTCCAGGGAGAGGGAAAGGCCTCACGGTCCCTGAACCCCAGACCCCCAGTGGTCCTCCCCAGGCCAGGCCCTCCTAGGCACCATCCTTCCCCCATCCCCACCCTCCTGGGGGCTCAGCCTGCCCTGTCTGGGGAGATACCCCAGCTTCAGGGATGGAGCCCCAGGCCCATTCCTCCCAATGGGATGTGTCCTGTGGTCTGCCAGCCCCCATGGCCTGGCTGCTGCCTGGAGGCTGGACCCCACTCTCAGGCTGTGAGCCCACCCATGTCCCCGCCCACAGCCACCCCCAGATGCCAGCCCCATGAAGCGCTCCATCTCCACACTGGCACCCCAGAGGCCCCACGTGGCTCATCTGTGCACCGCGGCCCTGGACCGCGCTCCAGCCAGCCAGGCCGCCCCCCCCCACCACCACCGCTGCCATCGCCGCAGGGACCGGAAGCAGAAGTCCCTGGAGAAGGGGCCCGGCCTGTCTGCAGACACAGATGGCGGTGCGTGCGAGGGGCTCTCGGGGGGTGGTGGCTCCAGTTGGGGTCCAAGAATCCCTGTGAGAACTTCTTCCCTTCTGTAACTCATGACCCCACGGGCAACCCTGAATGTGGAGACAGGACCACCTCCCACCTTTCCCTGGGAACCCTGCTGGCCCTGAGGAACCGGGCCTGGGTGAGGTCTGTGTCCCCGCCACCCCAGCCTCTCGGCTGACTTTCACTCTCCCCTGGCCAGCGCCCTACAGCACCGCGGGGCCGGGCCCCCCGCCGCCCCCAGGGGATGGGGCAGCAGGCTGCCGGCGGGAGCGCAGGCAGGAGCGGGGCCGGTCCCAGGAGCGGAGGCAGCCCTCCTCCTCTTCCTCTGAGAAGCAGCGCTTCTACTCCTGTGACCGCTTTGGGGGCCGTGAGCCCCCGCAGCCCAAGCCCTCTCTCAGCAGCCATCCCACGTCGCCCACGGCCGGGCAGGAGCCAGGACCCCCGAGACAGGTACATGGGCCCCGGGACCCCCCATGCTCCCACCCGCATCCCATTCCCTCGGGCCCTGGGAGGGAGCCCTCTCCTGTCCTGGTTCCCAGGCCAGAGCCTGCTCCTGGCTTCCTGGCCTGTCCATCCTGCCTGGCGGGGCCTTGGCCTTCCTGCTCCCCAGTTCCTTCTTTCTCTCCTCCCCGCCTGAGATGGGCTGGGCTGTGTTCTCCTCTTCCCTGGCCCTGTGCCCAGCCCCTTCTGGCACTGCCCTCCCACCCTCCTGGGGCCTCCCGCTCCATCTCACCTACCTGCGCTCCCTGCCTCCCTGCCCTTTGATTTGGGTTTGCTCTGTTCCGCTTTCTTGCAGGGTAGCGGCTCCGTGAACGGGAGCCCCCTGCTGTCGACATCTGGTGCTAGCACCCCTGGCCGCGGCGGGCGGAGGCAGCTCCCCCAGACCCCGCTGACCCCCCGTCCCAGCATCACCTATAAGACGGCCAACTCCTCACCTGTCCACTTTGCCGGGGCTCAGACCAGCCTCCCTGCCTTTTCCCCCGGCCGGCTTAGCCGTGGCCTTTCGGAACACAACGCCCTGCTCCAGAGAGACCCCCTCAGCCAGCCGCTGGCCCCCAGCTCTCGGATTGGCTCCGACCCTTACCTGGGGCAGCGTCTGGACAGCGAGGCTGCGGCCCGCACCCAGCTTGAGGACACGCTCACCTTCGAGGAGGCCGTGGCCACCAACTCGGGCCGCTCCTCCCGGACTTCCTACGTGTCCTCCCTGACCTCGCAGTCCCACCCCCTCCGCCGGGTGCCCAACGGCTACCACTGCACTCTGGGGCTCAGCTCGGGCGGGGGCGGCCGGGGGCGGCACAGCTACCACCACCCTGACCAAGACCACTGGTGCTAGCCGCACCGCCCGGCGGGCGCGTCCAGGTGATGAGTTTTATCATCCGCGCTGGGCCCCGGGGGCGCTCGGGGCACCGAGGTGGGCCGCAGCCCTGGGAGGAGGGCCTGCCCTGTGTCTCCTCCTCCAGCGGGATGAGCGGTTTGTAGAGGGAGGTTGCTCCCTCTCCACCCCTCCCACGCTGCCTCCCTGGGTCTCGGCACAGACCCCGCACAGGACGCGGTTGTGTGTGCTGAGGGGGACCCGCTGAAGAGCCCAGCATCCAGGGTGTGTGCTGGGAACGTTCCGTAGGAAGTCTGAATCTCGTAGGGATCATCTTTTATCCAAATGTGTGGTGCAGAGGAGCAGGCGAGACCTCAGGACAGAGTCAGTGGTAAACGGAGCAGGTCTTGTCAGCACCCTCACGCCCACAGTCCGGGCGCCCTTCGTACCTGAAATGGCAGAAAGCACTAGAAACACGCAGACACGGCCTCTCCCGACAGCCGGCCCTCACAGGGACCAAACCTGGGCGACATTCGTGATCCTGGTTTCGGTTTTTAGTCACAACACCCTTCGCTCTTTTGTCAACTCTATGTACTCAGTCAAAAAAGAAACACCCAGAATAATGGGGAAGGGAACAGTAACGAAACAGCAAAACATCCAACCTGTAGGAGGATCTCAGCCTTGCAGGACGTGTGTTCCTGGCTTGCTCGGGGAGATGCTCTGTGTCCAGTACAAGCGGCCAACAGGACCACCCAGCTCCCGCTGCTCTCGACCAAGTGCCTGACCTCCGAGCCCGTCACGCAGGCTCCCAGGGGCCCATCACCGCAAGCGGGCTTTGTGGAGACCACTCCAAACAGCAACTGAGCAGAAGGTGGACACGCTGGAGAACATGTAGAAGACGTGTAGATTGGTCGTAGCTGGGATGAAGTGGCTGTTGCCCCTTTTCCTCAAACCAGTAGAGAGGCTGCAGGGCGTGTGGAGAGAGGCCCGTGTCCGCGATCAGTCTGTTCTCCACTTGATTCTCAGGGATGCAGGGCGCAATCTCTGTAGTTGTGCAAATTTCTTTCCACAGAAGGCTTACTGGGGAGAGGCTGGTGCGAAGGGGGAGATGGCACAGTGGGGGCAGAAGTGCCCAGGTCTGAGCAGGTGAGGGCGGTGGGGAACCACACTGAACCGTGGCTGGAAATTGGACCCAGGAGCAGCTTGGCTGTGGCTGCTGTGCTGGGCGTCTGAGCCCACCTGGCTCTGGCATAAGACCTGGGAAAGCAGGCAGCATAAGGAAGTCCGGCTTCAGGGCCACGTTCAAAACAGAAAGACCACAGTGAGGACGGGGTACATAAAACACCGGGAGACCCTTTGTTTTGTGAACAGAGGGAGCGTCTAGATGGGCCGATTCCGGTGTGTGCTCCGTATTGTGAAGTGTGAGACGATCCCTCTGCTGGATCCTTTGAGCGTTCCCGTCGGCTTTCGCCTGTGACTCTCCTGAAGAAACTTGGTGTCTCGTGTGTGCGCGTCTGTGTGTCCCAGTGAGTGGATGCCGTTAACCCATAGGGCTATGCAACAAAAGACACACGTTTAACAGAGATAAAACACACAAGACCGCCACCTGTTCTAGGGTTTCAGCATGATTGTGACCAAACCATTTTATAGAATTTCCTTACTCGAAGGCACAACACTCTGAAACTTTAAGATAACAGAGTATTTTACTCCAATAGAATACGACGAAAATCAGAATCTCTGTGCATGTGATCACTGGCTCTGGTTGCGAAGCAGAAGGATGTGTATCTTGGTACTGATGTTTTGTCTCTGGTCCCCCAGCCCATATTATTTTGAATGTATTCATTCTGTGCTGAACCATAGCTGCTTCCCCAGGCCATATTGGGCAGAGAATCCACTTTCCTAGACCCACACAGCTTTGCTGGTTTGTCTGGATCCTTCCAGACACTGGAATTGGTGAAAAATTACAGAGAGTGAGGGAGAGACTGTGTCTTGTTTTCCCAACTCTGTGTTTTGTTTCTGTGCTGTCTCTTCTCAACTATCATATTTCCCTCAAAATCTCATAGTGAGTTGCCAAATTTGAAATGCATCAACCAGTTGTCTGCATCTGGAACCAGTCAAGCAGTGGCTGTAGTTTGAACAAGTCATGTGAGCATGTAAAATATATACATATATACATATATTCAAGTATGTGCATGAGATGTATATCTTCGTACTTTTTGATACAATGTATTCATTTGTTAATTTTTAATTATATTTGATATAAATCAAAGGTTTGTTGCAAAACTTTATATTTAAGAACAGTGTTAAAAAAAAAAAGAGACGTCCCAACCATGCAACACAACTGGGACTCACTTTTAAAAAAATTCTGTGATTGACTAGTTTGCTGCCTGAGTAATATTTATCAGCCACACTTTGGATTCTGCTGTTGTTTCTACAATGACATTTTGTATGAAGCAAAGTCCTTGGATTAAAATAAAACTTAGCAAAAAATCAAAAACAAAACCCCACCATGCTGCTGGATGCTGTATACAGGGGTTGTGGAGGCAGACGTGTGAGCTGTCTCTGTGGGCCCGTGGCTGAGTGCACAGTGGGCAGAGCTCAGAAGAGGCTGAAAACCTCTTCAACTTGCTCTGGGCCTGGTTGAGATGCAAGGGTTAGCTCAGCTTTGGGGTGAGGATCAAGGTAGACTGGTGGCTGGAAGAGCCAGGGTAAGGCCTCAGAGGGGATGTGGTTGTCGTTCAGGGTTAGGGATAGAGTGGTGGGTAAGTTAGGGCTGGGGATGAGCAGGCATTGGCTGAGGTTTGGGGTGACTGTTAGCTACATTGGTGGTTAGAGGTCAGAGTGACAGTGTTAGATTTGAGTTAGGTTTGGGGTTGAGGTCGGTGTAAGTTAGGGTTAAGAATTAGGGTTTAGGATTAGGTATAGGCAAAGGGTTTGTCCATATGACCACTAACAATATAGGGTTATGTGGGTGTAAAAATTAAGATTTTGTTCAGTTTAGAGTTCATTTAGAAAAGACATACGTGAGCAGTGTTAGCTTCACAGAAAACTAAACATTATGGTTCTGATTATACTGGGAAAAGGGATTGGAGTAGGGTTCAAATTTTTAGCCTGTTCTGACATGGGCCTGTGTTTAGAGTCAAGGGTGGTGTAGGACAATGGTCAGGTCTGAGGTTAGGGTTAGGGATAGTGTAATGTTCAGAGTTAAAGGATCAGGGTTAAGTATAGAGATTCAGGCTCAGTGCTCAAGGTTAGAAGGTAGGATCAGGGTCAGGGTTTGAAGGTCAGGGACAGAATTAGAGGGAACAGTAAGAGGATGAGGTTTTGAGGAACCAGAGTGGAAGGATGCATGTTAGAGAGTCAGGGGTTAGGTTAGATGGTCTGAGTCAGGGTCAGGGTTGGGATTTTAGGGGTTAAGTCCAGTATCTAGCGGTAAGGGATTAAGGAGTATTAGGGTTTAGATTTAGAGGTAGGAGGGTAGGTTTAGAGGGTTAGGGTTAGAGTTAATGGTAGGGATTTGGGTGTTTGAGTTAGTGTAATAATGTTGGGGTTAAGCATAACTGGTCCATGCCCGCTTTCCCTCTCCTCCATAACTCTGAGGCCTCTGGGGTGAACAGGACTTTCCCTGGGTTGCTTGTGGACGTGGAGTTGACCTGGAACGCTGGTCGTCTACTTCTGAGTCCTGAAGTCTGGTGCAGAAGAATGAAATGTCTGTTCTGGTCACCGACAGTGTCAAATGCAACTCAGCCTCGGTCAGTGGTTGTTAGGGCCTCAGCAGGTGGTTACTGTCCACAGGGTTTCCTCCCGCCATGTGACCTGGGGAGGGCAGTGCCTGCCCCACTCTGGCTGGACAGGACCCGGCCCAGCACAGGCCTGACTGAGGGCACTCAATGGTCATGTGTGAATTTATACAGAACTTGGTGCAGTGACTGACCAACCCTCAGGTGCTGCCTCCTGAGTGCTTGTGGGGGCCTTCTGGGACCACAGGCATCCCCTGTCCCATTAGAGTGGGCATCAATAGACATCAAGTCTCAGGATAGCCCTTGACCTCTGACCGTTCAGGCAGTCATCTGTGGGCCACCAGCTCAGGTGATCCTGGTCCCTGTCAAGCCCCTGTAGCCAGTTACTGAGCTGACCGTGCTTCTGGGCCATTGAGCAGCTACCTGGGCAGTGTGGACAGCCCCTTGGGATGTTTCAGTTAGCAACATCCATGTGGCTGAGAAAAGGGTCTCCCTCTCACAGCCTTGTAGCCTGCCAAGAGAGGCAGTAGCGCTCTAAACATTTGTGTGTCCTTGTTCACAACAACCGTCCGGCAGACCATGGCCCTGCAGTCCTTTGGCCTGCCAGGTGTCACAGATTTTGATACTCATACTCATCATGACTCAAAGGTACGGGGGCAGCTGTACCTCCTCAGGGGAGGTTCTCGCTGAGGCTGCCTGGTCTTGGGGAACCACCTGCACCCATGTGGGCTCTGAGAGCTGCCAGTCCTGGATTCCGTGATATGGAGCAACCCTTGAGCCTCCGACTGCTTCACTGAGCAAGTAGTCTCTGCTCTTTTTAAGAGAGGGAGGAGACTGGATAAATGAGCAGTATTGCTTGCGGGGGTTGGTAGCTGGGGGCAGATGTGACTCCTAGGCTCCCACCAAAAGGGACATGAGAGAGGTCTGTGCCTTTTGCAAGTGGAAGGGCTTCCTGCTGCCATGGGAGGACCAACCACAAGGGCGCTGGACGGGTGGCTTCAGCTCCTGGCCCTCAGTCAGCCCTCCTTCCTTGGCCTTCGTGTCCCACAGCTGTTCTGTGGGCGGTCAGTGAGGTGGAGTCTGCTGCTTTCCTCGAGCCAGCATGTTCCTGAGTCAAAGCCCAGAACCTCAGCTTTTCTTAGGGAACTTCTTACCTTTTTCTAATATGAATGTTTTCAGAGAGCTGACCCCATGTTCCACCCACCTTGAAGATGGGCATATAATCCACATTTAGACGATCCTAGGTTCTGTCCTCTGGGTGCTCTGATGGGTTCAAAGATGATAATATGACCCAAGTTAGACCAATGGCATTTAAAGCCATGGCTGTCCATGGAACACAAGGGAAGGAGAAACCTTTTCTACTAGTACAGACGGTGAGTGCTGTCAGCCTGGAGTTGCTGTAGGCCCCAGAGACAGTGGGTGAAACTGTTCCTGTGAATGGGGCCCCCCAAAGTCATATAGCAGGACAAAGGGTTGGAGAGGGACCCGGTCACACTGAGAGAGCGTGAGCGCCTTGACCTGCCAGGTCTGAGCCTGCTCTTAAACTTGCCACTTAAAAATACTACTGTATTTCTACCATTTAAAATATATTTAATTATCTTACTTCGGAAGTATGTCCAGTCCCTAGGGATCAGAAAAGTCCTTGCTGACTCACAGTGATCAGTACTCTCTGAGTCTCCCTCTGCGTGGCGTCCGCATTGGGTGGGGCACATCTGGGGGAGGTGAAGACACTGGGTGGGCTGAGATCTTAGGGGGCCTGCCAGACATCTGCTATTTGGAGATGTTCTGTTCCTTCCCTGTCCCAGGAGCATAAAATCCCAGAATAATGAGAGGAGAACCAGTGGGGGGAAGAGTTAACTGGTTTGTATCTTCTGTATTTCAGAGTTCATCTTGTTAATGTGTGTTTTTACTAGTAAATCACTCATTTCCTCTTGGTTGCCAGTGTGATACAATAGGTTTCTCTTATTTGATTTTTATTTTCTCCTCTTTTTAGTTTTTTTGTGTAATTTTTACAACTAATGAACAAATATTGATACCTTATTATGGGCATTCCTAGTGGCTCAGACGGTAAAGAATCCGCCTGCAATGCAGATGTGAGTTTGATCCCTGGGGAGGGAAGATCTCCTGGAGAAGGGAATGGCAATTCACTCCAGCAGAGTGAGAGTTCTGCTGGAGAACTTGCCTGGAGAGTTCCATGGACAGAGGAGCCTGGTGGGGGTCGCAAAGAGTTGAACACGACTGTGACCAACACTTTCATTCAAACTTTTTCTGTTCAGGCTTCCATCCATGGTACCACATGATATGGAGTCATCAGGACTCTTTAATTTTCCATGTCCTTGACAGTTTCTCAGACTTTTCTCAGTGACCTTGACAGGAGAAAGTCACTCTGTGGAGCCCACACTTCAGGAGAGGGATTGTGGCTCCACCCCCTTGATGGATGGCTGAATGTGCCTATCAGTTATTTAAAATTCTCCTGCATAAGAGATTTCTATCTATTTATTTATTTTAGAAATAGACTAAACAAAAATATCTTACTAAAATGTAAGGTTTACAGAAGTTTCCAAATAGGCCATACGAAATGGTCACAAGCTTTTTCTTGAAGGGAGAATTCTATGCTTGACAGCAGGGTCACAATGTTATTAGTGAGGGCTGTGATGTTTACTGCTCCCATTTTGGTTCAAACAATCAAACTTGTCCACCTACGACATCTAAATGAAGCTAGAGAACGTATTCTAAAGAACTGGTTAGCTGCTTTTAACAAATGACATTAGAGCACCATAAAAATGAGGAAAGGAGCCCAGAAAATTGAAATAAAATGACCTTCCCCTTGACAAAAAAAAAAAAAAAAATAATAATAATAATAAAGTAAAGAAAACACCCACACTGCTGCAGCCAACCCTGACAACTACGCCATCTGCAGCGCGTGCACGTGAAGCTGCTTCCGTTGTGTCCAACTCTTTGCAACCCTATGCGCTCTAGCCCACCAGGTTCCTCTGTCTATGGGATTCTCCAGGCAAGAAAATTGGAGTGGGTTGCCATGCCCTCCTCCAGGGGTCTTCCAAACCCAGGAATCAAACCCATTAGTCATTTAGTCAGCCATTTAGTCAGATCCCTGGCTTGGCCTCTGGTCTCATCTCCTGAGATTTCAATTTAACCCCATCAACTCTCTGGAATTTTCCTGCATAAAAGATTTCTATCCAATCCCATTGATAAAATACCTGTGCAACAATTAATTTTTACTAGTGTGGATACTTGGCTAGTTAGGTTAAGCTTTTGGTTATAATCCAGCACTACAGTATTTGGTTGCTTAGTTTATTCTGTTTTGGGTGTTGATATTTCTTTTCCTTTGGCTCTTGTTTCCTTTGACATCATTCCATATGTGAGTGTTTTTTCCTGCCTGTTTTGACTACTTAGGTTTCATTTCCATGAGACCTCTGTGTGCAGGAATTACATTTGTTTCTTTTACCTCTTTTGATCTATCTTGTGTCAAATTTATTATTAGCCCAGCCACAAGATTTCAAGAGAAACACAACTCAAGAGTCCTAATAGGTGCACAGGGATGTCTTCTTCTTGTATTAATTTGTAATTCCCTAATCGTGTATGATGTTGAGTATATTTTTGTATACTACCTGTATGTCTTTGGCCAGGTGTTTGTTCATATCTCTGCCTATTTTTAATGGAGTTGTTTGTGTTAGAGTTCTTTGCATATTTGAGGCAGAGTCTTTATTAGCTGTGTGTTTGCAAAAATTTTTTCTTTGTTTGTGGCTTGTATTTTGATTTTCTGAATATGGCTTTTCACAGAGTAGAAATCTTAAATTTTATAAAGTCCATGAAATTCCTTGCTCTTTTTTTGTGGATTGTCTTTTTGTGTTGTGTTAAAACTCGAAGCTTATGATCTATATGACAAAATCTATAATTTTGAATAGTTTTGCATTTAAAATTTGTCTATAAAAATGTTTGAGTAAGTTGATTTAAGTTTTAAAGTTTGCATCTACATTAATTTCATTCTGTGCAGTTTCCAGCTAAGTGCTATTGTTGTTCAGTTGCTCACTCATAGCCAACTCCTTGCGATTCCATGGACTGCGGCTTGCCAGGCTTCCCCGTCTCTCACGGTCTCCCGGAATTTGCTCAAACTCATGTCCATTGAATCAGTGTTGCCATCCAACCATCTCAGCCTCTGTTGCACCTTTCTCTTCAGCGTTCTTTATGGTCTAACTCACATCTGGAAACCCACATACATGACTACTGAAAAAGCCATAGCTTTGACTATACGGACTTGCTGGCCAAGTGATGTCTCTTCTTAAAAAATATACTGTCTGTCATAGCTTTTCTTCAAGGAGCAAGTGTCTTTTAATTTCATGGTTCAGTCACTGTCTGCAGTGATTTTAGAGATCAATAAAAAAAGTCTGTCACTGTTTCCATTTTTTCCCCATCTGTTTGACATGAAGTGATGGGACCAGATGCCACGATCTTAGTTTTTTCAATGTTGAGCTTTAAGTCAGTGTTTTCACTCTCCTCTTTCACCTTCATCAAGAGACTCTTCAGTTCTTCTTCGCTGTCTGCTATTAGGGTGGTATCATTTGCATATCTGAGATTACTGATATTTCTCCCGGTAATCTCGATTCCAAGTAAGTATTCTTTAGTTAGTTTGGAAAAGTTATGGGATATTTGAATTTCCACAGGTTAATGGACTCAGCAATTCTGCCACCTTTCCTGGTAGCTCAGCTGGTAAAGAATCTGCCTGCAATGCAGGAGACCCCTGTTCCATCCCCGGGAAGATCCCCTGGAGAAGGGAAATGGCTACCCACTCCAGTATTCTTGGCCTTCCCTGGTGGCTCATTCTGTAAAGAATCTGCCTGCAATGTGGGAGACCTGGGTTCAGTCCGTGGGTCGGGAAGATCCCCTGGAGGAGGACATGGCAACCCACTCCAGTATTCTTGCCTGGAGAATCCCATGGGCAGAGGAGCCTGGAGGGCTACAGTCCATGGGGTCGCAAAGAGTCGGGGGCCACTGAGGGACTAGGCACGACGGATTCAGCGATTCTGCCAGCAGGAAAGCGCTGTGTCCCCTGAACTGGGAGGCAGGCAGGGCCTGCACTCCCCATACTGATCACGGAATGGCGCTGAGCCCGCATCGCTGACCCACGGCGTGTGCATGTTCACTGTGGCCTCAGCTGGGCGTGCAGCTGGGAGGAGCTGGGTCTCCTCAGGCATGCCTGGGGTTTCTGCTGGGACGCCCGGTCAGCATCTCCACTGTCAGGAGCTCAGGCTTCTTAGGACTCGCTGGGTTTTGGCTTCAGGGTAACACGGGGTAGCGTCCACACCAGTGGGGACTGGGTTTCCTGATGAAAGGAGAAGGCGAGGAAAGACGGAGAAGTGAGAAGTTTCCTGTGTGCAACCCACAGCTGGGGGTGGGGGTCCCTCTTCAGGTGACCCAGAAGGGCTGGGTGTGGAAAGTTGTTCCAGTGAGTTTTGTGTGCGGTGTCAATGGTGTCCAGGGCCCGTCTTTGGCACGTGGTGTTCAGTTTCTCCAGCACTGTTTCTTTGGGGCTGCCCTCCCCTCGGCACCCTTTAATCTATTAACGGACTGCATCCGTGTGGGTTTGATTCTGGGCTTTCTGTCTGGTTCCTGTGGTTCCTGAACCTGTTTCCAGAGTGTTTTGGAAATTGTAGCGTCACCAAAGGTAGTGCAAACAGAGGGAGGGAGATGCCTCCAGCCTGATCTTTCTCAGGGTCGGCTAGACAATTCGGAATTGCATGGTCCTTTATGTCTCCATGCAAGTGTAGGAGGGTTTGCTCTATTTCTGTGAAAAATACCATGAGATTTAGAAACACATTGCATTCACTCTGTACATCGGTTTGGGTGGAAACGGTTAGGGGTGAGGGAGTTATGTGTTAGCGTTAGGTGTTATGGTTAGAGTTAAGGGTTAGGGGTTGGGGTGAGGGAGTTAGGGGTTAGGATTAGGGATTAGGGTTAGAGTTAAGGGCTAGGATTTAGGTTTAGGGTTGGGGTTAGGGTTTGGGGTTCGGGTTAGGGGTTAGGGTTTAGGGTTTGGGGTTCGGGTTGGGGTTAGGGGTTAGGGTTACGGGTTAGGGTTACGGGTTAGGTGTTAGGGTTAGGGTTTAGGGTTTGGGTTCGGGTTAAGGGTTAGGGGGTTTGGGAGGGTAGAGGAGGGGGTCAGGGGTGTGGAGAAGGGTGTTGGCAGTGTGGAGGAGGGGTGGGAGGGTGGAAGGGCTGCTGTCTGCACATTAGTCCCCACCCCAGCCATCTTCGGAATTGCTCATTGGTGTAGCAAGCATCCTAATTGGCTTTTCACCTGCGTAACTGGTGGGTTCTTAATGAGAAATGTGAACAGTGACATTAAATGTCTCAGTCAGGACTAGACACTTACTACGCCACATACAGGTGTAAGAACCTTGGGAGGCATGTGCAGCCAGTCCCCTAGGACAGGGTTCAGACTTGATCCGTCAACACTTTGGGGTCCAGCCACTGCTTTAGCATTTCTGAGGGCCCAGTTCTGACGCTAAGGGTTCTGTAATCCAGCCTCCATCTTCCTTTAGTGAGACCCACACTTTTAGGATCCTATAGAGCAGGGCCTGTGTGAGTTCTCTGTGGCTTTCTAACAAACGACCACATGTTGGGTGATTTAAAGCAACAGGAGTTCATCCTCCCCCAGTCCTGGAGACCAGACACCTGAGATCAAGGTGGCACAGGGCTGAGGTCCCTCCAGAGGGACCAGGATAGGGTCCTTTCTGCCTTCTCCAGCTTTGGGGCTCCAGGGGTCCCGGGGCTTGTGGCCCCCTTTCCCACCTCTGCCTCCATCTTCATGAGGCTTCTCGTCTGTGTCCTCTTTCATCTCTTATAAGGACTCTGTCAGTTGGACTGAAGGTCACCCTAACCCTAGATGACCTTACCTTGAGATCCTTAACTACATCTACAAAGATCCTTTTCCCAGATATGGCCCTGTTCCTGTGTTCTGGGGGGACACATCTTTTAGGGCCACCATTCACCCCATTATCTGTATATAAAATAACCCTTATTTTAGGAGATCACCACAGGCCCATATAGACAGGCACAGACAGCGGCCACACACGTGGCATCTGGAGAGAATGAGGATCCTGGAGTCACCTGGAACAGATCATGCCTGGCTTCATCAGGTGAGGGGAATCACAGGGAGGAGCGGGGCATGGTCTTGTTCAGGCTTCAGAAAGACCATGTTGGGTGGGATGTGAGACGCACCGTGAGGGCAGGGAGCTTTGTAGGGCCTGATGGAGGCATTAGGCTTGGGCCAGGGCCGTGGGTGTAGAGGGGAATTAGTGTGGGCGTTGGCCATATGCCCTGGAGAAGGAGCTGACAGTCCCTGGGGCACAAGGAACTGGGAACCTGGGAGGCCTCCGTGTTACTGAACCAACCTTGAGTCCACACCCCTGAGTGCAGTAAAGCCAGTCGCCTGACACCAGGTGCAGTAAAGGAAAGTGCAGCATTAACTGTAAAGGCACCAATACGTGGAGACAGTAACTCGTGCTCTAAACCCTGAAATCCCCGAAGGGCTTCAGGAAAGCAGTTTTACGGGCCACATGAGGGAGGGGGTGACAGAGAACTGCTGGTGCACGGTTCTCTGGTTGGTGAGGTAACAGGCGGCTAACCTCACAAATCCTCAGGCACTGGACGCTCTGGGGGTGACGTGTTCATGCTCATCAAATAGTTAACTTCTTCCCTTCAGTGGGGCTTTTAGCAGCTGTAAAACAACTCCCTGAGTGTGCCTCAGATACTATTATCTCCATACTTCAGAGAGGAGTTACAGCAGAGGATACGGGACGGGGTCTGTTCTGGGAGGGCCCGATTGGCTCCTGCTCGGTTACACCAGGTGTCTGGGCTCAGCAGCTGGAGAAGTTGGGGCTGCCTCCTGGGCATGGGGAGCAGCAGGATCGTAGTCCTCGAGGGGCCTGTTAGTCCCCAGGATGAGATGGGGAGGCCGTGGATGGACAGATGCACCTGGCCTGGGAGAGGGGTGCAGGCTGGAAATGTCACTGGAATCACCGCAGGGAGGAAGGGGAAAGGCCAGGAGGGGGCAGGTGGGTTATAGCACCCACGTGCAGGTGATGGTGGTCCTGTTGGACACAACTCAGAGCCATAAGGAGTGGTGGTCAGGGGCTCAGCTTCGTCCTCTTGTTTTTGTTTATCTGTAACTTCCCACTCCTGCAGCCTGGCCCTTTTCTCCTCTTCAGGTTATGTGTACAGTGGTCTCAGAATTGCTAGCTACTGCACTCTGGAACCCACTCCAGTGTTCTTGCCTGGAGAGTCCCGGGGACGGTGGAGCCGGGTGGGCTGCCGTCTCTGGGGTCGCACGGAGTCGGACGCGACTGCAGTGACTTGGCAGCAGCAGCACCTGGAAAGGTCTCTATAAAAGGAAGCCCAGTGTTTACGTGCAGCCCATTTAGCCTTTTGTGTATCGATTCGTTCATTTCCAAAGTCAACACATTTTGCCCATCTCCTACAGTGAGAGATCTTTTCAGTGCATTTCTAATGTGGTTAGGTTTTGTTGCACTGTGTATTCTGTCCTGCGACTCTCCTACACCCTGAATAACTATACTTCAGAAGATGGTTTGATCCCTTGGGCTATACAAATCGACGAGCGTAGACAAATGCATAGTGACAGGTGCCCATCCTAAAGCGTCACAGGGAATACTTCAGCCCCTTCAGCAGATGATCTGCTCATCATCTATGTAGTTTTGCTTTTCCTAGAATGTCATAAATGAGGTCATACCCCAGACTGTATTCTTTCACTGAGTGATATGCACGTGAGAGTTAACCATGCTTTTCAAGGTTTGGTGGTTCATTCCTTACTACTCATGAGTAATACTCCATTGCATGTGTATGGGAGGAAAAACAATTTTCACTCTGCCCTTCCATAATACAAGACAAATTACCAGGAGGAAAAACAGAAGCATACCTCCCCTATGCTTCCCTGGTGGCTTTGTGGTAAAGAATCTGCCTGTAATACAGGAGACTTGGGTTTGACCCCTGGGTTGGGAAGATCCCCTGGAGAAGGAAATGGCAACCCACTCCAGTATTCTTGCCTGGGGAATCCCATGGACAGAGGAGCCTGGCGGGCTACAGTCCGTGGGGTCGCAAAGAGGCGAACATGACTTAGTGACTAAAAGAACAAATAGCTTCTGTATACAGGGGAGCTACCAAAGAAACCTGAGCCACTCCCTGAAATGTCCAAAGTCATCACCTTAAATGCCATCTTCAGCTAAAAACAAGACCCTGAAGGATGGGAGAAGCCCATTAATGGAAGGTAATTACACAAAACACAGTAAAGAAGGGTATGATTGTTTGTAGATTTAAGTCGGGACCTCTCCATTGATAAGTTACTTGAGTTTTAATTAGCCTTTTATTTCTGGTGCAAACAGGGACAGCCCTTAAATGCAGAGATTTCTCTGTTGTAAATGTCCATCACAAAACGGCAATTGCTACTTAGTTTACTGAGAGTCCTCTTTTTTTTTTTTTTCCATGGAAGTGGACTTAAGCAATCCTCACAGCAGAGAGGCATATTTTGGGGTGGCATGTTCTACTTGCTTTGACATGGATATACCCCAATTTGATTATGCATTCATCTATTGAAGGATACTATGATTACTTCAAGCTTTTAACTATTATGGATAGCGCTGCTGTGCCTAAGTTCATCTTCGTTTGCATTTGGGCATGGATTTTTCAAAGCAGTTTCCTAAATACTGGAAGTATGATCGTTGGATCCCAAGGTGAGGTGTGTTTAGCTTCAGAGAAAACTGCCCAACTGTGTTACGAGGTGGCTGTGCATGTATCCCACCAGCAGTGAGGGAGCGTTCCTGCTATTCCTCAGCCTCCAGCAATTGGTATTGTCATATAGTTAGAGTTTAGCAGCCTAATATGTGTAGTGTGATAGCTCGTGACTTTAATTTGTAATTCCCTAATGGCGTATGATGTTGAGCGTGTTTCTGTTTTGTACTATCTGTATAACTTTTTTTGGATGGGTATCTGTTCAGATCTTTACTTACTGTTTATAGGGTTGTTCAAGAGGTCTCTGTCTATTTTGTGTGCAAATCCTGTATCGGATATGAATTTTGCAAATTTTTTCCTCCCAGTTTGTGGCTTGTATTTTAATTTTCTGAATGAGGTCTTTCAGAATAGACATTTTTATTTCTATAAAGTCCACAATATTTTTCTTTTGTGGACTGACAGCTTGTGTGTTAAAACTCAAAGCTCATGATATACAGGCCAAACCCAGGGTCATGTAGATTTTCTATGTTTATTTCCACAATTTTGATAGTTTCAAAATTTAAATGTCTGTTAATAAAGTTGAGTGAATTTGGTGACTACATTTCATTGTATACAGTTTCAAGTTCATTATTCCTTAACTATTTTTTTTTTTTTATTCCTTAACTATTTTGAGAAGTTTTGGATATTGGCAATATTTCAGTTTGAATTTGCATAGTTTAATAGACCTAACAGAACTGCCCCGAGGGGCGGAGTCTCCACTTAGCTGTGCCTGCGCGAGTGAGGGAGGCTTGAGCTGCACTTCCCATTGGCTGGCAGGGAGCGGGGAACCCGCCTCCCCGACCCACCCCACCCCAGGCGGAATTCCCGCTCTGCCTGAGCACCTGGCTGCCTGTGGCTGCTGACGGGAGTCTGGTCTTCTCAGGACCCGTTGGGGCTTCAGCTCTGGGACGTTGTAGGACCCAGTTGAGGAAGACAGGGAGTCTGGTCTCCTCAGGACCTGCTCAGGCTTTGGCCTTGGGACACTGTGGGGTTCACTTCAGGCTGACAGGAGATGGGTCTCCTCAGGGCCATTGGTGTTTCGGCTTTGGGACCTTGTGGGGTTAGTTCAGGCTGAATGCGTGTCCTTGTAAAGCACCGGGAATAAACATGATGCCCCGGGAAGCTGTATCACAGACGCTCTGTTTTGCGTCCCCCGTGCCTGGAACTGGGGCCGTGCATGCTCCAGTTAGAGACGCGTGTAGGCATGTGGTCCTTGGAGTTAATCAGAGCAACTAAACGGAAAAATGAGCCAAGTGACTCCAGACACTGCCAGTGCGGTCGTGAAGGGGAAAGGCTTGAGCCACATTGCAGGACCGGAGTACGGAAAGTGTGTGCTAGCTTCCTGCACTCGTGTTCCAGAACACTTCAGAAGGACGGAGGGGATCTCCGAGGCCCTTACTAGGAAAACAGAGTCCGTGAACCATGCGGCCCCGGCAGCGTGGGCAGGCGGAGAAGGCGGCGTGGGCCTGGCCGTCCCTGCGCAGCTGTCTCCTGCCCGTCGCGCAGGGGCCTTTCCACGGCGAGTTCCCCTGTTCACAACGGGCGGTGGAGCAGCCCCTCTGAGAGGCTGGACCACAGTGGGAGCTGCTGAGCAGCTCAGGTCCTGCGGAGGCTCCTGTGAGCCACACGTCTCAGGGGGAGGAGTCAGGAGGAGACACAGCAGCCCAGAAGGGCGAGGGCCGAGGAAAGGGCCTTTAAAAAGCCAAGTTCCAGATTCCCAGGAACCAGGTGTTTCCACTTTAGGTGGTGAGTCTGTGTGTCAGATGTCTGTCCCGGCGCTTGCACATGGGCTCCTGGAAGCCCTGGGCGGCTGCATGTGGCCCAGGGGCCCTGTGTGCCCGGCTGTCACCATGCAGTGACGCTGCCCATGGATCCACACCGGACCAGTCGGAGAGGACGCTCCTCCAGGCCCAGAGAGCGGGCTGAGAAGCAGGAGGACTGGGACGGGGTGGGGGCCTGCTGTGCCCTTTATCTTCCCAGTTCTGGCTTTCTTTGCGTTAAGATCCTCAGGACCTGCTGGTGCTTCAGCTTTTGTCAGCCTATGCCGGCCCTGCCACCAACAAAGAGTGAGTTTTTTCCATGCATTTCTGAGTTATTTAGACTCTGCTGCATTCTGTGTTCCATTCTGTGACATCTCATATCCTAAATAACTAAATTTGAATAGACTATGATTTACCAATTGAAGTCTAAAGGTCTATGGGTTTATACAAATGCACAGTGGTAGATATTCATCTGTAATGTCGGTTCAGTCGCTCAGTTGTGTCTGACTCTTTGCGACCCCATGGACTGCAGCCCGCCAAGCTTCCCTGTCCATCACCAACTCCCGGAGCTTACTCAAACTCACGTCCATGGAGTCGGTGATGCCATCCAACCATCTCATCTGTAATGTATCAGATGGAATATTGAACCTCCTACCTCATAATCTTTTTCTAAGTCTGTTTTGCCTTTTTCAGAATGTCATATAAATGGGATCATTAGTGTGTAGACTGGATTCTTTCACTTAGCAATATACATGTAAGATTCATCCATGGTTTTTGCTTGGTTTGACGGTTCATTCCATTATATTTCTGAATACTATTCATGTGTATTGGAGGAAAAATAATGTTCCCTTTATATTTCTCTTTTCCTCATTGAGACCTTCCCCCGCAATGAAAGGCAGATGAACTGGAGGAAAACAGAAGCTTATTACCATGCATACCCCCTATATGCTTGTAAGGTACCTAGGAAAACCTGAAATGGCCCAAGCCTGTAACTTATGTGCTATCTTTAGCTAAGAACAAAAGAAAGATATTGGGTGGGGGGCGGGGGACGGAACCATTTGGGAGGTTTGGAGGCAAAGCACAGTAAACAAGGGTCTGGATATTATGCAGATTTACATCCAGGCCATCTCCATGGACTACCTTCTCTCAAGACTTAGTTATCCTTCCATTTCTGGTACACAGGTGGAGACAGCCTTACAAGTGGAGATTTCCCTAATAAACGTAAATTTAATTCCTAAAAGGGCATTTTCAAACATTCTCCTGGATCTGCTGTTTTTTAAATGTCAGTCCAGAATTATCCTGATGTCCAAAAGACACAACTCGGGGTGGCGTATTCTGCTCCCCTTGATGTACATGTGCCCTAATTTGCTTATTAATTCATTTACAGAGGAACATTCTGATGTCTTTCAGTTTTTAACCAATTTTTAACCCAGAATAGAGCTACTGTGCATTATTTTATGCTAGTTTTTGTTTGAACAGTTTTTCAAAGCTGTTGTCTAAATACAAGAGGTGTAGTGTTGCATCCTAGATGAGTCTGTTTAGCTTTGGAAAAAACTGTCAGACTGTCTTCCAAAGGTGGCTGTGCACGCATCCCACCAGGATCTTGAGTAGGTTTTTTTATGGTTGTTTACTATCAGAGTACCCTCTGTGGCCGGGTGTTTTTTATGGTTGTTTACTATCAGTGTACCCTCTGTGGCCGGGTGTTTTTTATGGTTGTTTACTATCAGAGTACCCTCTGTGGCCGGGTATTTTTTATGGTTGTTTACTATCAGAGTACCCTCTGTGGCTGGGTGATTTTTATGGTTGTTTACTATCAGAGTACCCTCTGTGGCCGGGTGATTTTTATGGTTGTTTACTATCAGAGTACCCTCTGTGGCCGGGTGTTTTTTATGGTTGTTTACTATCAGTGTACCCTCTGTGGCCGGGTGTTTTTTATGGTTGTTTACTATCAGAGTACCCTCTGTGGCCGGGTATTTTTTATGGTTGTTTACTATCAGAGTACCCTCTGTGGCTGGGTGATTTTTATGGTTGTTTACTATCAGAGTACCCTCTGTGGCCGGGTGATTTTTATGGTTGTTTACTATCAGAGTACCCTCTGTGGCCGGGTATTTTTTATGGTTGTTTACTATCAGAGTACCCTCTGTGGCCGGGTGTTTTTTATGGTTGTTTACTATCAGAGTACCCTCTGTGGCCGGGTGTTTTTTATGGTTGTTTACTATCAGAGTACCCTCTGTGGCCGGGTGTTTTTTATGGTTGTTTACTATCAGAGTACCCTCTGTGGCCGGGTGTTTTTTATGGTTGTTTACTATAAGAGTACCCTCTGTGGCCGGGTGATTTTTATGGTTGTTTACTATCAGAGTACCCTCTGTGGCTGGGTGATTTTTATGGTTGTTTACTATCAGAGTACCCTCTGTGGCCGGGTGTTTTTTATGGTTGTTTACTATAAGAGTACCCTCTGTGGCTGGGTGATTTTTATGGTTGTTTACTATCAGAGTATCCTCTGTGGCCGGGTGTTTTTTATGGTTGTTTACTATCAGTGTACCCTCTGTGGCCGGGTGTTTTTTATGGTTGTTTACTGTCAGTGTACCCTCTGTGGTCAGGTGTCTGTTTCAGTCTTTATCAATTATTTATGGCTTTGTTTGCTCTAGATTTCTTGGTATAACTTGAGTACAAATTCTTTATCAGATATGCATTTTTAAAAAATTATTAATGTTTGGCTGCGCTGGGCCTTCATTGTTTGGGCTTTTGTCTAGTTATGGCGAGCAGGGGCCACGCTAGTTGTGGTGCGTGGGCTTCTCACTGTGGCTCCTGTTGTGGGACACAGGCTCTAGGCTCATGGGCTCAGTAGCTGCAGCTTCCGGGATCTAGAACACAGGCTCCGTGGTTGTGGTGCGTGGGCTTAGCTGCTCCACGGCATGGACAGGGATCCAACCTGCGTCTTCTGCATTGGCATGAAGATTCTTTAATACTCAGCCACCAGGGAAGCCCTCAGCCATGTTTTAGATTCTAGTTTGCCACACCCGTATCTGGTGAGAGAGGCCAGTATCAAGAGGCCTGGGAGCTGGGGGTGCTCAGCCACAGTTCTGGCTGTGCCATCGAAAGCTTTGGGGCCTTTGGTGAGCACCTCAAGTTTCCTGGGACTGTTTCCTCTCTTCAGAAATGCCCTGCTGTTGGACTGTAGCCCACCAGGCTCCTCTGTCCATGGGATTTCCCAGACAAGAATATGGAGTGGGTGCCATTTCCCTCTGCACAGATACACATTTGGAAGATATTTTCTCCTGGTTTGTGGTTTTGATGCAGGAAGGGGGGACCCCTTCCACGGCCTGAGAGCGGGCTCTTGTCTGGCACTTGGAAATGAATTGTCTGAGGAGACGTGTACTAATCAAAGCTAGAGGTTTTATTGGGAAGGGCTGCCTGGGTGGAGGGCGGGAGGGTGAGGGAAGCTGAGAGAACTGCTCTGCCACGTGGCTCACAGTCTCAGGTTTTATGGGCACTGGGTTAGTTTCTGGTTTGTCTCTGGCCAGTCATTCTGAATTGGGGTCCTTCCTGGTGGCATATGCATCACTCATCCAAGGTGGATTCTGCAAGGAGGACCCTGGGAGGTTGGTAAGACCTGCGGATTGGAGTCTCCCATCTCCTTTGACCTTTCCTGAATTCTGGTTGGTGGTGGCTTCTTAGTTCCTTGTTCTTACCCAGGACCTCCTGTTGTAAGACGACTCCTGCAAGTGGTTTCTCTGGCGCCCGGCAAGGACGGGCGGGTGGTTTTGGTTAGTGGTTCCCCTAACACTTTGTCCTGTGGTTTTCTTGAGTAAGGTCCTCTACAGAGTGAATGTATACATTTTTAAAAGTCAGTGTTTTAATCAATTTATTTAAAACATTTTTTATATTGGCTTTTTTGTTGTGTTTTAGAACTCATCACCAGACTCAGGTCATGTAGATCTTTTGTTGTTTTCTAAAATGTTTATAGTTTTTAATTGAAATGTGGTGTCAGTTGCAAAGTTTGTGTTTATGTCCTTTCATTCTGTATGGTTTTTAATCAATTTTAATCAATTGTTCCCTGGCCATGTGTTGAGCAGGGTCATGGAGATTTTTGGCTCCATTTCAGTTTGGGTTTCCAGTCTGAGTGCTCACAGCAAAGCTGGTTCTGGGTGAGCCCTCTGGGGTCTGTGAGTGCAGGGCTGCCGCTCTTCTCTGGTGGCCTGCTTGGGGCGCCAACCCCCTCTCTGACGTGTGGGGACAGGATGTTTGCCTTCAGACTCAGCTCAGTGACCAGCTGGTGGGAGCTTTGTCTCCTCAGCACCATCAGGGCTTGGGCTCCTGGATAATGGGGCTACATCCAGGCTAAGAGGAGGGGGGTTGCCTCAGTGCCCACCAGCAAGGGGGCGCTGCAAGAGGGAAAAATGAGGATGAAGTAAACATTTCCTGTGTCCAGCTGAGTGCTGACTGGAGGTCCATCTCAGAGAACTCGGGGGTAGGGGGTGCAGGGAAGAGCTCCATGTGCCAAATGGCGAATGTTTAGTTAGATTTCTGTTAGATGATCTAGAGGATGCCCAGTGATGCTCTCTGGTGTAGGTGGCCAGTTTTCCTGTCACTGTTTCTTGAAAGGACTGTCCTTTCCTCTTTGCATGTCCTTGGCTTGATTTTCATGAACTGTCCACATACATGTGGCTTTATTCCTGGGCGCTCTATTCTTTCCTCGAGTCCCTGTGCCCGTGTTTGTGCCAGTTCCTCACTGTTGTGGTTACTACAGCTCTGTGATGTGGTTTGAAGTCAGAGAGGAAGATGCCTTCAGGTTCACTCTTCTTTCTCAGAGTCTTTTGGGCTGTTCAGGGTCCTTAGTTGTTGCAGAATATTATTAGGAATATTTCTATTTCTATGAAAAATGCCATTGGATATTATATTTTGAGTGCAGTGCGTTTGCTGATGGCTTTGGATGGAATGGACATTTTAATAACTCATTTTTCCTGTGCATGAGCATGGAATATTTTTCGTTTATTTGTGTTTTCTTTGGTTTCTTTATCAGTGCTTTCTAGTTTTCTAACTACTGGTCTTTTATGTCCTTGGTTAAGTTTTTTCTTAATTTTTGTTTCTGATTGTTATTAGTGTATAGAAACACAAGTGATTTTCATATATTGACTCAGATTGTAAATTGTAGTATTTTATATGATTGTAAGCTGATCCCAAATTATTCAACTTTAC
The DNA here is from genome assembly GCF_003369695.1 of Bos indicus x Bos taurus. Lineage (NCBI taxonomy): Eukaryota > Metazoa > Chordata > Mammalia > Artiodactyla > Bovidae > Bos > Bos indicus x Bos taurus. The sequence goes on from NC_040086.1 coordinate 106,061,348, forward strand.
TGAATGTATTCTAACAACTTTTTGTGAAGTTATGTGGGAAATTTTATTTGTAAATTCCATGTGGACTCCTTCAAGGGCAATGAGCATCACAACTTCCCTTGAACTTTGTCTGGGTAAGTCTTGGCCTCTATAAAAAAGTTTCAAGCCTGTCTGATCTGATTTTCTTTTGTGGTATTGACATGGTTGTTTTGAAAAATAATTTACTTTTCAGTAACTTAAAGTGTGCAGGAAACCCTTAATAATGGTAAAAAAAATACTCACATTTGCCACATCACCTAAAATATTCCATGCGTTTTATCCAAAATGGGCGCATTCTCCTGTGGAACCAGCACATAATCTCCAAAATCAGGAAATCATATAGTTTCTACATTATAATGTAATCCACAGCCCCACTTCCACTTTCAGCAATTGTCCAATTGTATGAAAATGCCTTTTTTCCCATCCTCATCCAATATTTTTTTAGACTGTTACTGAGATTTTCAGACATTTGGACAAACTTGGTGGATGTAAAGCAGACATGGTGAATATGGGATCTGGGTGGCCTTTTCTATGTGGATTTTTTAACTAAAGATGTTTTTAATGTTTATTCATTTTGTAACATGTACCAATACTACATTCTTTTCCCTTATAGTAGTTAAACATAAATAACATGCCATTTACCATTTACATATTTGTAAGCATACAGTGTTGTAGTATGAACTACCTTTACTTGTTTTGCAAACCAGTTTAATAATGTGCACCTTGTACATGCTTTGGAGAAACTCAGGAAACTGAGTAAGTGACTGAAATGGCCCAAGATATCACCTTAGATACCGTCTTCATCTAAAAACCACACAGGGGCTTCCTGGTGGTCCAGTGGCTAAGACTGGACACTCCTTAAGAAGGAGGCCCAGGTTCCATCCCTGATCCGAGAGCTAGATCTCCCATGCCACAATGAAGAGTTTGCATGCTGTAGCTAAATATCTGGCTTGCCTCAACGAAGGTCAACCTGGCTCAGCCAAATAAAAAACAAATAAATATTAAAAAATAAAGGAAAGGAAGGGTATGGTGGTTGTACAGATTTACATCTTAGCTTTCCCTATTGATAAAAAAAGAGTTTCACAAGACTGTTATCCTTCTATCTGATATATACAGAGAATTCCTTTGAAATGAAATTTCTCTTGTAAATGTGACTCAGAAGAGCCATCTTGAACTTGGGTTTCAGAGATGATTATGTGTCCTCTTAAAAAAAAAGTTATTAATTCCAACTAATTCTCATGCTGAAGGGGTATATTTTGGGGTAGCATTTGCTCCCCTTCACTTTGGATGTATCCCAGTTTGTTTACACAGTCATCTACTGAAGACACCCTGATATTTGAAAGTTTTTAGCTATTAGAAGTAGAGCTCCTGTGTATAATTGTGTGACAGTTTTTGTCTGGACACTTTTTCAAAGCTGTTTACTAAGTACTAGATATGTAGTGTTCAGGTCACAGGTGAGCCTTGTTTAGCTGAGGAAAAATCCAGCCAAGTTTCTCTGTGGCATGTGGGATCTTCCTGGGTAAGGGATCTAACTTGAGTGTTTTGCATCGTCAGGCAGATTCTTTACCACTGAGCCACCAGACAAGCCCCGCCCCCCTTTTTTGAGTTTCCTGATCTAATAGGTGTGCAGTGCTACTTTACTGTTGTTTTAGTTTGTAATTTCCTTATGATATATGATTTTGAGTATTTTTGATATGCTGATTTACTATCTTTATATTTTCTTTGGCCAAGTGTTCAGATTTATACATTTTTAATGAGGTTGTTTGTTCCAGATTTTTTGGTATAGTTGGAGTACAATCCAGAAGTAGATGTTTTTTGGAACACCTTTGCTTTCTCCATGATTCAATGAATGTTGTCAACTTGATCTCTACACTTACAGTAATAAAAGAACCATTGCTATTTAGAATGCAGGGGCTTTAGGGAAGTCATTAGGTCATGAAGGCTTGGCTTTGCCCTCATGAACTGAATTAGTTCCTGCTCATGCTTAGTCGTGTCCGACTCTGTGACCCCATGGACTGTAAACCCGCCAGGCTCCTCTGTCCATGTGGTTCTCCAGGCAAGAATACTGGAGTGGGTTGCCATTTCCTGACCCAGGGAACATTCCCTACACAAGGATCAAACTCAGGACTCCTGCATTGCAGGAATCTTCTTTACTTTCTAAGCTACTAGGGAAGGCCATGAACTGGATTAGTGCCCTCTTAAAAGAGCCCAGGGCACTCCCTTGCCCCATGTGATGTGTGGGCACAGCAAAAATACAGCCATCTACAAACCAGGAAGAATGCTTTCATCATAACCTACCGGGGACCAGCCCTGGCAGGATCCAGGGATACCCTCAGGAGGAATGGTGTCAGTGAAAGAGGAAAGGTATAAAGGGGAGAAAAAGAGGCTTGATCTTCCTTGGTTTACACAGAAAGCCAATAAAGTCCGTGACACCAGACTTGCTCTGTTCACGGAGGCCACAGGTGCTCTCTCGGTGGGGGGAAGACGCAGGGCGTCCCCTCCCCTGAAGACGCTAGGTGCCTTCCCGATTAAGTCTTAGAAGCCCACACAGATAAGTGAACTCAGAGAGCCTCTGTGCTCCAAGGAGTCATCCTGAAAAAAGAAGAGAGAGAGAAAGAAAAAGAAAAAAAGAAAGAATGAATGACACGGGGAGACCAAGCTTCGGTGAGCAAGGCCCATAACTTTATTTTTAAAAGGAGCTTTTATACCCTCAGTTGTACATAGAGGATAATGGAAGATACAGAGTCATGCAGGGTCAGCAGTCCTTGACCCTTATCGAGACCAGGCTTTCTTTCTGCAAACTTATCGTATACAGAGGCTTTAGGTGATTTACATCATCTTCTGGCCAGGAGACCTGTTAACATTTTTCTTCTGATAAAGGTTAATCAACCAGAAAACTTATTTTCTCTAAAGGTGATTTTTCTAAAGTTTGGCTCCACTCCCCGAAAGCACTAGATAAAGTTGCATTCCTATAGGGCAAATGTGCAGTGGGGGATAACAAGGAAAGAATTGATTAACTCAAGGGTCTAAGGTTGCTAACATCAAGACTACTACTTATTTTCTCTATATACCGAGTATATCAGTTAATATACTCCCAGGGACACAGTGGGTAAGGGATATGGAAACTTGGCAGCAAGCATTGGCTCAACAATTAAATCCTTCACCAGTTCTATTCTAATAATTTTAACTCCCTGAAAGGCTCTATATTGTTAGAATGTCTCAAGCTTTCCATGCTTCTCGTGGTTGGGAGGCTGTAAACAATCACATGCGTAGTTGTAAGAGTCCAGATAAACCTGTCAGGCAAGTTAGAAAGCCATCTGAGGGGTTTGAATTGAAACACTCTTATTATGTCCAGGAGACTTATTAACTAGAGCTCTAAGTTGATTTCCTTCAAAGAAAGGTAGTTGGGGATAGCCCCCTGTTAATGTCAGAAGAGTTGGTAAAAGGCATGATATAATAAACAGTAGACAGATTATGGTATCAGGGTAGATGCTGGAGCAGATCCAGGAAATCCCTTGAGTCCTGATCCGCCTTTGCTTGTCAGGTCTTCTCCGCATGACCTTTGTCATGGGTGAGATCTCCCATGGTGGCTCCTGGCATCGAACCCAATCCAGTCTTAGACTTCCAGCTTTCAGAACAGTGATAAATAAATGCCTATGTTATGATTACTATAGCAGTCCAAACAAGCTAAAACAATCATCAACATGATGTTCAGATATCAACAGAGTTTTCACCAGAAGACTATGTGTCAAAGAATGTGTTCTGTTTGATTCCACTTGTGTAAAATTCAGAAAAAGACACAAACTATGTAGAGTGCTAAAAATAAAGATTCATCTAACTTGAGGAATACTGACTCAGAAAGAAGATGAGAAGTTTGATATAGTGTTGGTCTTCTACTTGGTTTAGAAGTTTGGTCATAAAGGCGTTTTTACTTTGAAAAAATTTAATAAATTGTAAACTTATGTTTTGTGCACATTTTGAACATACTATAAGTGTTTGAAGTATATTAAAAATGATACTACTCTTCAAAGAAGCAAAAATTTCTTTGAATATGAAAGCAGTCTTTTTGTCTACTGAAGGCAGAACATATTAGTTTGCGAGGGCTGCTGTAACTAATGGAGAAGACAATGACATCCCACTCCAGTACTTTTGCTTGGAAAATCCCATGGACGGAGGAGCCTGGGAGGCTGCAGTCCATGAGGTCGCTAGAGTCAGACATGACTGAGTGAGTTCACTTTCACTTTTCACTTTCATGCATTGGAGAAGGAAATGGCAACCCACTCCAGTGTTCTTGCCCGGAGAATCCCAGGGATGGGGGAGCCTGACGGGCTGCCGTCTCTGTAGTCACACAGAGTTGGACACCACTGAAGCGACTTAGCAGCAGCAGCTATAACTAAGTACCACAGACTGGGGTGGCTTAAACAAAAGTGACTGATTTCCTTCCAGTTTGAAGGATAGTAAGTAATTCAAGATCAAAACGTTAGTAGGGTTGGTCTCATTCTGAAGCTTCTGTCTGGCTTATAGACAGCCATCACCTCCTATGTCTCTCACAGTCTTTCCTGTATGTATATTTCCTGTGTGTATGTTCTAATCTCCTTTCTTAAAAAAGATACCAGTCATCTTGCGTTGCTACAGCTGCTGCTAAGTCGCTTCAGTTGTGTCCGACTCTGTGGGACCCCATAGACTGCAGCTCACCAGGCTCCCCCATCCCTGGGATTCTCCAGGCAAGAACACTGGAGTGGGTTGCCATTTCCTTCTCCAATGCATGAAAGTGAAAACATAAAGTGAAGTCACTCAGTCGTGTCCAACTCCTAGTGACCCCATGGACTGCAGCCTACCAGGCTCCCCCATCCATGGGATTTTCCAGGCAAGAGTACTGGAGTGGGTTGCCATTGCCTTCTCCACATCTTGTGTTAGGATGCACTATTTGAACCAATTACAATTTAATTTCCTCTTTATAAACTATATCTACAAATTCAGTCATATTCAGAAGTACTGGGAGTCAAGATTTGGATATATGGATATTTAAACTTTTCAATCCATAACCCAAAGTGAGATGGTAATAGGCTGTGGCACAAAGTTATGATAATTGTGTGGAAGAAATTGTGTTAAATTGGATTAAATTTTACAGGTAACAGACTATGGCACGAGTATCGATGGCAGACATCAGTATTATGATGTAGACTTCCCAATGTATGAAGGAAAATATGGACACGGAATCTAAAAAAGAAAAGCACTAGAAACCAGTTGTGCCCCATGGCAAATCTGCATTGTACCCAATTGTTATTTCTCCAGAGAACTCATTTAGTGCAAAATACTATCTAACAAAGCAAGCACTTAATACTCACCTATATGTATAATCTCTTAAGGAAATGGCATCAGTCTACAAATAATATAAATCCTGCCTGCATTATTCAGCAGAAGAGCCATGACATTGATGCTCTTTCTAAAATGGCTCTTCCTTCAAAGGTATGTAGACTTCTGTATTATACATTTATTTATAACCATCAAAACTCTGCTTTCTTCTTTGGGCCATCATGTGCCAAAACTAGACATGATTCATAAATGACAAGAAAGAAAAAGGAAATACCAATGACCAGAAAAGTGTGGATATTTACTATTTTAGGTACTATTACTTATATAATTCATTGAGTCATTTAGGTGGATGATAAGGAATATATTCGGAGAAAGCGATGGCACCCCACTCCAGTACTCTTGCCTGGAAAATCCCATGGACGGAGGAGCCTGGTAGGCTGCAGCCCATGGGGTCGTTAGGAGTCGGACACGACAGAGCGACTTCACTTTCATGCATTGGAGAAGGAAATGGCAACCTACTCCAGTATTCTTGCCTGGAGAATCCCAGGGATGGGGGAGCCTGGTGGGCTGCCATCTATGGGGTCGCACAGAGTTGGACACGACTGAAGCGACTTAGCATAGCAAGGAATATATTGAATGCCATTCTCTATGATTCTTTACTTAATGACTAATAGCTACCATTTATTGATGACTACCCAGTCCATGGATGTACAAAGTGTCAGAAATGACTGAGCATGCACACAAACACACACAGACATGTATGGAGATCAATATGTTCAATAGTGCATATATTCTGTTGCATAATCCTCAAAATAAACCTACCCATATAAGGAGTCCATTTTGACCAAAAAAAAAAAAAAAAATGATGAAGCCCAGAAATATTAAGAAACATTGTCCAGAGTGCATGGATCAAAATTGTTAAAGCCAGAATGGGAATTCAACAAGTTGACTCCATAGCCCATGTTTTTACCAGTAAATTCTACTCAGTTCATTTCAGTCATTCAGTCGTGGCTGACACTTTGCAACCCATGGACTGCAGCACGTCAGGCCTCCGTGTTCATCACCAACTCCTGGAGTTTACTCAAACTCATGTCCACTGATGTTGGTGATGCCATCCAACCATTTCATCCTCTGTCATCCCCTTCTCCTCCCACCTTCAATCTTTCCCAGCATCAGGGTCTTTTCAAATGAGTCAGTTCTTTTCATCAGGTGGCCAAAATATTGGAGTTTCCGCTTCAACATTAGCCTTTCCAATGAATATTCAGGATTGATTTCCTTTAGGATGGACTGGTTGGATCTCCTTGCAGTCCAAGGGACTTTCAAGAGTCTTCTCCAACACCACAGTTAAAAAGCAACAATTCTTCAGTGCTCAGCTTTCTTTATAGTCCAACTCTCACATCCATATATAACTACTGGAAAAATGATAGCCTTGACTAGATGGACCTTTGCTGGAAAAGTAATGTCTCTGCTTTTTAATATGCTGTCTAGGTTGGTAATAACTTTCCTTCCAAAGGGTAATTTCATGGCTGCAGTCACCATCTGCAGTGATTCTGGAGCCCCCAAAATAAAGTCTATCACTTTTTCTACTGTTTCCCCATCTTTTTGCTATGAAGTGATGGGACCAGATGACATGACCTTAGTTTTCTGAATGTTGAGCTTTAAGCCAATCTTCTCACTCTCCTCTTTCACTTTCATCAAGAGGCTCTTTAGTTCTTCTTCACTTTCTGCCATGAGGGTGGTATCATTTGCATATCTGAGGATGTTGATATTCCTTCCAGCAATCTTGATTCCAGCTTGTGCTTCATCCAGCCCAGTGTTTCTCATGATGTACTCTACATATAAGTTAAATAAGCAGGGTGACAAGATATAGCCTTGACGTATTCCTTTTCCTATTTGGAACCAGACTGTTGTTCTAACTGTTGCTTTCTGACCTACATATAGATTTCTCAAGAGGCAGGTCAAGTGGTCTGGTATTCCCATCTCTTTCAGAATTTTCCACAGTTTATTGTGATCCACACAGTCAAAGGCTTTGGGATAGTCATTAAAGCAGAAATAGATGTTTTTTTCTGGAACTCTCTTGTTTTTTCAATGTTTTTCCAACGGATGTTGGCAATTTGATCTCTGGTTCCTCTGTCTTTTCTAAAACCAACTTGAACATCTGGAAGTTCATGGCTCATGTATTGCTGAAGCCTGGCTTGGAGAATTTTGAGCATTACTTAACTCGCATATGAGATGAGTGCAATTGTGCGGTAGTTTGAGCATTCTTAGGCATTGCCTTTCTTTGTGATTGGAATGAAGACTGACATTTTCCAGTCCCGTGGCCACTGCTGAGTTTTCCAAATTTGCTGGCGTACTGAGTGCAGCACTTTCACAGCATCATCTTTTAAGATTTGAAATAGCTCAACTGGAATTCCATCACCTCCACTAGCTTTGTTTGCAGTGATGCTTCCTAAGGCCCACTTGACTTTGCCTTCCAGGATGTCTGGCTCTAGATGAGTGAGCACACCATCGTGGTTATCTGGGTCGTGAAGATCTTTTTTGTGCAGCTCTTCTGTGTATTCTTGCCATCTCTTCTCAATATCTTCTGCTTCTGTTAGATCCATACCACTTCTGTCCTTTATTGTGCTCCTCTTTGCATGAAATATTTTCTGGGTATCTCTAATTTTCTTGACGTGATCTCTAGTCTTTCCCATTCTATTTTTTCCTCTATTTCTTTGCTGAGGAAGGCTTTTTTTTTCTGATCACCGAGGAAGGTTTTCTTATCTCTCCTTGCTATTGTTTGGAACTCTGCATTTGAATGGGTATATCTTTCCTTTTCTCCTTTGATTTTCACTTCTCTTCTTTTCTCAGCTATGTGTGAGGCCTTCTCAAACAACCATTTTGTGTGTTTGCACTTCTTTTTCTTGGGTATCATCTTGATCCCTGCCTTCTGTACAATGTCATGAACCTCCGTGCATACTTCTTTAGGCACTCTGTCTATCAGATCTAATCCCTTGAATCTATTTGTCGCTTCCCCTGTATGATTGTAAGGGATTTGACTTAGGTCATAGCTGAATGGTCTAGTGGTTGTCCCTACTTTCTCCAATTTAAGTCTGAATTTAGCAAGTGAATTTGGCAAGTGGATTTGGATAATATTTGTCACCTCTTTTTTTTTAAAGTGAACCACTTTCTCTACTCTTTTGAGATTTGTTTCAGTGTTGCATGAAGAATGATGATGTCAAGGTTCTTGGTTAAGTCATGTTCCTGGTTTTAGTTTCCAATTTTCAAAATAATTTGTGGGTGACCTTGAACCACTCATTTTGTGTCATTCATGCAGTTAATTTTTAGGATGAAGTATCTGACCTCCAAGATCACTTCTGGCTCATAATCTCCCCAAATCTTGATTCTTTTGGAGAATTTAAAGCAATTTTGCTATTTGCAGAAAATTCAGGATAGTTCTGTAAAGCACTTTAAAAAATGGATCTCATTCATACATTTATTTACATATCTATCAATTTTTTTATAGTTAAGCAATGGCACCCCACTCCAGTACTCTTGCCTGGAAAACCCCATGGAAGAAAGAGCCTGAAAGGCTGCAGCCCATGGGGTCGCTGAGGGTCGGACACAACTGAATGACTTCACTTTCACTTTTCACTTTCATGCCCTGGAGAAGGAAATGGCAACCCACTCCAGTGTTCTTGTCTTGAGAATCCCAGGGACGGGGGAGCCTGGTGGGCTGCCACCCATGGGGTCGCACAGAGTTGGACACGACTGAAGCGACTTAGCAGCAGCAGCAGCAGCAAGCCCTACTAGCAGAGAAGGCAATGGCACCCCGCTCCAGTGCTCTCACCTGGAGAATCCCATGGATGGAAGAGCCTGGTGGGCTGCAGTCCATGGGGTCGCTAAGAGTCGGACACGACTGAACGACTTCACTTTCACTTTTCACTTTCATGCCCTGGAGAAGGAAATGGCAACCCACTCCAGTATTCTTGCCTGGAAAATCCCATGGAAGGCGGAGCCTGGAAGGCTGCAGTCCATGGTGTTGCTGAGGGTTGGACACCACTGAGTGACTTCACTTTCACTTTTCACTTTCATGCATTGGAGAAGGAAATGGCAACCCACTCCAGTGTTCTTGCCTGGAGAATCCCAGGGACGGGGGAGCCTGGTGGGCTGCCGTCTCTGTGGTCGCACAGAGTCAGACACGACTGAAGCGACTTAGCAGCAGCATCTCTAGTATAAAATGTATTTAACCTTGACTCTCTTCCTTGCTCTCTTCCTCTTTAACACACACACACACACTCACACACACACACACAATGCTTTCTTGTTTTAAATTCCCTTTTTCTCGGTGGAGTGCAAGTTATAATGATCTGGTGCCAATGAGTTTGCCTTATGTAGCTTCTCCATAAAAGGTGAGAAGGAACTAAGGAAGAGTCTGGGATCCTTGGGCACTGAAGAGGAAAACTTTGCCTGAGTGTTATTCTGTCCATGATTTTCCATCAAAATTGAGGGTAGTACAAATGGGAGTTAATGAACAATCTTTGTTTCCATTCAGATTCTTTAATCTGCTAGCTATCTTTAATGTCTGAGCCACCAGAGAAGCACCAAGAATACTGGAGTGGATAGCCATTCCTTTTTCCAGAGGATCTTCAGGACTCAGGGATCAAACCTGGGTCTCCTGCATTACAGGGAGACTCTTTTCAGTCTGAGCCACCAGGGAAGCCCCTACTATCCATATTTTGTGGAGAAACTGAACCTCAGAATTATTTTACACAGTTTTTTTTTTTTTTTATATTTTACCCTTCAACACAGAAATAATACTGATCACAATCACAAATAGGTGGTGAGATCTTGTGAACTGTTGATAGGTGAAAATTCATGGCTCATTTCAGTTTTTTGACTGCCTCATCAGAGACAGGCATTGTGCTAAGAATTTCCCAATGTTGTCTGCGATCCGCATACCTCACTGTGAGACAGCACTTTCCTTTTTCTACAGATGAACTTTGAAACTGAGAATCCTTACTTTTCCAAAGACAGGCAGTTAATTATGGTGCAGAGTGAAGATTTTATTTCCGATCTAACTGACATCGAAGTTGATGCTCTACTGACTCCAAAAAGAGCCTGAAAAGAGTTCACTGATAAATTGTTCTACTACAATCAACTTCTCCACTAATGACCTCTACTTGTACTCATTCTCCCTAGATGTTTCTCTGTGATCTGTACTTTGGAGGCACCTGGGATCTCTTCAACAGCCATGAGATGCATAGGGTGTGCATTGCTGTGTTTGGCCTGAAAGATGATGCTTATTAGAACTAAAGCACAGTAGAAAAGAAGGTGACTGAGCAACATTGTATAATGCAAACCAAGAATGCTTTCCTGAGGTGCAAGATGCTTTCCTGAGGCAGATATTATACCATGTGAAGATGGGAGAGATTACACCCATGACATTAAGGATACTGGTCACATAATATTATCAGAAGACATTCTTCTGATTAACCCTCCTTAACTTACCTTACTCCTGAGATGTTTCTATAATTTTAATTATAATGTGTTTCATCATTTTCTGGATAGTTCCTTGGGGAGATGCTCTCAATGTGTGCAGTGTTCAAGATTCTATTATAAATAGTGAGGAATTGTCATTGTTTTTTTGTTGCTGCTGAAGGTAGGTCTGCAAATTTTATAGTTTTTGCAATAGAGATTAATGCAGTCACATCTTTAGTTTTTAGCCCTTTTTTGAAGAAGAGACTAAGACCTTACTTGTGGACCTATTTGTTATCAGTGTTTTATTGTTGGGAATTATATACTTGGGAAATATTACTATTTAAATTATTAGTTGATATAAAAATTCATTAGAATATCTTGCTGCCATAGGGACTTACAAGAACTTTTGCTCTTTAGGTTTTGCCTTTATGTCTTCTCTACAAAGACCAGTGATTTCACATTGTGTTTTAAAATGTATCTGAATGGAATTGAAAGTATGGTGTCACTGGGAATGATTGATATTCCCAGTTCAGTCACTCAGTTGTGTCCTACTCTTTGCCATCCCATGGACTGTAGCATGCCACGCTTGCCTGTCTTTCACTATATTGAAGAAATAATTATACTGTTGCTGTATCGTGTGTGTGTGTAAAATTCCTGAAAAGTTAATGAAAGTGATATTTTAAATTTCTAAATTATACATTCTATATGCTTAATTGCTTTAAAAGACGATGCACAGTTATCTAATAAAGTGGCTCTCTATGAGAAGTTACTTCGGTCATCTGGCCCTAGGACTGTGGGATCACCTAAGCTTGAGAGGCATAGATAATGGTGGTCCAAGAACTCTGTTTTTCAGGCTCCATAGCCATGTCAAGCTCTTCTGGTTCATCAAGCATGAATTATCAAAAGGACAACTTTTCCCCTTTTTTGGACAATAATCAAACTACATATTAAATGTAGAGAAAAAGAATATTAGAAAAAGTTATCAGAGGCAGTAGTGGTATACAGTTATTGAGTGTACCCCTAGAGTTCAGTTAATTGGTTTGCATTTCCATCTGGCCAGTTTGCAGATGTCTGATCCAAGGAGAGCCTCAGGTCTGTCAGTGAGTCAGTTTTCTCATGTTTCAGAAAGCTATGCTAATTAGAGCCTCTCTCATGGGACCTTTATTTATAAAAGATCATGTAAGGAGTCAACAAAAGGTAGCTGTTATCTCACCTTAAAACTGAGACTGCTGCCACTAGAGCAGGTTTTTAATAGAGATTTTACTAGTTATGGACACAGTAATGCATTCTACAAAGCTGATCTGGAGATCAGGATGCTTAAAAATCACGTGTGAATATCCCCGAATGTCTACAATATATAACTAATGTAGTCGGTTTGAAGTGTTCTAAAATGAATGAGACAAACTCTACTATCACAGAGCTAATGATTATGAAAAGTGGAAGAAAACCCACGTATCACACAGGAAGAGAAATTGGAGAAGTAGTATTACTTTATTATTCTTAGGTGCCTTGATGATTTTTTATATATATTTAGTTGCTGTTGTTGTTCAGTCACTAAGTCATATTTGGCTATTTGAGACTCCATGGACTACAGCATGCCAGGCTCCTCTGTCCTTCACTATCTCCTAGAGTTTGCTCAGACTCATGTCTGAGTTGGTGATGCTATCTAACGATCTCATCCTCTTATAATTAGTTGTACCAATAATCCAAATCAAACTGTTAATTAGGTAATTATGGGTTCACCAAACAGAGGCAAGAGTTTTTATGTATGAAAATTCTTGGTCTTAGCTCTATCTCCCAGTCAAATTCAGTAACTCTCATCTGGCTTAGTTTATCTACACTTAGTAACCAGAAGATCTATGATCATGAAAATATAGGGTACAGGTGAACCCAGACCAGAACTGAAATATCAGTGACTGTTATGTGCCCAAATCATTTTCTCTATGGTGTATTTAATTCCCATATGAATAATTTCAGGGGTAGGAAAATTGTTTACAGAGATTAATCAACTTCCAAATTGTGAGTTGCTACTAGTTGGAGGGAGCCATGATACAATCATAGAGTTTATACATTTTAAAAAATAGTTCCTCTTCCAACTTTTTGTATTTTCATTTTCTTTTTCCTCAATATTTTTACATAACTGGCTACTTGCCCGTAACTGAAAAGTCACATCCTCAAAGAGATCTTTGACCACTCTCTGTGCATCCTGCTTCTTCTTATTTCTGTGTTTATCAGCATGCTCAGTTTTTGTCTCACAGTAGTTCCATTTCCTAAATTTTTCATTCACTCCTTTTCAAAAGAATCAATTATGATGCAAACCAAACTCTCGTGTAGCTTGTTCAGTTTCATATTAAAAAACTTAGACTACTTCTAGATATAATGTAATAAATAATAAATATAGCAAATATATTTGACATAACACTGGTTTTGATGTTTGTAAATGATTTATTATAAGCAATTATATCTATAGCCCATTTTATGTCATAATATTCCCTTCAAGCAATGTTATTATGGGGATCTTAAATTCCTGAGATGATGTTAATCCTACAGATGCATCCCTAAGTACTCAGAGCAGTTTACTTCTCAGAAGACTTATCTGGGGAAGTGTATTGAACAGAGAAAACATTCCTTGTGGACATTTTAATTGTAATGACATTGAATTTGAAAATAAATAATTAGACATATAATGGATTATTGCTGAAAAGAAGTAGAATCTGAAATAAGACAATAATTTTAAGAGCATGGCACCTGAATTTTATTTTATACATATATAGAATTTATCTATTGATATAATTTTGGTATGGTGATTGATCCACTTGCGGTTTACTTTTCTGAGATAACTGTTAAACTGATACAGTCTGTGTTGTTAAATACCGCTTACTTCATCCTGCAAGCAGCAGTAATCAGGCAAGTGAAATATATAGCTAAATAAAATAAAACATGACTAGGATTTTCATAAGTTGAAAGCTTTTTATATCATATGCTGGCATAGTGTAGAAAAGTATGTCAATGACTAGATTGTAAGACCAAGGTTTAAGACAATCATCCCGTAAAATTGTGAGGATAAGAAGATATCTTCTGGACTCGTGGCTCAGTGGATAAGAATATGCCTACCAATGTAGGGGACATAAGTTCAATCCCTGGTTGGAGGAAGCTTCCACATGCCATGGAGCAGCTAAGCCCGAGGGCCATGACTACTGAGCCTGCGCTCTAGAACCTGTGAGCCACGGCTATTTAAGCCTGCTCACCTAGAGTCAGTGCTCCAGAACAGGAGAAGCCACTGCAGTGAGAAGCCCACACACGCCAACCAAGAGGAGCCCAAGCGCAGCCAAAAATAAACAAACAAATACATTTTTAAAAAAGGATATCTTCCAAGTCATAGGGAAATAAGTTAATATTACATGTGCATTTGTATTAGTATAGACAATGAGAGGCAACCATCATACACACAAATAGTATTCAATGGCATTTCAGTGATTCACTCTTATTACTTCCCTGTTCAGCACAAAGTGGTTGTCTGACCTTATTGAATATTTACATTTGGAGTCTCAAGTCATTTCCTATAAGACAATATGTTGAAATGGATTTGGTCATTCTCTGATGACTCTCAGTCTAGCTTTACTTCTATTAGCAATCTATGATGTTAGCATCACTGAAATAATTTAGCAAAAATAAGTGTCTAATACTAGTAGTATGTGAATGTAATTGTCTGTTTTAGAGTTAAGAAACTAATAAATATTGTAATAATTACCTATAAGGCCTATTAAAGGAAATAAATGTGATTATATACTCTTATATTAAACTTTGTACAAAGTCTACATTGATTTTTATATTATTTGAACTAGAATACTGATAAGCATGACTCAAAATTTTCAAGAATAAAATAAATCCATTCATTTCTTTTAATTTGTCCATAGGCACTGCAGACTGGGTCTAAGTGAAGGCAATGCCAAATTTCACAGATGTGACAGAATTTGTTCTTCTGGGGTTGACCAGTCGTCAGGAGCTTCAAGGTCTCTTTATTGTGGTGTTTCTAGTAGTTTACATGATCAGTCTGATAGGGAACATTGGTATCATTATTTTGATCAGCATCAGCCTCCAGCTTCAGAGCTCCATGTACTTTTTCTTGAGTCATTCGTCTTTTGTGGATGTGTGGTTCTCTTCCAATGTCACTCTGAAGACGCTGGAAAACTTACTATCAGACAAAACCCATTTCCTATGTGGGGTGTTTGGTGCAGTGTTACTTCTTCAGAGCCCTTGTCCATGTGGAAGTATATGTCTTGGCTGTGATGGCCTTTGATCGCTACATGGCCATCTGCAACCCTCTGCTTTATGGCAGTAAAATGTCCAGGAGTGTCTGTGCTCGTCTCATCTCAGTGACATACATCTATGGGTTCTCTGTCAGCCTAATCTGCACACTGTGGACATATGGCCTGTACTTCTGTGGAAACTTTGAAATCAACCACTTCTATTGTGCTGACCCTGCTCTTATCAAGATTGCCTGTGGAGGGGTCCACATTAAAGAATGCACCATGATTGTTATTGCTGGGATGAATTTCACATATTCCCTCTCAGTGGTTCTCGTTTCCTATACCCTCATCACAGCGGCCGTGCTGCACATGCGCTCTGCCGATGGCAGGAGGAAGGCATTCTCCACGTGTGGGTCCCACCTGACAGCTGTTACCATGTTTTATGGGGCTCTCCTCTTCATGTATCTCAGGAGGCCCACTGAAGAGTCTGTGGAGCAGGGGAAGATGGTGGCCGTGTTTTACCCCACAGTGATTCCCATGCTGAACCCTATGATCTACAGTTTGAGGAACAAAGGTGTGAAAGAGGCGGTCAACAAAGCAATCGTCAAGGCAAACTTGAGGCAGTGAACCTGCAGCACATAATTCCGTGTATGCCACTTCCGGTTATAAATGTCCAGGCATATAAATTCCCTGTTTAAAATAGACTGTATACAGGCAACACTTAAATATACTAAGAGGTCCAGTCTAACACAGTGATGGTTTACCCCGTGAACGGACTCTCAGGACTAGGCCTCCTTCATCTACATATGCAAACATACTAACCCTGACCTATTAGTGTTAGTCCCAGTGTATGTAGAACTGTGCTAAGTGTAGTCATCAGATAACTCATAAACACATTTGCATAAGCACACGCTAATTTGGAGGTATCTTTGTAAGAGTTGAATATGCTTTCTTAGGATATTTTCTATATATAATTGCTTTTCACTTGTTTTATAAGTAATATATAATTTCATTAGAAAAAATTAAGACTTCATCACTTTTCCATGAATATAAAAGTTGGTGGATCCTCATTTACCAAAAAAGCTTTCAATAACATTCATACATGCATGGACTTTTGAAAACAAAAATGTATTCAGAATCTTCAACTAGTGTCATGAATCAATCAGAAGGTTAACTCTCAGTATGTATTGTTCTATAATTAACAGTATTTGTATTTCAAACAATCTGTTGACTCACCGTAATTCTACTCTTTGGTTTGGATTTTGGCTAGTTGTTTTTCTCTTCATTAATTTAAATAGGTGAAAAATTTATGACTAAAGCCTATCATGTCCTTCTCATAGTTTAAAAAGATGAAGCAATATGGATTTTTGTCATTTAAAATCTAACTTTTGATTAGAAAAATGTCCTGTTAAACATTTGATTGCTATAATGAAGGTATTGTTTGATTCCAAATTCTTATCACTAACATTACATTCTTAGGTCTGTATTTAGCTGCTTAAGTCAAGCTTTTAATAACTAGAGTGGATCAACCAGATAAGAATCTGTGTAAAACCAAATGTCATTGAACTAGACATGTGTTAAAATGTGAGCAGCACAGCTCAAACTGGTATCCATTGGGATCTGAGTACACATTTACAATTCAATTTATGTTGATTGGTGTCCACTTAATCTACCTTCATTCTTAATATAAGTGGAATACATTTTTTTGTCCTTGTTGACTCTTGCTAATAATACCAGCATAAAAGCAAATCAGAGCAGAAGTAATTTCTCATGAATGAGTTTATTCTTGTTTAAGGGCTAATCCAATTAAAAGGGGTGCACAACTGAACACGTGTAGAAAGACTCTGAGAAGTAACACTTACTTGTGGTAGTATCACTGGAAAGATGGATTCATTTAAGCACAGAAAGTATTGTAACTCAGGCTAACGTACTAATTGCCACAAGCCACATTCCCTCAGATTGGTTCTGAGAAAAAGCAGATGGTGGGAGGAGAGTTCTTTTTCTTAACTTTAGGTTCTGAGCAGGAAGAAAAAGTACTATTTGATTAGTATTGGAAACTACATTAACAAAGGTTTTTTTTTTTTTTAATGTTTTCAAATCACCCAAGTTTGCTTCTAACAAGTTGGTGTCAAGTATGAAACGATAGGCTGCTCAAGAAACAATCATATTGACAGAGACCATTATAACTTGACCCTTTAAGATCACATTTTCTGTGATCCTTATGGCAGACATATTTCTCAGTGTCCATTATTTTATGTTTTATTTTATAAGTAAAACATTTGTCATCCAGCTGTTCACCACCATTCCCATTGCTCCTTGTCAGTGGGATACATAATGTTGTCAAGTCTTGTTAATGAGCCATCAGTAGAAAGTGGTGCCTGAAACCTAAAGATCACCTCATCTATGTTAAAGCCATTAGATACGGACTTTTTTCTCTTCCTTCCCACTTGAAAATGTTGCCACTGAAATGATCACTCTTTAGACAAAGATGGAAACCCCATATTGAGGGTCTAATTGCCTTTCCCAAACCCCTTAATTCATACTGCTGCCTGAGAAAGGAGTAAATTATTAAGTCACTGCATCTTGGGAGTTCACTTAGCTATAGTGCTATATTTGCTCTTATAATACTTTCCATAAACATATCCTTGGCACTTCACCTCCGCATCTTACCACTCACTAGGACAATTTTTACCTGAGAATGATCAAGTCTCTTCAGAAACTATTCTGGTATTGAGAGGAGGGCATCTTGTCTTCTGTCTTAACCAGAAGGAGAAAAACTCAAGATTCTGATTTATATTAGATATTAGGTTATATATCCTTTTGTCCTAACTACTTGATGAGTCCTTGGGCTTGTTATGACCTTTAAGAGTCCAGTTGTCACATTAACTGGTTTTGGATCCCTGCCGGGAGCCGGCATATTGCATATTGAGTGCATATTGCATATTGAGTGCAGCACTTTCCACAGCATCATCTTTCAGGATCTGGAATAGCTCAACTGGAATTCTACCACTGCCGGTAGCCAGCATGAGGAACTCCACCCATGACAAAGGTCCTGAGGAAGGAGGCTCGGCATACGCAAAGGCGGGATCGAGCCTTAGGAGTCCCCCATCTACCCCCAAAACCAGAGTCTGCCTACTTTCTGCTTTGTGCTTTCACCTACACCTCTGACTTTACGGGGGGCTGTCCCCCACTACCTCTCTGAAAAAAGAGTTAGCTTACAGCTCCAGTTAATAATTCCTGGGTGTGACAGTGTTTAACCTACAAACTCCTTTGGAAATCCTCTAGCCTGCCTGAATAGGTTTTTCCGGCCACACGTGATTGTTCAGAGCCTCCCAACTGTGAGAGGCATGAGATGTTCTAAACTGTCTAAATACAGATTCCTTTGAGCAGTTAAAAGATTGATTAGAAATTGTATTGGTGAAGGGATTTTCACTTGTTGGGCCAATGTTTGCTGCTAAGTTTCCATATCCCTTACCTGCTGTGTCCCTGGCAGTGTATTGATTAATACAATTGGTGTAAGTAGTAGCTTTAATGTTTGTAATCTGGGACCCTTGAGTTAATTCTTTTTCTTGTTATAGCCCACCACACCTTTGCTCTGTAGGAATGCAACTTTATCTAATGCTTTTGGAGGGTGGCTCCTGACCAATCACCTTTAGAGAAAAATAAGTTTTCTGAAGAAAGGGTCTTAAAATGTTAACAGGCCTCCGGGCCAGAAGATGATGCAAATTACCTAAGCTTTTGCATATGATAAGTTTGCAGGAAGAAAGCCTGGCTTGCTGGCTGATTCTACCCCTTCCCCCATTATCCTCTATGCATAACTTAAGGTATAAAAACTACTTTGGAAAATAAAGTGCAGGCCTTGTTCACCGAAACTTGGTCTCACCATGTCGTTCTTTCTCTTACCTTCTGGCTGAATTATTCAGCCTCTTTTCTCCACTGAATTTCCTCACTGAGCTATCCTTATTCTATTACTCTTTATATCCTTAATTAATGTTTAATTAAGCAGTTGTTTCCTGGTCCTCGACGACGCCGTCCCTGCTTCGAATTCCCTGGATCCACCGGGGCTGGACCCCGGCAGATCCCTTTTGACCCGTCATCTGGGCCATTTCGCTAGCCTTTTTAGGTACTTACAAGACTCTTTCTTAAGCTTAGGAAACCTCAGCTATTTTTTTTTTTTTTCTTTCTGCACTGTGCTTGCAGGTATAGATAAGGTGTGTTTTCACCAGACATTTGAGCCAGCACATCTTTAACTGTCCTTACTTATTAGTGGGGCTTCCCCAATGGCTCAGCAGCAAAGAATCATCTGCAAGGCAAGAGACATGATTTCAATCCCTGGGGGAACATCCCCTGGAGAAGGAAATGGCAACCTACTCCAGTATTCTTGCCTGGAAAACCCCATGGACAGAGGAGCCTGGCGGGTTACAGTCCATAGGGTCACACAGAGTCGAACACAACTGAGCATGCACACACTTACACGCACTTATTCTGAGTGAAATTGTTCCCCCAGAACATGTGTTAAGTTCCTAACCTGAAGAACTTCAGAGTTTGGTTATAGGATCATTGGGTTATAGGGTCATTATTTGGATATAGGGTCATTGAAGATGCAATTGTTAATATGAAGTCATACTGAAGTAAGGTGGACTGTTAATCCCGTGTGAGTGATGTCCTTACAAGAATGAAGAAATCTGGACACAGATGTAGAGGGAAGATGACCATGAGAAGACAGCAGAGACTGGAAAGATGCTTACAAGACAAGGAATGCCTGGGACCATGAGCAGCTGGAAAAAACAAGGAAGGAACCTCCCCTAGAGCTTCATAGAGAGCCTGGTTCTGCCAATACCTTGACTTCAGACTTGTAGGCTCCAGAACTGTGAGAAAATAAATTTTTGTTGTTCTAAGTCAATGAGTGTGTGGTACTGGTTAATGCAGACTGATGAAACTAATATATTTCTTTACAGTAATTTTTAAAAGTTAGAACTTGGGTTTCACTTTAGTTTTTCTTAGTCTCCCAGGCTATCATCCTTTCTGCTCTAGGAGCTCTTCAAATGTATCTGAAGTTTCTTTGGTAAACCTGTGGTTTTGCAGCAACCTCCCCTGAATCCAGTGTGCTACCCAGAAGGGGCACCAGATTCCTTTTGAAAGTTTCACTGACCTTTAAGCCCTTCTCACATTGCCAATCTCAGGTTCAGCCCTTACTCTGTAGTTTACCATAGAGGCTCACTGCTGTGCTTCTAACTATTTAAATTATACTTTTGGAATTATTTAAAAAATAGCAACAACAAAGATGTTCTCCTCTCTTGAGTTTTATCTTTGGCAATTGACGGTCATGATTCCCAAGATTAATTTCTCTGCAACTGTGCTCCTTGACCCCAAAAGAAGTTGATTTAAGAACTTGGAAATCAGGATTGCAATTCATTGCTTCTCTTCAGAATTTGTACAGTTTACATCCACTTAGAACACCTTGTTGCTGCTTTAATAATGGTGTTGAGGTTAGGTGAGGCATAAATTAAAATAAAGTTTAATATAAATAATTTAACATGGCAATATCGATGTCTTCACATAAATGTGAAATCTAATTTAACAATGAAGTGTTTACTAAGATAAGTTGGATAAAATAAGCTAAACTGTTTCTAAATAACGTATACAATCAATTTTTTGCCAGTATTTTCCGAAATAGCAGACTATTCAGCATATTCAGGAATGCTTTTTATTTTGCCCTATGAGAATAGCTCACAATATCACTCACATGGTAGACACCAAACATTTGAATCTGAATTAAAAAAAAAATCCAGTTGATGGTTTAAGTGGGTCTTAGATTGCATCACTTTACAACCACCCCAACATAGAACAATATTCCTGACATCTGACAGCAACCACATTTTTAACTTGGTTTTAAACTACCACTTCCTGTCAAACCATTGTAATTTCTTCAAATCCCTAAAATATAAAAGGATGTTAAGTTGCTGAGGGAATATAGGGGTATGTCTGCATTTTTGTTTTGATACAGAAAGAGAGAGTATGACTTTCCAAAATCTGACCCTGATTTCCAGATCTGCATGTCGAAAAATGACATGTTTTCAAACAACACGAGAACCATGGAATTACCGAGAGTGACCGCCAGTGAATCTAGTGGGAGTCAGAAGCAGACAGAAATGGTTTTTAGCAGACAAGGTGCAGTTGAGGAACAGCTACTGCCTGGAATGACATGGGGATGGACAAGAAGCTTACTTTAGCACCTCCCTTGTTCTGTCTCCACAATGTATAAAATGGAAGCATTTTTGAAAGCAGTGGCTAAATCTTATTATCAGTTAAATAGAAACTATCCAGGTCAAAACTGTCAAGTGTCACAGATGCGAATAGTAGCAATTTGTTAAAAATGTGCATTATAGTCTTTTAAACCTTTTATCTTACTTATAAATTATATGAAAAATAGAACACACGTGCAAAGTCATTTTGCTCATATAAAAATGGTAGAAATAAAATTACCCTATCAAAGATAATAAAAACAACACATCTGCGTGTGGCATAGTTCCAAGACAGTCAGTGTTACAAGATACATTTTAATGTTTATTAGAGACAGGAAATAACATTTTCAAAGGCTTTCCTCAAGGCATTTTTTACCTCTTGGTTCCTCAGGCTGTAGATCATGGGATTCAACGTAGGAATGACTATTGTGTAGACAGAGGCCATTTGTCTGTGTCAAGGGAGTGGTTTGATTTGGGCTGCAGATACATGAAGATCAGAGTCCCATAGAATATAGTGACAGCAGTCAGATGAGAACCACAGGATGAGAATGCTTTGTGCCTCCCTTCTGCAGATTGGATTCTCAGGATGGCAGCCACAATGTATAGGGAAGAAATAAGGACCGTGGTCAAAGGGCTGATCATGTTGAATCCAGCAAAGATAAAAATCAAGATCTCTTTGAGGCTGGTGTCTGAGCATGCAAGGACCATCAAAGGGACATGATCACAATAGAAGTGATTAATAACATTGGGGCCATAGCAGATCAATCGAAAAGTAACAACTGTGTGGAGGAAAGCAACAGAAAAGCTGTATCAGTAAGGGCCTGCTACCAGTTGCATGCACACCTTTTGGGACATGATCACCATGTAGAGAAGAGGACTGCAGATGGCCACATAGCAGTCATAAGCCATGACTGCAAGAAGGAACGTCTCCAAAATCAAGAAGTTCAGGAAAAAGCCCAGCTGTGCGCACATGCATAGAGAGATATGGACCTGTGCTTGGTCAGGAGGGTCTCCGGGAACTTTGGGGCTATTGATGAGGAGTAACAGAAGTCTACAAAGGCCAGATTACTGAGAAAAAAGTACATGGGTGTGTGAAGGTGAGGATCCAACCGGATCAAGGAAACGATGCCAGCGTTTCCCACCAGAGTTAGAGAATATACCACTAGAATGAGAAGAAAGAGAAGCATTTCACTCTCTCTCTGGACTGAAAAGCCCAAAAGAACGAGTTCCATCACCTGGTAATACTCTCTTCAGTCATTTGTTCTAGTCTCTGAACTGCTGAAAAGAGGCAAGTTAAAGAAGATAAGTTATCAGGAGTAAGGAATTGTCATCAGATGCCAAAGCGTGTGTGTTTTAACTTGAGAAAGTATTGCTCATTGAAGCAGAATAAGTCGCTCAGTCGTGTGCGACCCTTTGCGACCCCGTGGACTGTAGCCTACCAGGCTCGTCCATTCATGGAATTTTCCAGGCAAGAGTACTGGAGTGGGGTGCCATTTCCTTCTCCAGGGATCTTCCTGACCCAGGGATTGAACCCAGGTCTCCCGCATTGCAGGCAGACGCTTTACCGTCTGAGCCACCAGGGAAGTTCCCCAGAAGTTCTGAAGCACAATATCATAACAAATAAATATATCCCCTCTCAAACTCTCCTGTCTGATTATTTATAATTTTCTGAAGCCAAAAATTGAGGTTTAATAAAAATAATGTTTATAAATATATGTAATATTTTAAGTTTAGATTATTTTTAGTCATATTAAATAATAGAATAAAGACATTTTAAAATACCCTGCTCCCATATTTACTTCTCAGTGGAGTAAAACTTTAATATGTAACATTTTATTTGTTTTAATAGATATTTATTTTAACAAATGTTCATTATGCTAAATATAATACAAAGCTAAACAGGATATTCCATGGATAGAAAAGTGGAGGAAATTGAATATTTCTATTTGTGAATTAGGCACATTTTGGATTCATATGTAATTTATTCATTTTCAAATACTACTTTCTAAAAGTGAAAAAGCACACTTGTAGTTAGAATACACATATGTTAAAAAGTAGAGTCCTTTATAATCATTTACTCAGTGGACTTGAGTTTGGCTTCTTTTTCCTATTTGGAACCAGTCTGTTGTTCCATGTCCAGTTCTAACTGTTTCTTCCTGACCTGCATACAGATTTTTCAAGAGGCAGGTCAGGTGGTGTGATATTCCCATCTCTTTAAGAATTTCCCCCATTTTATTGTGATCCACACAGTCAAAGGCTTTGGCATAGTCAATAAAGCAGAAATAGATGTTTCTCTGGAACTCTCTTGATCCAGTGGATGTTGGCAATTTGATCTGTGGTTCCTCTGCCTTTTCTAAATCCAGCTTGAACATCTGGAAGTTCACGGTTCACGTATTGCTGAAGCCTGGCTTGGAGAATTTTGAGCATTACTTTACTAGCGTGTGAGATGAGTGCAACTGTGAGGCAGTTTGAACATTCTTTGTCATTGCCTTTTTTTGGGACTGGAATGAAAATTGACCTTACAACCTAGAGGTTTTCAATTGCAAATGCTAAAAGAACCAGCTTTGCAGTTTCCAAGGAAAAAAAAAGTTTCATTTTAAGCAATTTTCTCTGAAATCCAAGGAATATCATGGCCATCCTGCATCAAAAAGTCATGTTTCCTTTATGTACTCATAGTTTCATGCCTAAATTATAGACCAAATAATGCTCAAATTGACTCTGATATCAGGGGCAGATCAGCTGATAAAAAGCTTGGATTGTTCCTCTGAAGGGAAGTGAAACCTTGGTCCCATCAGAAGAATCTGAGGGTTTAAGGGAATTTGCAGGAGTGGGGAAAGCTTGGTCCAACCTACATGTACCATAATTTTAAATAATGCTTATTTACTTTACTGAAGTAAAAAAAATTATAAAAACAAATATAAATCACTGAAAGGTAAAGAAATTCATAATATGTGATTGAAAGCTTCATTCTAAGCAAACTGTGTTCTCTTAACCTAGAGAGTAGACTAAATTGCAGTCTGACCAGCTTACCAGATAACAAACAAACAAAAAAATTGTTTATGGGTAAGCTTAGAAAAGTCTTTTCCATATATCTTGAAGGAGCAGTATTTTTGCAAAGGCATCAGTGTGAAACCATAGAAGGCATGCTTAAAACCTGATTGAATTGAAATTGACAAAGTAATCTGGTCACTGCTGCAACCTGAAACACTTGAATATGATAACTAGGATTATAACTGACAGCATTTTACCAGAACACATCAGGCTTTCAAGAATGTCACATAATTTCTAGGATATCTATATTAGTATCATCAACCATACAATATAACTTGAGAAGATTCATCACTCTTTCTGACAACACTTCCCATGTAATTTAACACGTCCAATGAACTCAGGTAGTTTAATATCTCTCTTTGGGATGTCTCAGGGGCCCTCTGAAGCACCCCAAAGTTAGCTCGACGTCAAATGACTTCTTTGCTTTACCTCTTCTGTATATTTACCTGAGATCTAATCTTTACTATTTTCACTCCTTCTTCTAGCTTTGAGTTTGGTCTGCGCTCCCCTTTCTGCCTAGGGTAAAGATAGGTTGCTTATTCGAGCTTTCTTTTTAATGGATGCATTCACAGCTTTACATTTCATTGTTGGTGATGTTTTTCCAGAATCCAATACATTACTGCAGCTTCCTAAGTCCATACCTAGGATTTGTTGGCATAAAGTTCAACCAGGAAATGTGAAATTCATGAAAATCTGATATGTCCTGGTAAAATGTTGTCACATAATTTCTAGGATATCTATATTAGTAACATTAACCATACACTATAACCTGACAAGATTCAATTTTAAACAAAAGTTACTTCAAACAGGTCAACAAAAGTAACAAATCTTTAGCTATACTGACTAAGAAAAAAGACAACTAAAATCAGCAACAAAGAGGAAACATAACTGCTGATATGAGAAAACAGCACAGTAGGGGAGAGCTCTGAGCAGCTGAGCGCTGTGAGATGGGATAACCTGATGAAATTCTGTTATTTAAGCCTCAGTCTGTGGTATTTTATTCTGGCAACCCTAGCAAACTAGCACAGCTTTATCCTCTTTCTTGCAAATAAAAGTTATGAAAATAGTGCCAAAACCCACAAAGTATATAAAGTATCCGAAAGGAGGAAAAACGAAAAGGATGAACTACCTAGGGTGTTGGTATGTTCTGCTGACCATTGGGCAGTGGTGACCGTTGGGCAGTGCCGGGCCCAGGCCAAGTGCTTGAGACAGAGATGGTTGTAGTGGGAGTGGACGTGGTGCCCAGCGGCCAAGACTGTCTGCTTTAGCTGCAGATCGTTCCCCTTCCTCAACTCAGTAAACACCCGCCGTGGTCGCTGGGTGGGGACAAAGGTCTGCAGAGGTGACACTGTCAAAGACATTGTTGACTCTCCTTGGACATGGATCCGCATGGCCTTCAGCCTGCCCCTGTCCTCTCTGCTGATGTGCCCTGAGCCCCTCCTGGGCACAAGCCTCACCAGGGGCTGGGAACACAACCAGAGGCGACCGCCCAGCCTGCACCACAGGCCCTGGCCTGGTAGGGAGGCGGCGTGAGCTGGGTGAGTGCTCCACAGGGTGCTGGCCGGGGTCTCGTCTACCCGGCAGCTGTGAGTCAAAGGCGGGAGTAGCTTTTTCTTTGTTTCTTACCAAAGTTAAAATAAAAACATCCAAACCACCAGCCTTGATGTACTCCTTTCCCTATTTGGAACCATGTATTGTTGTTCCATGTCCAGTTTTAACTGTTGCCTCCTACAGGTTTCTCAAGAGGCAGGTCAGGTGGCCTGGTATTCCCATCTCTTTCAGAATTTTCCACAGTTTGTTGTGATCCACACAGTCAAAGGCTTTGGCATAGTCAATAAAGCAGAAATAGATGTTTTTCTGGAACTCTCTTGCTTTTTTGATGATCCAGCGGATGTTGGCCATTTGATCTCTGGTTCCTCCAGCCCAGCATTTCTCATGATGTACTCTGCATATAAGTTAAATAAGCAGGGTGACAATATACAGTAAGTCAAGGCACCAGCAAGATCACAGGATCTGCAATCAACAGGGATCTTAATGGTACCAGAGAGCCTTTTTTTGCCGTGCTGCAGGAGGTGCATGCTGCTACTTTATTCTTGCCACCCTGGAGTTGCAGCTTCCTAAGTCCTTACCTAGCATTTGTTGGCATAAAGTTCAACCAGGAAAAACAGAAAACAAAACCTGTTTTAATGTGTCTCTTGATATTTGGTTTTGTTTTACATTTGCAAGAGCAAAACACAGAAAATGAAGCAAAAGGTACTTTCAAACATATGTGGTTACCTGATTTAGAATTACTGATTCAAAGAGTGTCTGTAAAAATAAAATGTGATGTCCACTTCCAGCTTTAAGAGAAACAGCATCTGAACGTCCTCACCTGGCACTGGTAATTAGAAAGCTGAACAAAATACTCGGAACAACTGTTTTCAGGTCCTGGACAGCAGGCCATGCAGGACTAAGTTCCTAGAGTGAAGATGGATACACACATCCATCTGAAGACTCCTGGCTGTCTGCCTTCAGGCAATTTCCATGCTGCAGGTACAGGGAGGGGAACCCAGATGCAGCCCAGCAAAGCCCTGATCTGAGAACACAGGTGAGCCAGGGAGGCGCAGCAGGTGATATGTGTGGGGCAGGGCATCCAAAAGAGAGCTACTCAGACAGAAAGAATGATTTCAAGTGCCTAATGAGCCTGCTGAGTCTCTGTCATCTGATCACACACGGCTTGGCTTCTCTAAAATGTCTATTCATGAGTCTTTTCTGGTTGTAATGTTGTCTATTTTTTTTTTCCTATAGATCTGTTATTATTTGCTTAAAATACTTAGGTGATCCAATGTTGTTTTATATATTTGCATATGTATGTGTGTGTGTGTGTGTGTGTGTGTGTGTGTAGTTTTTGATGTATTAACCCTTTGTCATACAATGGCCTTCTTTGATGTTTGTTATCATTTTTTCTTAAAGTCTATTTTGTCTGATGTAAGAATTACTATGCCCCCTTTCTTTCTGTTTTCATTCCTGTCAAATACCTTTATCTATCCCCTCACTTTGAGCCTTTGTGTATCCTTAAAGCTGAAGTGAGTTTCTTGTAGACAGCATAGAGTTGGGTCTTTTTTTTTTTTTTAAAGCATCTGTGTCTTCTTATTGGTGAACCCACTCTATTTGCATTTAGACTGGGTATTGATATGTAAGAACTGACTCCTGCCATCTGAGTGATTGCTTTCTGGTTGTTTTTTGTCTCCACTGATTCCTTTTCCCTTTGTTTCTGCCTACTTTTGTAAATTGGTGGCTTTTCATCGGGGTATTGTTTCCCCTTTCTATATTCCTTGCATCTACTCTAGATTTTTACTGTGGTTACCATGGAGCTTACCTTAAAATTTTGTACCTAAAACAGTTTGTCTTGTGCTGATTGCAACCTGGCTTTTTTAGCCAATAAAGTGGCTCCGCCATGTAACTCTTCCTCTGCAATGTTCTGATGTTCCAGTTCTCTCTGATGCTGTGTGTTTGGTGATAAGGTGTATTAGCTGTAGTTACTTTCAGTCATCCTTTCCTTGAGCCTTTATACTTGAAATTGTTAATATACCATTCTTCTAAGTAACTGGAATTAACTAAATCTGACTATACATTTTTACCTGACTTAGTGTGTTATATACTTTTGTGTGTGTTCATGTGTTACTTTGCGTCTTTTTTATTCTGCTTGAACTTCTTCAGCATTCTTTGCAAGGCAGGTCTGGTGGTGATGAACTCCCTCAGCGTTTCTTTAGGAAAACCTTTATTTTCCCTTCATATTTGAAGGATAAGTTTGGTGAATAGAGTTTTCCTGGTTGGCAATTTTTATTGCTCTGCCCTCTGAATATTTCATTTTACTCTCTCCTGGCCTGTAGTTTTCTTCTGAGAAATCCCCTGATAGCCTCGTGGGGTTTCCTGTGTCAGTTATAGTCATGCCTGTAAGTAAATCAGACATTCCTATTTTAGATAGGAAAATTTAATCAGTATTTTGGAACAACAGTAAGGAAAATTGTCATGGTCTGGGCTCTGGTTGGAAAAGAATTTCCTGACATGAGACAGAGTGAGAGGGAAATAAAGTTTCTTAGCATGAGAGACGCTATTAGAACAGTGGGCCAGATCAAGAGAGAACCATCTTTGAACAGGGGCCCTTAGTCCAATTTTATACCCAGGGTACAGGGAGCAGAATGTGGGTCATTGCTGATTGGATGGGGGGGGTGGGGTTGCGGAGAGTAAAGCAAAGACCTTCTCCCTATGGGCTAGGAGGGGAGACAGGTTGTACTGCTCAGGAGGACCTGAAATCCGTTAGTAGTTACACCATGGGGGAGGGAAGGACGATCAGGGTCTGGTTCTCGTTCCTGTATTCTGTTCCCCCTCTATTTTCTCTGCTCTTCCGTCCTTGGGTCTCCACCTTCCTCCCTCTCTTTATTTTTAGGGCCAATTCTTTGGCCCCCTTTGATACCCTGCTCACGTCTAACCATCTACCTATTTCCCTTCTCAGGCATTTGGGAACCCGGTCTCAGGGGAAAAGGGGAGATGACCACTCTGGCTTCTTCAGGCTGTAGGGGCTTCGTGGGGCTCTAGGTTCCCTTTGCCTGCTCTCTGCCAGGATGCATTTACAGAAGGAGATGAGAGTCCATGGAATGATAAGGCAGCTTGTTTCAGCATTGTCTGGGTGTTGGCCAGGGAATATTCTTGTCAAACTATCACTTGGAGATTTGCTGTATTCTAGAAGAAGCCAACTTAGCAAGAAAGTTAAAGAGACATGGCCCAAAGATTGAGAGAAGCCGAAAAGATCCCAAAGAGCTAGCCAGGAGAACCAGGGCCAGACATTGGGTCATGACATTAGTGTTTCTCTGGGTGCAAGAAGAGGCGAGAAGTTGGGCTCATAAAAACCTTTACCTGAAAACATCCGACTCCCTGAAGGCCGGTTCTTCTGGGTTTTTCCCAGAGCACAGAGTGCCTTATTTCTGATCTCCACCCTGAACTCCTTTCAAGGTCAGCAGTTTGCAGTGGTCATGATGTAATCTTTGTAGAGACAGCTGGCAAGTGCCGACTTCCAGTCAGCAGGGTCCCTTCATAATCACATGTTTGACCATGCTTTGGGGGCATTTCAGGGCCCTCGTGTCCCAGGTCTAATGAAGATTCCATTGACAGGCTATTGTGTGCTGTTACTAGACCAGACCTTGGAAGTAGCAAAAGTCTCAGGACCACACCTGTCTTACTAGCCTCTTGGCCCAGGAGAATATTCCCTCTTGTTGCTTCTTTCCATATCTAGAGTTACATTATTACATTCATCGATCTCATCAGTTCAGTTCAGTTCAGTTCAGTCACTCAGTCGTGTCCAACTCCTTCCAACTCCATGAATCGCAGCACGCCAGGCCTCCCTGTCTATCACCAACTCCTGGAGTTCACTCAAACTCACATCCATCGAGTCGGTGATGCTATCCAGCCATCTCATCCTCCTTCATCCCCTTTTCCTCCTGCCCCCAATCCCTCCCAGCATCAGAGTCTTTTCTAATGAGTCAATTCTTTGCATGAGGTGGCCAAAGTACTGGAGTTTCAGCTTTAGCATCATTCCTTCCAAAGAACACCCAGGACTGATCTCCTTTAGGATGGACTGGTTGGATGTCCTTGCAATCCAAGGGACTCTCAAGAGTCTTCTCCAACACCACAGTTCAAAAGCATAAGGAACTGCATATCAGCATTTTATCACGTCAGCCACACATTTAGTTATGTAAGAAACAATCTCCTGAAACAAGCAACATGGAAAATAATATAGCTAGCAGGTATTAGTAAGGTCACAAGCAAGAATTTAAGTCAAGAACTTTCATTAGGTAGAGCCCAGTATACCCCAGGTCATCTGACACAGTTAAGTGAATATAGCCATGTGTTAATCTCCTGATTGTACATCATGGAGGATCTGACCTTTATCCAAAGATTGGTTACTAAGATAAGCTTTAGAAAAAAACATAGAGTGTCCTTTTAAATAACTTAACTAATTAAACCTTTTAGCAATATAACATAACAGCAAGAAACTATCTCAGAAGTGGGTCATGGTAAACACAGACCTTAACTAACAAAACTAGAACTTAATATTAAGTGAAATATATATTTTTTGTCATTGTGAGGGCATTAGCCCTGAAGCCAGGGAAGGCTTTAACCCATCAAATAAAAATGAGGTTTGTTAGGGAGCCGGGAAAAGCCAATCGGCTGCCTTGGATTTCCCATAGCTCTGACTCCTTGATTTACAGCTACTGTTCATGCATTTTTAATTCCCCATTTTAGGAGTAGACTGTTGCCATGTTTTAAGGACATCAGAATAGCAAAATCTAACAGTGAGGGGTTATTTTTTTGTGGAAGCAGAATGAGCTTTTACATGTTCCATAATCTTCAGATCAGATCAGATCAGATCAATTGCTCAGTCATGTCCAACTCTTTGCGACCCCACAAATCGCAGCACGCCAGGCCTCCCTGTCCATCACAAACTCCCGGAGTTCACTCAGACCCACGTCCATTGAGTCAGTGATATCATCCAGCCATCTCATCCTCTGTCGTCCCCTTCTCCTCCTGCCCCCAATCCCTCCCAGCATCAGAGTCTTTTCCAATGAGTCAACTCTTCACATGAGGTGGCCAAAGTACTGGAGTTTCAATTTTAGCATCATTCCTTCCAAAGAAATCCCTGGGTTGATCTCCTTCAAAATGGACTGGTTGGATCTCCTTGCAGTCCAAGGGACTCTCAAGAGTCTTCCCCAACACCACAGTTCAAAAGCATCAATTCTTCGGTGCTCAGCCTTCTTCACAGTCCAACTCTCACATCCATACATGACCACAGGAAAAACCATAGCCTTGACTAGACGAACCTTTAATGCTTATTTACTTTACCAAAGTAACAAAAGATTTAAAAACAAATATAAATCACTTAAAGGCAAAGAAATTCATAATGTTTTGAAAGCCTCATTCTAAGAAAACTTTGTTCTCTTAACAAAGAGAGTAGACTAAATCCTGGTCTGGTGCCAGCTTACCAGATAACAAACAAACAAAATGTGTTTATCGGTGACTGTTGGAAGTCTTTTCCATAAATCTTGAAGTAGCAGTATTCTTGCAAAAGAATCAGAATGAGACCATAGAAGGCATGTTTAAAATCTGATTAAATTGCTATTGACATGCACAATGGAGTATTACTCAGCCATTAAAAAGAATATATTTGAATCAATTCTAATGAGGTGGATGAAACTGGAGCCTATTATACAGAGTGGAGTAAGCCAGAAAGAAAAACACCAATACAGTATACTAACGCATATATATGGAATTTAGAAAGATGGTAACAATAACGCTGTATACAAAACAGCAAAAGAGACACTGATGTGTAGAACAGTCTTTTGGACTCTGTGGGAGAGGGAGAGGGTGTGTTGATTTGGGAGAATGGCATTGAAACATGTATAATATCATATAAGAAACGAGTCGCCAGTCCAGGTTTGATGCATGATACTGGATGCTTGGGGCTTGTGCACTGGGATGACCCAGAGGGATGGTACGGGGAGGGAGGAGGGAGGAGGGTTCAGGATGGGGAATACGTGTATAAGTTTGCGGATTCATGTTGATACATGGCAAAACCAATACAATATTGTAAAGTTAAAAAATAAAATAAAATACAATTAAAAAAAAGAAAAAGAATGTATATATGTGCATAACTGAGTCACTTTGCTATACAATAGCGATTGGTATAAAATTGTACATCAGCTATCCTTCAATAAAAAAACAATTAAAAAATTGCAATTGACAAAGTAGCCTGGTCATTCCTGTGATATGTAACACTTTAATATGATAACTAGAATTATAACTGACAACATTTTACCAGGACATATCAGATTTTCATGAATTTCACATAATTTCTGGATATCTATATTAGTAACATCAACCATACAATGTAACCGGACAAGATTCACTACTCCTCCAACAATAATTCCCATGTAATTTAACATGTCAAATGAACTCAGGTAGTTTAATATCTCCCTTTGGGATGTCTCAGGGGCCCTCTAAAGCACCCCAAAGTTAGCCAGAAGTCAAATGATTTAGGAAATGTTTTCAATAAATATCAAACGGGTTTATAACACTCAGTCTCATAGGATCATATAAGTCGCTATGAAACAATAGTTACTCACTTAGCCAAAATTAACAAAAGATTTCAAAGGTAAACATAGATCACTTCAGAGATAAAGAAACTTACAATCCAGTATCAAAGGCAGTTCAACATGTCAAGAAAACTTGTATTCATGCACAAAACTCTTCTCTTGGGGTCCACTTCCCATAAAACCTCATCACGTTCTGTACCCATTACTTTGTTCTCCCACCTGAAACAGCCACCTGTAAGTCAGACCCACTTCCTTCTCCCTTCATAAAATGTAATTTCATGTCTCATATCTTTTTTACTGAAAACACACATCCTACTTTCCTTAAGCAACCAAGAACTGACCTTTATATTAGCATTCTATAGATTGGCGAACATAATTACCAGTGATAATTTCTACAGAAAATTCTAGAGAACATCTCAGGATGGCACCAAACATTATTCATTAATCGTCCAAAATCTCTAGTTTCTCTCTAAGAGGAAGTTAGTGTTCAGTAATGAATGTTTCCAAATCTTATTTTATTTGGAAATGACCTAGCTATTCAATAAGCTTCTGTCACTTAGTTTAGCACATCCCTGGAAATTCTAGTTGAGAAGGCAATGGCACCCTATTCCAGTACTCTTGCCTGGAAAATCCCATGGACGGAGGAGCCTGGTAGGCTGCAGTCCATGGGGTCGCTAACAGTCGGACACAACTGAGCGATTTCACTTTGACTTTTCACTTTCATGCACTGGAGAAGGAAATGGCAACCCACTCCAGTGTTCTTGCCTGGAGAATCCCAGGGATGGGGGAGCCTGGTGGGCTGCCATCTATGGGGTCGCACAGAGTCGGACACGACTGAAGTGACTTAGCAGCAGCAGCAGCAGCAGAAATTCAAGTTACCCCAATCTGGAGAGACTATTTTAGACAGACATTCCTAAAATATAATCAGTCTTAATAGTTTATCTAAAAGTTCATATCTCATTTACATTTTTTACGAGTTTTTTTTTCTTCTAGAGGTACTTTCCTTCTTTACAAACTTGTAACAGATATAACAATATTTAACTTATAATAAACCTAGGCACAACGAAAATATTAAGCTTAATGTTAACGACTCTTGACATGTCTATATTAGATTAGCAAACAAACATCAATACTAGATATTTCATATTGAATATTTCCCAGTTCACGTGAATCTGATATTCATTTAGGTTAATTTCTCTTGTATTTAGAATTGTCTGATTTGTAAGTACTTATTTTTCTTTGAAGTGAAGTGAAATGAAGTCGCTCAGTCATGTCCAACTCTTTTCGACCCCATGGACTGTAGTCCAACAGGCTCCTCTGTCCATGGGATTTTCCAGGCAAGAATACTGGAGTTGGTTGCCATTTCCTTCTCCAGGAGATCTTCTCAACCCAGGGATTGAGCCCCGGGTCTCCTGCATTGTAGGCAGGTGCTTTATCATCTGAGCCACCAGGGAAATGTGACCCGCAAATGTATGGCCAGCTGACTTTCAACCAGCATCCTGAAAGGACAGTCTTTTCAACAAGTGGTGGTGGAACAACTAGAGATCCGGTAAGTGAAACCAACCAACCAGCTCCCCCAACCCTTCCTTTAAGAATTTTTATTCTTCAACTTTTCTTTGGCCAATTAAATTAGAACTCATTTACCATTTTGGCAATATTATTAAAACAAACAAACAAAAGACACACACTGAGACATACAAATTGAGACAGACAGACAGAAATCTCATAGTTTTCCACTTGACATTTAAAATGTCTCTTTGACCACCCCACCACTCACCCCCATTTTTTTGAAGTTCTAATTTGCCCAAGGCTGAGGTCTCAGGCAAAGTGGGCTGTGTATTTCAGGGACACGAAAAGGGTTAACTTCAAGCTTTTCCCTAGGCAGTCTTTTTAACAAACTTGTTTTTAATTGCATATGCAAAAATACCTGGTTTTCCAGTTTCCAGGAAAAAAAAAATTTTCAGTTTAACCAGTTTTCTCCAGAGTCTAAAGAATATCATGGCCATCCTGTGCCAGAAAGTCACCTTTCCTTTCTGTAGTCATAGTTTTATACCTGAATTATAGGCCAAATAGTGCTCAAATTGACTCTGCTGTCAGGGGCAGATCAGCTGATACAAATCTTGGATTGTACCTCTGGTGGGAAGGGAGGTCTTTGTCCCATGAGAAGGATCTGAAGGGTTAAGGGAATTTGCAGGAGTGGGGGAAGCTTGGTCCTTCCCCACCCTGAGAAGCAGGAGTAGTTACAAGGGAATTCTTTAGGATGTTCAGGGGTGGGGGAAGCTTGGTTCTCTCCCCACCTGAGAGATAAGCATAGTTAGAAGGGGAGCTTCAGAATGTTAGGAGAGCTTTTGATCCTTCAGGCTTTTGAATATAGGAGAAAGACCTGGACCAAAGGGAACCTCAGAATCCTTTCCAAGAGATCATGTGGGCATGAAAGGTCGAGTAGGAGTCGTCTAGGAAACCTGATGGAGAGAGACAGAGGGGGGCCGGAGACAGGGAGGCAACAGGGAGACATGCGGCATGGGCCCCTGAAATCCGGATTCTGACTGAGGGCCCCAAAGGACTGAACGTAAGGAGATTCTGAGTTCTCTAACTGCTTTTGGCAAAAGCTAGTGTGCCCTTCAGAGGCCATTTTTTTCGGTCCCCCATGGCGCAGGAGTGTGGCTGGGAGGAGCTACCGCATGTCCAAGGTCAGGGGCGGCAGCTAAGAGGAGCTACCTCATTTCTAAGATAAAGAGGAGCGGCTGCACTTTGCTGGAGCTGCCATAAAGAGATACCCCACGTCCAAGGTAAGAGAAACCCAAGTAAGATGGCAGGCACTGAGAGAGGGCATCAGAGGGCAGACAGACGGAAACCACAATCACAGACAGCTAGCCAATATGATCACACGGACCACAGCTTGTCTAACTCAAGGAAACTAAGCCATGCCCGGTGGGGCCACCCAAGATGGACGGGTCATGGTGGAGAGGTCTGACAGAATGTGGTCCACTGGAGAAGGGAATGGCAAACCACTTCAGTATTCTTGCCTGGAGAACCCCATGAACTGTATGAAAAGGCAAAAAGATAGGACACTGAAAGATGAACTCCCCAGGTTGGTAGGTGCCCAATATGCTACTGGAGATCAGTGGAGAAATAACTCCAGAAAGAATGAAGGGATGGAGCCAAAGCAAAAACAACACCCAGTTGTAGATGGGAATGGTCTTCGAAGCAAGGTTCGACGCTGTAAAGAGCAATATTGCAGAGGAACCTGGAATGTCAGGTCCATGACTCAAGTTATATTGGAAGTGGTCAAACAGGAGATGGCAAGAGTGAACATCGAGTTGGACTATAAAGAAAGCTGAGCACCGAAGAATTGATGCCTTTGAACTGTGGTGTTGGAGAAGACTCTTGAGAGTCCATTGGACTGCAAGGAGATCCAACCAGTCCATTCTAAAGGAGATCAGTCCTGGGTGTTCATTGGAAGGACTGATGTTGAAGCTGAAATTCCAGTACTTTGGCCACCTGATGTGAAGAGCTGACTCATTTGAAAAGCCCCTGATACTTCGAGAGACTGAGGGCAGGAGGAGAAGGGGACAACAGAGGATGAGATGATTGGGTGGCATCACCAACTCAATGGACATGAGTTTGAGTAAGCTCCAGGAGTTGGTGTTGGACAGGGAGGCCTGGTGTGCTGCAGTCCATGGGGTCACAAAGAGTCGGACACGACTGAGCAACTGAACTGAACTGAGTTTGTATTTGGGCCAGGCCTTTTGCAGGGCTAAAATTTCCAGTTTCTGAGAATGTAGCCAAGGGGTGAGTCTGAGAGAGGCTCCCGGAATGTACCAGAGCTCACTCTTAGCCTATCTGCCATAGAATGGGGTACTGAGAGTCACAGGCTGACGGAAAGGCGTCCCTTTTGTCCCAGTGATCTCCCCGTGTGACTAATGCACGAACATGGCCGACTGACCTGACAGTCGTGACCAACAGTGAGAGGTGATCCCTAAGAACCGTGCAGCTAGGGCACCGTGTGACCTGGGCAGAGACAGATTCCATACTTTTCACAAGTGCACAGGGCACATTCTCCAAAATTGACCATATGTTAGGCCAGAAAATAAGTCTACTATAAATACACTCAAATCATAGAATGGAACTTTTTCCTGTCACAATGCAATGAAACGAAGTTAATAGTAGAAGGAAAAGTGGGAAAATCCACAAGGATGTGAAGATTAAACACACTCTTAAATAACCAGCAGGCTAAAAAAAAAAAAAAAGGAACTTGGAAAATACCTAGAAACAAATCAAAATATTAACAGAACATACCAAAATGTATGGGATTCTGCAAAAACATCACCAACAATGAAATGTAAAGCTGAGAATGCATACATTAAAAAGAAAGCTCGAATAAGCAACCTATCTTTACACCTAGGCAGAAAAGGGAGAGCTGACCAAACTCAAAGCTAGAAGAAGGAGGGAAAATAGTAAAGATTGGCTCTCAGATAAATATACAGAAGAGGAAAACCAAAGAAATCAATTTTAAACAAAAGTTACTTCAAACAGGTCAACAAAAGTAACAAATCTTTAGCTATATTGACTAAGAAAAAAGACAACTAAAATCAGTAACAAAGAGGAAACGTAACTGCTGATATGAGAAAATAGCACAGTAAGGGAGAGCTCTGAGCAGCTGAGCGCTGTAAGATTGGATAACCGAGATGAAATTCTGTTATTTAAGCCTCAGTCTGTGGTATTCTATTCTGGCACCCCTAGCAAACTAGCATAGCTTTACCCTCTTTCTTGCAAATAAAAGTTATGAAAATAGTGCCAAAACCCACAAAGTATATAAAGTATCCGAAAGGAGGAAAAAAGAAAAGGACGAACTACCTAGGGTGTTGAGAAAAATCTTTTTCTTTGTTTCTTACCAAAGTTAAAATAAAAATGTCAAAACCACCAGAAAAGAGTCATGAATAGACATTTTAGAGAAGCCAAACAACAACCGTGGTAAAACAACCAGAAAGTCATTCAGTTGGTAAAAACAGTAAAATAATATATAAAATAAAAACAGTAAAATGCATTTTATTCTTTGGAGGTTTTTAAAAATTCAATTTATTGAAAATTCCAAAGAGGTTATAATACAGGCACATGATTCCAGATACTGAAAGTACACTTTGCCTTAATCTGTGCCTCCTGTCATTTAGTCTGTGTGTCCAGGGCCATCTGACCTCCACAGGTAGTATTTTGTTTCTTACAGATCCTTCTAGAGTTCCTTGTAAGCAAACATGAAAATATATTTCTCCTTCATGCCCTAATTCAAAACACAAATAGTGGTATATTAAGCATGGTGTTTTGTTACATGTTGCTTTTATTTATTTGACAATGCCTTGGAAGTTGTCCTCTATCAGGACATAATTTCCTGCACAGCAATGCACTGAGTGGATGATGTAGTAGTATAATACTTCTTGGCCATCCACTTTGGGATGAACACTGATATGCAACACTCTGTTTATATTACGGACAATGCTGCAATGGAGAACTGTGACCTGTACTATTCTGCTGCTAGCAAATGTGTAGGATATATTTCTAAAGGATTTGTAACCTGGAGTATTTGTAACTGAGAGAGCATTTGATAAGATGCTACCAGTAAGAACCTTCTGAGCCAGCAAAGAGCCTTTCTGTTTAAACTGCAACTTCTCTATCACACCACTCCCCCACCTGTGTTTAAAACTGCTTTCCAGCGTTTTCTAACCTTTAGAACACTCTACAGTCTTTCCTATCATCAGCACTGCCCTTTATTCTCGGTGCATTTAAACATCACCAGGTACGTACCTGTTGTCTCCACTCTCCTCTGGGTCCATCACTGCTCAACTCACTCCATTAGAGCTGGAGCCAACGTGGCCAGATAACTCCTTGAGTGTAGAGAAATGGGTCATGGATGATCTGAACCAGGGAGCCTCGTGCCCAGGAGAGAGAGAGTGTCTGTAAGGGGTGTAACTGGGGAGAAGGAAAGGTATATTAGGTTTGATCCACAGTAATTTCTCAGGTGAAGATTCTACAGAGCCCACATGTGGGAGCAGGAGTCTTGGTTGGAGAATTTGTACTTGGGAATTTGTACCCAAATAGCACAGCTAAAATGGGAGGCAGGGACTACAAAGGGAACAACATGTGAGTGAGTCTGCTGTGAACCTGCTGTGAGTGCCAGGGAGAGACACACACGGGCAAGGATGCAGCAGAGAGGCAGGAAGGCAGCAGCAGGCATTCCAAAAGGAAGGGGAGAGCGTCATGGCAATAAGGACGTGTCACAGAAGCATGTGCCACAGAAGGGTGGCGGTAAATGGAGAAGGGATCAGAAGTCATTCATAAGTCTTGGCAAGTTGCTT
This sequence comes from Bos indicus x Bos taurus, assembly GCF_003369695.1. Taxonomy (NCBI): domain Eukaryota; kingdom Metazoa; phylum Chordata; class Mammalia; order Artiodactyla; family Bovidae; genus Bos; species Bos indicus x Bos taurus. The sequence continues at coordinate 106,100,167 of NC_040086.1, forward strand.
CATGAGAGGCTAAGGGCAGAATCAGACCATAGGATACAATGAAAAACAGATAAAATCGGTAGGTAAAACCCCATTCATGTTCAAATCGAGATTTTGTTAAAATGCTCTCTTAAGGAACATAGAAATACAACCTCACACGGCAGGACGTTGAAATTTAGGTGATGGCTGACAGAATGACTCCCTGCCTAGAAGAGATGCCGTCAGCAACAGTTCTGTGCAGAGTCGGGCAGAGAGCCCATGACACCGGCGGACGGATGTGATGGGAGACACGTGTGGTAAAGGCTGGTGACTTGAGGTCTTCAGGGAAGAGGGTGTTCTTGCAGACTACATTCACCACTGTGCAGATAACATCAAGGGGGGGCTTTTTGGGTCTTAGGAATTACTTAACCTGAAAAAAATTACTTAAACTGAATTTTAAATTGGCACCATGTAAAGTGCAATGGCTTCCCTGGTGGTTCGGGTTGTAAAGAATCTGCCTGCAATGCCGGAGGCACGGGTTTGACCCCTGGGTCAGGAAGAGCCTCTGGAGAAGAAAATGGCAGCCCACTCCAGTATTCTTGCCTGGAGAATTCCATGCACAGAGGAGCCTGGCTGGCTACAGTCCATGGGAAGTCATTGGAGGAATAAACCCAGCAACATGAGGAAGTGTGCTGTGTGCTGGGTTTTTCACCAGGACAAAGCCTGCTGGCTTTGGATCAACCCCTTCTGTCTCTGAACTTTTCTTGTATTTCATTGTCTTTCTTTTTAATAATTTAAAAGTCACATTCCTTAAACTTTCCAAGCAGTTTTCCTGGTGGGCTTTCTCCCATGGAAGTAGGATTTCTAGGCATGGGTTCTATGTTTCCTTTTTACCTAAACTTCATAAAAAGTCCAACATTTTTTTGAGGCAACAGTTCTGCAAACTGTAGAAATAAATTTATTTTGGTCCATACTGGCCAAGACTACAAAAATTGCTCCTCAGTCTCCTGAGTTTAAAATAGGCTCTGTGGTACCATCAAGGTTCCTGCTGATCTCAGATCCTGTGATCTTGCTGGTGCCTTGACTATCGCATGCACTCTGTCTGACTGCCAGGGCCCTGCGTCATCCATCTGTGTGGGCACATGGCATCAATGTGCTGTATTTATGGAGAAGTATTCAGAGCAGGATCAAATCCCGGGATCAGGGACTGCTAGCACTGAGCTAGCACTGACTCCGCCCCCCGCCCCGCCCCCTTCCCTTCACCACGTGTGCGCTCACTCATGTCAACTCAGCCCCCATGTGTTTCCACCCTCCAAGTTGGTGCCCATCTCAGGACACTGGTACCTGCTCTTCCCTCTCCTAGAATGCCATTGTCCTAGAGCTTAAAGTGGCTGCTGTTTTCTGCTCAGCTGGATGGCAGCTCAGATATTAACCTCTCGGATGGGCATTCTTGGACCAGCCTGTCTAATGCTGGTGTTTCCCGTTTACCATCCCTCGGGATCCTGATGTTTTCCATCAGTGTTTTTGTTTAGTCACTAAGTCATGTCTGACTCCTGCGACCCCGGGACTGCAACCTGACAGGGTCCTCTATCCCTCGGATTTCCCTGGCAGGAATACTGGAGTGGGTTGCCATTTTCTTTTCCAGGGGATTTTCCTGACCCAGAGATTGAACGCGTGTCTCCTGCTTGGCAGGTGGATTCTTTACCACTGAGTCACCTGGAAAGCTCAGTTTTTTCTTTGTAATGCTAATCAAAACTTTTCCCCAATTAAAATTTTTATTTATAAGAGTCTGTGTACTCCAGAAAGTCACATGAAGTCAGGGTCCCTATCTGTTCACTTATTAATGTGCCTCCAGTGATTACAATTCTCAGTTGATAAGTATTTATTGAGTAATGAATACAAGAGCCTTAAGGTCCCTTTAATTCAAATTCATGGATTAAAAATGAGACGGGAGCTGCCAGGTGTCACACAGGTGGTCACCTCAAGCCAATCCAGAGATAGTGAACTGCACACTTTAGAGCAGAATGAACTGCTAATGACTGAAAAAGAAGATGGACACTGGGATTCCAGTGAAAAACATTCTCCACAATATAAACTGTGGGAAAATTTAGTGTGACTTATTAGACCAACAGATCTTATGAAAACAGGAGCAAAAATGGCCTCAGTGACTTGATATACCTGAAGAATTCAAACTCAGAGACTCCTAAGGCCTTACCCAGGATTTATTGGCATAAAGTTCTTCTGGTGTGGGGGGGTGGAGGAAGCCATCTAAATGTGTCTCCTGATATTTCATTTTAACATGTTCATGAGCAAAACAAAGAATATGAAACAAAAGACACCTTCAAGCCTATATGGTTAGGTGATTTTAAATTATTGATTCAAAAGTATAATTTTCTCTTGAAATGTGATTTCTGCCTCTAAATACAAGAAGGAGTGTCTGGACTTCGTCACCTACTACTGGTAATTAGAAAGCTGAACAAAATCCATGAAATGAACCTTGAGTCAGAATGCTTGGCCAGAGGCAACCTGGAAATCAACCCCATCACCATAAATCCTGAGACTGCAGGTCACGTGGTGAGAAGTCCCCTGGGCTTCCTCGCCCTGCTGCTGTCCTCCTGCCTGCCCTTCCTAATCAAGTCTCTTGCTTTGTGTCAGCACGTGTGAGCCCACTCTAGGGCCCCGGGAAGGGTTTCCCTTCCTGCAATGATAAGAGGAACAGCGTCTAGACTTCCTCACCTACTATTGGGAATTAGAAAGCTGAACAAAATAGGAACCGGTTCTCAGACCCTGAACAGCAGGCAGTGTTAGGCTCCAGGACTAGGTTCCTCGAGTGAAGGTGAGCACACACGTCAACCTGATGACTCAGCAGCTCTCTGCCTTCAGGGGGTTTTCACGCTGCAGCTGAGGGTAGAGGAACCATAAACATTCTGGCAAAAATCTGAATTGAGAACACTGGTGAGCTGGGAGGCCACGGAGGCTATAATCTGTGTGGCAGAGCATCAAAGAGGAGGGAGCTACTCCGAGAAAAAATTCCACAACTGCTTATGCTATGCTATGCTAAGTCACTTCAGTTGTGTCCGACTCTGTTCGACCCCATAGACGGCAGCCCACCGGGCTCCCCCGTCCCTGGGATTCTCCAGGCAAGAACACTGGAGTGGGTTGTCATTTCCTTCTCCAGTGCATGAAAGTGAAAAGTGAAAGTGAAGTCGCTCAGTTGTGTCCGATTCTTAGCGAGGCCCGGACTGCAGCCTACCAGGCTCCTCCTTCCATGGGATTTTCCAGGCACGAGTACTGGAGTGGGTGCCACTGCCTTCTCCACCACAACTGCTTAACGATCCCTCTAAGTCTCTCGAATATCAATATGAAGAGACACAGGTGAGGTTCCATAATGAATAATAACATAAAACATTGGTTTCACGAGCAAAAAAACAATTCCTTCTACATTAAAATTTTTTTCAAAATATGGCAATTAAATGAAGGATAGTGCGTAGTACACACATAAATGGATATGTTTCTAGAAAGCAATTTTTTTAAAGACGTCAATAAACCTCTTGTCATTCCAATTTTAGAATTCTACTAAAAAAGTGAAAAACTGTGGCAGTATGTCTGCATACAAAAGGCCTTCGAATAGCTTTCATATTCTTTTAATTTTTTTTTAATTGGTGGAAAGTTGTTTTACCATTTTGTGTTGGTTTCTGCCATACAACAAAGCAAATTAGGCAATAATTATATATATACGTGTATATTTGTATATCACTTGCTTCTTGAGCTTCTCTCCCCTCCTTCAATAGCTTTAGTTTTAGGATGGAAAAGTTATAAGGAGCCCTCCGTTTAATGTCTAAATACTAAGGAAATCGTTAACAATGTCACACATGTTCCTAACTCAGTATTATCCTTCCATTACGATGTTTATGAATATTTAAAAATACCGATCAGTAAGTGCATTGAGCAGCTACTATTTGCATTGCAAGGAGTCAGCCAGCACCACTTGCGTTAGGCTGAGACTAGGGGTACGCATAGGAGTGGTAGCAAAACAGGAAGGCGTGTCCTGCTCAGAGCTTGTGATGCAGGAAGTTGGAGGCTGACAGGAATAGGGGCCCCCACGGGCTTGCTTAGAGGAACAAATTCCCGCCGATTTGTTTCTAATTGGAAAAGATAAATGAGGACACAGTCACTGACCAAGACCGGACCTTGAGGCCTATTGCAGCAGAATTTGGGGGTGTGGGTTTCCAGAATAGTTGCTGCGGAGCATGGGACAGGGCCTCGTGGGTTGTAGTTTCCTCTCCTTTAACTGAAACTCCTCTTTGGTCATCTTCAACTGAGCAGCTAGCTATGTTGTGGGTAAAGTTTATCATTGACTACACATAATGGTAAAAACAACAGTAACGTGGAATGATAAAGATAATAGTAATTTTCATTATGTATTTCATCTACAATATTGTATCTTTCACGTAAAATCTATACTATCGCAAATTTCAAAGCACCAAAGTCTGGCCATTTGGTCGACCTGTCTGCGGTGATTGCCCGGCTACAACCAAACAGCATGAACGCCAGCGGAACAATCTCGAATCGCAGGGCGGAAAAGGCACAGCACCACCACTCCGCACTCGTTTCCTCTGAGTTCGCATTTCTCTCCTCTGAGCGGTCTCCCGTCCGCGCGTGTTGAGAGGCTCTCCCAGGACTGAAGACCGCGCCAGGCTCGCGTTTCCTTGTACCCTCACCGCACGGCCCCGGCCACTTTCCGGGTCTCAAACATTTGTTTAGTGCCTCTGACCACCGTGCCCGGGCAGGACTACAGCCGCGCATTGGGCGACCTCCTTGCTCGCCCGCCTCGTTCCCTGTTGTCACCCGCGGGAAGGGACCCGTGTGTGGTCCACACAAACGACGAGCCCGCAAGGTGAACAGAAGAAACTACAGGCGTTCTCCGCGAAGACGCAGCCCGGCCTCGGACGATCGCAGAGCTTAGTGACACGACAGCTGCCATCGCGGAGCAGCTACCCCGCCGCCCGGCCCTGGTGCGAACCGGGGCCCCCAGGCGGCGAGAACGTGGGGCCGTGAGATCCAAGCACAGGGATGTCGGTGCCGCGGGGAGGGCCGGGCGCGCAGCCCAGCGACGCCTTGTTCCGCGCGTCCGGCCAGGCTCCACTCGGTGTGAGGACGCCCGGGATCCAGGGTTGGCCGGCGGGAACCCTGAGCCGTCCGACGACGGAGACACAGGGCCATTCCCAGCCGAGGAGTGAAAAACGGAAAATGTGGCCCCAGGACACCGCTCGGGGCACCATCACTCTCCTGGGCGCAAGCGGTAACCCAGGCGTCCCCGCGGGCGGAGAACACGTTCGGATTGCCGTAGAGCTTCTAGATATACGGCCGTACTCGCCACGCAAGCCTCACCGTTCAAGTCCAGCGGGAGCAGGACGCGTCCAGGGCTGGAGACCGGGCCCAGGCGGCCCGCCAACGAGCCCCCCAAGCACGGACTCAGCCGGGCTGGCCAAGCTCTAGAGCCTGGAGCGGGGTACCGAGGATGGGAAACGAACGCCCCTAACGGTGACGCAGGAGCCTGGCCGCCGAGCCACAGGAATCCTGGTGCGAAGACTCTTCCCCTACTTGCTCCAAGGCCCCGCGAATAGAAGGACGCGGGGAGATGCTGGTCGACCCCGAGCGCCAACCACCTCGCACCCCCGCAGCGCCAGGCCATCTCACGGACACCTGCAGAATCAATCTTCAGCAGGAGCAGGCGTGCCCAGGTCTTCGAAGCACCGGGGTTATCGCCGCCAGTGCTGCGAGTCTCTGGAGCTCCGCTTCGCTTTCGCTGGCTGAGTCGCAGCCCTTATGAAGGTCGCCGAAGGAAAGGAACGCTCTGAAAGCGGCCGCCAGGGGCGCCCGACAACCGGTTCGAGTGTCCCCGGGACGACTCGCCGGCAGGCCGCAGCGGCGCCAACTGCCCTAACGCCCGAGCTCGCCCGGGGCCTCTGCCTCGGAGGGGGCTCCCCGCTCAGGACAGCGCGACGCGGCGTCGCGGAGCGGCCCAGGCGGCAGACGAGGGCGGGCGGAGAGCGGGAGGCCGCGGCGGAGAGGCCCTCCCCGCGAGACTGCAGGGCCGCAGGCCAACCTGAGCAAGGGAGATTCTGCAGGGGGCTGGGCTGTGTGAACTGTGAGCTGAAACAGCGAAAGGAAAACGGAAAGAACGAAAGTAAAACAGGAAGAACGAAAGCACGGAAGACATCTTAATCTGTAATTTCAGAATTGAGATGTTACTAAAGTACAAAAATACAAGGCTCAGAAGCTAGGAAAGAAATGACTGGAAACTTGACTATGTAATTGGTCTTTTAGTCTTCACCAAGCAAAGCCAGATGACAAGAAACGGGTGTGTGAGAACATTTGTGTGACTACATGTATATTAAGAATGTTGACATCAGCATTACATAACAGAATATTTAGAAAGCATGCAAGGCACCAAGTAAATTTTCAGTGCATTCACATAACACAAGACTATCAATTTGCTTTTGGTTTATTGCTGTTGTTTAAATGAGTTAGATCCATAGGTACTGACTTGGAAAGATATCGATGGCAAACTGTCAAATGAAAACAAAGTTTTAGCACTTCCAGGGGTATATATATATATACCTTTTTAAAAAATGAAGTGGAAAAATAGAGTTAGAATAGCCAAAGCGGTTTTAAAGAGCAAGAATCAAGTCTTCCCTGTAGCCTGGAGTCTGGACAGAAAGACGTGCCAGAAACAAAGATGGGCCACACCACGTGCCTCTCTGCTCCCCCCTACTATAGTCTTGGGAAGGCAGCTGGCATCTCAGCCCCTGCACCTCTCTGCTCCACTAACACCCACAGCCCCTGCAGGCAATCAGAACTCTGACTCTGCAGGCCTGGGATCCCTATGTCCACAGTCTCTTCCTTCATGTCAGGAGCCTGTAGCAATACACTTGGTTTGCCCAATCATCCATGCCCAGAGCTGCTGGCTCTAACATATACCTGTGCAGTCCTTCTCTCTATAAGCTTTGAGCTGATATCCTAAGGGAAGACCATTCCCCTCACAAAACAGGTATGAACCACGGGAACAACCGGAAGTTTGCACCTGGACTGATTATACAAACTCTGTGTGCACACTTAACTCCCAAAGACACTATCCTTTTCACTGTGCTGTTTGCATGGCATGGCCATTGCTTACTTGAAGCATCCAGGCTCACTTATGCGGCAGGAAGAAATACGAAGCACACACACACACACACACACGTACAAACATAGAGGCACACACACACCCCAGGAGCTAATCTGGACTCCTGCTAGGGCTGGCAATGGTGGGAGCAGAAAAGAGATCACTGTTGCTGCTTCTCGGGTCCTCTGCACTGGCAGACCCTGGTTGCTTTGCTGACTTCACCGTGGGGAGTCCGGGCTTGGGGCGCCCTAGTCTGCAGTTTGCTGTCCAGCGCCCTGTGCTTTATTCGGTCCACTCTACCCTCTCTCCTCAATGCACAGTCACCATTAAGAAATAAGTATCAACACACATTGCATTTAATTTTCAAACTTGAACAAAGTTTAAGAACAGAGGGAAACTGAGTTATTGTGAAGAAGGTAGTGAAAACTTTTATTTATCTTTTTTGTAGCTACCAAAATGTTCAAATATAGTCTATAAAAGCTTACTATTTTTTAAAATTAGGAAAAGTAAATAATCTCTCATTGCTCCTTCTTGCCCTTCACCACCTCTGCCCCAGCATCTGTCACACTGGGCTCACCTGATGACATGCCTATTCTCCTGGTTGGAGACTTCTTTCACACTCATCACTATCCTCTGTGCTCACTACACACCTGAGGCCATGGTAGCCATTCACATGGTAAGTCAGGGGATTTTTCTCTAGTAAGCCTGAGGGTTGTATTTTTTTTTTTTTTTTTAATTTTAATAGAAACCTCTCCTATCTCTCCTCTAAAGTCACAACCTTTGCAGATGCTGTAACATTGGGTGTGAATGACAGAAAGAGGCTGTTTCCATATCAGTCCCTGAGCTGGCATATGCCTAACAGAGTGGTGGATGTTACTGTCATTAATATTTCCTGGGTGGTGTTAGAAGATCCAGGCTGAGAGGAGAAATTGGACAATTTGGCAAGACACAGATCAAACCAGGAGCTAAAGCAAGTCCCTCTCATTGTTTCAAAGTCAAGAACTCAGCCACCACTGTCCTCCTCTGCATCCTCATGCAGGACGGTTGAAACTGACCAGATAAAGCTGAGGAGATGGAAAGAAGTTATGACAGCCAAACCTCTAAAGCCCTGCTAGATACTCCAGGCATGAGTTCCCAACCACTCACCTGTGGCCAAAATAAATTAATCAATTAGTTAATTTTTTTAAAAGACTGAATCCAGCAAAAAGAAAAAAAAAATGAAAAATGACATTTCATTTCTCTTTATTTTCATTCTTCTTCTGACATTCTGTACCTGATTCTGTTAGATATTTAAGATGCTTACAAAACTCAGGTCACAGAAAAGGACGAATTTCCAGTGTGTTTAGTGTCTCAGGGAACAAGCACACATCACTTGTGCTGAATAGTCCAAGGAGATGTGAGGAGAGCAATGAACCAAAACCACCAGAAAACTCCAAGAGGAGAGCAGCCCATGGACCCCAGAGCAGCTGTCTGCGGGCTCACTCAGGGGTAGCAGAGGACCTGCAGGCTGGCTGGGCTTCCTGAGCCCCCAGACTGCTGGGGAAGGCTGCCGTCTTTCAATGATGATTCAGACTCCCCATCAGGAAAACCAGGCTTGATCTCAGCATCTCTGACTCAGTAAATACCTTCAGGACCCACCCCAAGTCCACCCTCTACTCCTCTCTCTCAGGCAGAACGAATCGACTGCATTCAGTGCGGGCTAGGTTGCTGATCATCCTGGGGTGCGAAGGCCAGGGCTGGCCACTTAACTCACCACCTGGGGATTCTTGGGGTCATAAGAACTTACCTAATTCCTCATTCAGGGTGAGGAACAGCAGTGGCTGTGAAAGGAAGGAAGGCCCAATAAGGCAAAGGGACAGGCAGAGTCAAGGTGAAACGACAGGAGGCTGTCTGTACAGGAAGCTAACCAGGGCAGCATGACCAGCCCTTCTATTCAGGGACAGGCAGGTGCCCTTGTCACCAGAAGCAAATGCAAATCAACCAGGGTCCCAGGGCTGTGACTCACAGCAGGTAATGACATCAGCTTCTTGGTCCCTGTACCAGATGGGCACTTGTGAATCTGGGATGGCCAAGGAGAGCCAAGCCAGGTGGAAGATTAGCCCATGGAGCCTGCAGACCTTGACACCCACTGGGCGGAACACAGAGAGAAGGGCTGACTGCTCACCAACTCTCAGTGAGGGGAGGCGGCAGGAAGCTTTGGCCTGAGTCTCATTCCTAGGACCTACCTACAAAGTTAAAGACTGACCTGACCATTACTAGATTCTTTTTAACAGAAGCCCAGGGTTCCTACTATACCTAGTTTCTAAGGGGCCATGGTGAAGATTGAAGAAAATGTTAGCATCATTCCTTCATCATTCATTTGTAAATTCATCCAATATTTACTGGACATTTTTATCACTAGTGATAAAGAACAAAATCTGTCTTTGAGAAGCTCATTCTCTGCTGGTAATACAGAAAGTAACCCCCATCACAGGGCAGTGGAGAGTCCACTCGCTCCACTCAGGAGTCTGGGGGCCCTGACAGTCTCATAGAGGGGGCAGGTTCAGGTGAGTCTTTAAAAGTGAGACTTTTGTACCTGGAGGTGGAGGCAGCTAGTGTGAACAGGAACGTTTGTGAAAATGAACCTCATCCCCCCCACCCCCCAACCCCCGCCTTCTCCTCTCAGGTGCTGGACCACATGGCACCCTGGGCTGTTCTTTGAAATCCCCATGCTCCCCCAGTTACAGAGCATTTCCCTTCTCTCTGAAATTCCCCTGAAACACACTTCTCTTCCAGCAACAGACAGCTCATTCCTTCACTGGCTTCAAGCCTTTACTTAAACACTCCATCCTGGGGAGAGATCCCACACCTCACACGGAAGGCATCAGCTCCATCCTTCTCTTCCATTTGTCCTGCTCTCTCACTCTCTCTTATTTCTTGCATCTCTGTCAGCCTCTAGGGATGGGGCTGTGGGTGAAGGGAGATGTGGGGAGAGGGTAGGGTGCTATCTTCTCTCCACAGGTTTTGCTGGAAAAGAAGCTGTTTTTCTTCAGACAAGGCATGAATATAAATTGCAGGTAAATTGAAACTTAAATTGAAGGTGTTAATAAATTGAATATTAAGTGTGAAAGACAAAAAACATGAAACCTTTTGGATAATACCTAACAGAATGCTAATATGATGTCTGGGGGATGAAGAACTTCTTTAAAGAGCCAAACAAATGAGTAAGCAAAAATGGATAAATATGATCATGTTACAAGTAACAACTGCTGCTCATCAAAAGACATCATAAAATGAGGAAAGCAAAAGCCAGGGAGTGGGAAGTGACATGTGCAACAAGTGTAAAGATCTTTAACCAATAAATATATTTATTTTAAAGTAGATGTCAAAAACACATTAACAGGCATTGCATGGAAGGTGAAACATGGAAGTCCAATGAACATTTAAAATGTGATCAATTTCATTTGTGATAAATTAAATACTAGATAAAAGTGTAACAAAACAGCATCTCACAGCTCACAGTTGAGCAAACATTTGTGAGTGACTATGAAAGGCTGGCTCAGATGTGGAACAGAAGAAGCTGTCATTCCTTGTTAATCAGAATGGCAACTGTTGTAACATAGCACAGCTGCACAAGTGCACACCCTAGGTTTCATTAATTCCCATCCAGCTCATAAAACAGATACATGTGAATGATATTCTTAAAAGCAAAGAGCTGTAAACAGCGCCAACATCCAGCAACAATAGAATGGATAGATCTGGTACATCTAAAGTATGGACTACTATATAACAGTAAAAGTAACTCAATGGCATGCATATGAATGAATGAACCTCAGAAACCGATACCACACACAAAATAAATATTATGTCACAAAAGGATAATCACTGTGATTCTACTCACATAAAGGGACAAAAGAGGAAAATCTTGTGTACTGTTTAGGAACTCATAGGCGTGTGCCAATCTCAAATAAAAGGCAGGGAATGACATAGAATTGAGATATCCAGAAAAATTAGGATCTTTTAAAATGAGAGTGGGTGTTGAGAACATGAGAATTCACTTTACTATTATCCTGCAAATTATGTACTTATATTACCTACAAGCTTTTCTTTGTATAATCTATTTCTCAGTAAGATTTGTGCCACATATCAAAATAAATTCCAAGTGGCATTTAATATAAAATTTGATACCATAAACCTTAAGAATAAAGTATAAATATGTATGCAGTCTTGAGATGGGGAAGACCTTGATAAACTCAGATGGACTGGGTTGTGTCCCCTCAGGTAAATGTGTTGAAGTTCTAACCTGCAGGGACTCAGAATGTGACTGTATCTGCAGACAGAGTTTTTAAAGAGATAAATCAATTGAGGCCTTTAAGTTGTGCCCTAATCCAGTATGACTCTTGTGCATGTAAGAAAAGGAAATTGAAAACAGAAAGAAACCCCAGGAAGGGTGCACACAGAGGAAGGGTCAAGTGAGGACCCAGAGAAAGCCATTGTCTGCAAGTCAAGGAGCAAGTCCTTGGGAGAATCAACCCCAACCACACCATGCTCTTGGATGTCCAGCCTCTGGAGCTGTAAGAAAACAAATGTCTGCCATTCAAGCTTCTGGAGATGTGGGATTTTGTCATGGCAGCCCCAGAAAACTAATATATAAGCATTACATTGAATGTCAAACTACAAAGAAAAGTCTTCATAGGTTTTACTACAACATTGCTAAACACTTACATGTCAAAAAGGAAAAGGAGAGTTACAAACTCAAAACTATAATACACTTGACAAAGTCTGACATTACCAACACATAGCTCCTATAAGTGTGTAATAAAACAATCTAGCAAAAACTTTGGCAAGATCCATAAACTGAAATGTTCATATAAAGAAATACAAATGCTTGTTAGAAGACAGAAAAAAAAGTCAACTTCCCTCAACAAATTAAGGCTGAGGTATTATTTTGTCTTCTATTAAATAGAGAGAAATTCCTCATAAAATAATATCATACACATTTAACAAAGATTGCAGCTATCATCCTTTGCAGATCTAAGTATTCAACATTCCTTCTTGTTTGGTCCTTTGAAAGTACATACAGATCAAAAAGCTGTAAAAATGATTTCTGTTTGGGGTGGAAGTTTAAAGTCTCACTTCTGGGAATTTATACCAAGTAATTAGGTAAATATTTTGACTATTAGAATATGTACTCTAAAATGAGAAATAATCTTTACTCTCAGCATAAGGATTTGGTTAAACAAGGATAGCAACTTTCACACCATGGAAATGTTTAAATTGGAAAGGAAATAAACCAAAATATGAAGCGAGATCATCTCTGATAGGTAGATTTTCTGAATTGTATACAGGTAAATTTAAATGTCTTCTTTCCTAGTTATCAGTATTTTTCAAAGTTTGCTACAATAAAGTATAGATTGCTTTGATAATAATGTGGTGGTGGTTTCATCACTAAGTTGTGTCTGGCTCTTTGGGAACCCATGGACTGTAATCCGATAGGCTCCTTTGTCCATGGATTTCCCAGGCAAGATTACTGGAGTGGGTTGCCATTTCCTTCTCCAGGGGATCTTCCTGAGTCAGGGATGGAACCCATATCTCCTGCACTGCAGGCAGATTTATTACAGCTGAGCCTCCAGGGAAGCCCGAGAAATCTATAAAGTCACTTCAAAAAAAACATGAAAGCAATTGCCGAGGTGATCTGAGTAGAATGGGAAGTGGACGTCCTGTGGGTCTGAGACCCAGGGACAGGACTCCTCTGCATTTGAATCGTGTTCACTCTCACTTGCTCTAATCTTGGCTGGGTTTCTAAAAGTACCAAAGTCTGAGTTTTGTCAGCTGCCTCAGAACCTTGTTTCCTGAACTCAAAGGGCTCAGAGTGGGCACAGAGAAGGGCTGCTTCTCACCAACTCCTCCAACCTTGTACAGTGAAAAGTAGATTTTTAAAGCTGAGAGTAATAAGGTCTTTTTGAACCAAGGGGGATGCAGAAGTGGAAACAGGCCAGATGGATGGAAAGAATCCAAAGCAGGACCAGAATCCAGAGGCTGCTAAGCATGATCCCCCTGTGCTCAGTATCAAGAGTCATTCCCTGGGATCTGTGGGGATCAATAGCTACCCTCACAGATGTGAAGAACTGACTCACTGGAAAAGACCCTGATGCTGGGAAAGATTGAAAGCAGGAGAAGGGGGCGACAGAGGATGAGATGTCAGGATGGCATCACTGGCTTGATGGACATGAGTTTGAGTAAGCTCAGGGAGTTGGTGATGGACAGGGAGGCCTGGTGTCCATGGGGTCACAGAGACTTGGACATGACTGCGTGACTGAACTGAACTGAGCTACCCTCATCTAAGTGCCAATACATGTCTTATCTCATGTAACTTTCCACATGGCTCTATGATGCAATAGGATTGTCATTTCTACTCTAGAAGTAAAGAAACAGGTGATTAAAGACACTAGGTGTCCTGTCCAAAATCACACAAGTAGACAGGGGTAGCGATAGGATGTGGATGTTTGTGTGACTCAGAGCCGGCTCGTGTTCCCCCAACTCACACAAGCACGGTTTACTTCAGGCTTGTGCACTGAGAATGCCTGGCTTCTTACCTCAGCATTTGATAACACATCGCTGTCACTTTCAGCTAGGTGTCAGAAGAGAAAGATGCAAAGCTAAGTTTCCATGGGGCACGTTGTGATATAAGGTCATTTTTTCCCCTGGTTACTCTTTCCCTCCAGTGGGACCCCGCCGGTTCTGGATGCTCATCTTTGAGGGACGGCGCTCACCTGGTGGTCAAGATGCAGGTGCAAGGCCCCAGGAGCCCCCTTGTGCATCACCCTCTCTCAGCTCAGCTGTCTCCAGAGCATCTCCAGATCTACGTAAGATCACGAGCACAACCCTCCCAGCTGTTTCCCTGAGGCTCCTCTGCCCACAGTCCCTTTCTGCCCCCAGGGAGGGCCTTTCATATCTACCCACATCTTCCCTCTTTCTCAGGAGAGTGGCTTCTGAATTGCTTTTCTGAGGATACATATTATCAAGTTACCTTTCCTCATTCTAACTCCCTGATACAAAGAAATTCTTCCTACCAGTAGGGGGGCCATACATCTTTTAAAAAATACATTTTTTAAAGAAAACATTTTAAATTTTAAAGAAATTCTTCCTACCAGTAGGTACCCATGTATTTTTAAAAAAGATACATTTCCCTACCTATATTCATTTCTTATTGTTGGTGTAACAAATGAGCACAAGTTCACTTTCTCATCCATCTGGAGAAGTCCAGTATAGATCTCACTGTGCAGAGAAGGCAATGGCAACCCACTCCAGTATTCTTGCCTGGAAAATCCCATGGACAGAGGAGCCTGGGAGGCTGTAGTCCCTGGGGTCGTGAAGAGTCAGACACGACTGAGCGACTTCACTTTCACTTTTCACTTTCATGCATTGGAGAAGGAAATGGCAACCCACTCCAGTGTTCTTGCCTGGAGAATCCCAGGGACGGCGGAGCCTCGTGGGCTGCCGTCTGTGGGGTCGCACAGAGTCGGACACGACTGAAGCGACTTAGTAGTAGTAGTAGTGGGGACATCGAGGTGTCAGCGGGGCTGGGTTCCTTCTGGAGGATCTGGGGGTGTTCTTTCTAGGGGTCACCGCAATGCTCATTTGTGGGCCCAGCAGCCACTTCAGCCCCGCTCTAGCTCATGTCCTCACGTCTCCTTCACCAGCTGTGACCTTCCAGACTCCCTTTCAGACTTCTGAGGACCCTTGGGACTACATTGCACCCTCACCAGTAACCCAGAGGGCCTCTGGGTGTAGATCCTTTCTTTAATCACACCCACACAAGTCCCTTTTGCCATGTGAGTTAACAGCCACAGGTTCTGGGGATTAGGACCTGGACGTCTTTTGAGGGAGGGAAACTGTTGATCACATTACTCTTTCTGCACAACTTGAGAAAAAATTACTTTAAACAATTGCGAAGTACCTTCACAACAGCTCAGAGTATAATCACCTACGATAGTATAATACACAGATAATAAAACAATTGGATCATAATGTGGGTCACAATAAATAGGCCTAGAAGAATGCTTTCCTAATTTTTCGCCAGCGAGAAACAACGATCAGATTGTATTTGGGTGACACCTCTCAGGGTCGTTTCCTGAAGCATGAGGTCGGGGAGGGTGGGTGGGGTCTGCACAGACAGGGCTGAGCCTGGAGAGGTCCCGGTGAACACAGGCACAGAATCCAAGGGACAGCTAGGCCTCTGCAGGGTTCAGGCAGGAGCAGCCCCAGACATTAGGGTGGGAGCTGGGTGGGCAGGATGTGGCTGCGGGTGTGGGGGTCCCTGAGACGCCGGGTCTTCTCACCACCTATTGTGCAAGTGCCCACCCTCTCTAACTCCTGGTTCCCCCGTGATGTCCTGATCTACAGCGTCCATTCAACACAAAAGCACAACGTGGTAACAGCAGCGTGGCAGGACTGCAGAGGCCGTTCGGACCGCTGAGATCAAGAAGCACTTGAGAAAGAGCAGCGCTGCTGAGCCCGGAGCCCCGGGAGACTCCTTCCGCCCCGCCCCGTCGGTGATCCCCAGTCCCGGAGCTTCCCGCTCGGGGCCTCTGCTGGAGGGGGGCCCGGGCGCCCGCACCTCTGAGCCCTGGGCCCCGCGACCGAGCTCGGGTGTGTCGCCTGCGCCCTTTCTCCCGGTCCTCCTCTCCCGGTTCCCGAAGCGGCCGGAGGCCCAGGGTCGGGCCCGGGGAGGCGAGCGGGCGGGGACGCGAGGCCCCGTCTGTGGCCGCGTGCGGGGAGCGGGTGCAGTTTCTCCCCGCGGGGACGAGCCCGGTCGGTCGGAAGCCCTTAGCCCGGGAGAGGGGTCGCTGTGCCGCCGGCGGGATCCCCGGGTCGTCCACATCTCCGGCCCGCGAGGCATCGGAACCGTCTCTGGGGCACGGAGACCGCCCCGCTCTCTCCTCGCCGCCTCCCGGCTTCTCGGGGCGCACCCGGCTCCCGGGTTCCAGCGGAGGCCAGGGGCCCGGAGCTCCTGTGGGGACGGGACCCCAGATCCCGCCCGGCCCTGGGCCCTCTGTGCGCCTCGCCTGCCCCGCGGGCCCGGATACCCTGTGCAGCCGGCCGAGAGGTAGCACCAGCCAGGGAGATGCGGCCGCTGGAGGCGTCGTCGGACGGGGACACGGGGCCGCCTGGGCTTCTGGCTCAGCCGGCCGCCCCGTCTGCAGCCCGAGGGGGACACCAAGCGAGGCGGCTTGGCCGTCTGCCCGTGGAGCGCAGGGGCAGCCCCGAAACTACGACTTGGGGTCAACTGCACGCGCGCCGCTTCTTTGATCCATGTCTCTGGTGTGAAAGAACCCAGATTTCCCACCCTGGGCAGAAGAAAGGTTCTTTATAAATGTTTTGTAGAAGGCGTTCTTTCCCTGGCCAAAATAAGGCGGTTGGTGATTTGAACCGCCACCTTTACCCACACAGTTGGCGGTGAGCCTGAAGGGCAGGTCTGAGCCCGACCCTCTGTGGGTGCGCGGAGCACAGAAGACTGCCCGCCTCGGCTGGTCATCAGCTGTCAGAGAGGCAGACTCTCAGGGCTGGACTCCAGCTCCAGGGCTGGGGCTGGAAAGGCGGCTGCTGTCCCTCTGGGAGCCTCAGCAGGTACTGACGACTTGATGGGCGAGGAACTCTGCCCAGCAAGTAACTGCTGCTCAAAACTTGATGGGCGCCAGCGCGCAGCAGAAAAGGGGGTACCTGACAGCACAGCTTCACTCCCTGCTGGAGGCTGGGGACGCACAGATGAGGTTGTTGCAGCAAAAATAGAAACGAAGTGTTTCCTCACCTGAGAACAAGGACAGTAAACAGCGAAGCCTAGAGAAGAAACATGACCGGTCGTCAGAGTTATTCGCTCCTAGTTTTACTTGAAGTGTTACTATCCTGTAGCGTGTGTAACCAGAAGCCCCTAATTCTACGTAATTTTCATCCTGTACTGCATTTTTGCTCTCCCTGCACCCTTGTAGGGCTGTTTGCATTTCGGAAGGAAGGTGGCAGGCTGAGGGACCCGGGAGACCCCGGCTGTGTACAGTCTCTCAGGTCCCCCAGCTGGGGACAGGGCACTGTTCCTGGGGTGCTAGCCTGCTGTGTGCCCCCTCGGCCAGCTGAGGAGTAAAGCCGTCTACTTCCTCCAAAATCCCGTCTCCATATTTTTTAATTGGGCATTGGTGGGCAGAGAAAGGTGAGATTTTGGCAGTAACAAGGCGGCCACGCATGAGCGGGAGGTGGAGGGCCGGGGAGCATCTGGGGAGGGGGAGGACTTGAACCCCTCACTCCTCAGGCAGCTTTTTGGTAATTTGGGTTTTGATTTTTGATTATAGGTTTCATAGTTACAGCACATAGCTCAATCACTCTGTTTTGGAATGGTGGTCCCTATGGGTGGGAGAATCCACTATAAATGGATAGAATAGGCCATTGCATCTTACGCCCCATGGACCAAATTCCACTCCCAGATTGTGCTGGTAGGGCCTGAAAGCTAAAAATGGTTTTTATATCTTTACATGGTTGAAAATAATTCTTAAGGATAATATTTGCAGCATGAAAATTATATTCATTATACTCATATTCATCCAGATTTCATGGTCTATAAGCAGTGTTTTCTTGAAACAGGCTCTTTCATGTACTTTTTATCTGTGGTGCTTCTTGGATATAATGACTGAACTGAGAGGATGCAACAGATGTCATATGGCAAAGCTCAAATACTTACTCTCTGGATCTTTATAAAAGTTTGCCCACCTCCACTGTAGAAATAGGGTAGGTTTTTTGTTTGCTTGTTTGTTTGAACACATATGCTGAGAGCTATACTTTAGAAACATTGTGAATTTTGTTCCCATTACAAATTAATGTGAAGTTAATTCACATTACATTGTGAATTTTGTTCTTGAAACAAACCTCCTGTAGGCAGATGTACTGGTTACATTGTTCTCAGTGATCTCAGCCAGAGTGAACACTGAGCCTGTGTACTCAGTTGCTACTCAGTTGCTAAGTTGTGTCTCTTTGTGACCCCATGGACTGTAGCCCTGCAGGCTCTTCTGTTCGTGGGGATTCTCCTGGCAAGAATACTGGAGTGGGTTGCCATGCCCTCTTCCAGGAGATCTTCCCAACCCAGAGATGGAACCCGGGTCTCCCCCATTGCAGGTGGATTCTGTACCATCCGAGCCACCAGGAAAACCTCTCAGGAGAATGGTCAAGCTGAATCGAGCTCTCAGAGTGATGTTCACTCTACTTTCTGTCTCAAATGTCACCCCTTAATTGAATCTCCCACCCTTTTCTGCCTGGATTTGTCAAATTTTCCATCTCTGCCTGTCCCCTGCCCCCAAACGGTCTCTCTGCATTCCTTCCAACCTATCCTTCCTACAGCAGAAAATATAACTAAAAAATAAAAACCCAAATCCTCATTAAAAATTTCAGTAATGTCTCACTACCACCAGGCCCAAGAGTCCAGGACCTTCCATGAGTGACCTCGGTGTTTCTCTGCACTCTAATCTCCCTGCCATCCTGGACTTCTTTTAGGGCCTGGCACCATGTTTTCCCCTGAGTCATTGCTTTATATACACTGTTCCTCCTGTCTGGGGAGCTCTTCTCCCTACCCCTTGTTCCACCAGCTCCCCATCATTTCATCTTCATGTTCAATACTCCTTGTTCAGGGGAGTCTTCCCTCACCCTTCCATCAGCTCTCAGAGCACCTGCATTCACCCTCTGTAACATTCATCAGATTGCCAGTTCTCATGTAATCTCCTGCTGGACTGAAAACTCTGCGAGAGCGGGGCTGTGTCTTGCTCACGGTTCTTTCCTGGCTCCTGACACGAGTTGATTCTCAGTCACTGTTGAATGGATGGTTGAAGGATGAGTGACGGAGGTGTGCTGGGAGGGGCCTGGCTCTGGGATGATCTGGAGACGTCACACATCTTCAGAGGATTTGGAGACTGGAGTAGGTAATCACTAATGTTCATCAGCTCTGACATGTATTAATCTTTAGGCTCACCCTCAGCCTGTTCCATTTGCTCCTAGATATTTGGTTGAACATTCGTTGTACTGAACTTGAGATTCAAGATTAGGCTGTGGATGAAAGAGTTAAAAGCAACAGCTGCTTGGTACACACATAAAACAATCTGCATAATTTCTGTGATCTTTCTCCAGTTACACAGGTCAGAGAACAGCCACCAAAATCACATAGTCATGCACTTGGCCATAGTTTCCTGGGTACTAAAGCACTGTAGCCAAAGAACCAAGTGTTATCTCTGAAGGTCTAGGAACTAGCCATGCTTGGACAATGGAGAAGGTAACTTGTGGTAGTCTTTATCTTCCGGTAAATACTGACACTGGAAAGGGATTGATGATCAACTGGCTTTAATTCCCTCACCCCAGGTCCCTCTGGGGGGACTAATCAATCAGGTTGAAACTTGTACTCTAGAAACACAAGAGGTCCTCCACATGGGAATTTCACTTTTTCAAAGCTTTTAACAATCTCTAAAATGGGAAATATTCAGGGCAAAACTCTGCCAGCCATACCTGCAATTAGAATTTGAGAAAGGGTTAAGATCTTTGCTGGTGGCTTTTTATATGGGTAAATTCTCATTCCTATCTGTCCATAGATTCCAAGAGCACAATTAATGTTCCCTGAGTTACAGAAGTCAGTTCTGCATCACCTAGGATTAGGGCAGGTTCAAACCCACTCCTGTGGTTTAATTAATGTAAAAGCAACCTTCTGTAAAGGCCTATAGAACATGTGAAATTTTCATGGTTTGCTGTCTCTGTGACTAAAATCTGGGGGAAAGTCTCCCAGGGAGTTGTTTTCCTGCCAGATGTTTGATATTTCAAAGGGAAAGATTCAAGCCTGGACTTGTGTTTCCAAACAGCAGTTGCTCTAATTAATGAAGCGTTTATCAAAGGTGATGTCCATTATCATGATTGTTGGAAACAGAGTCATTACTGAATGATCACACACTTTACTGATATGGAGTAGAAGTGCCCCAGAGCCACACACCAGGGCTGGGAGAATCTGCCCCATGACAGGCGGTGGGAGGAGATCACATTCCCATCTTACCGAGTTTACCATCCACTGAATGATCATTCTCACACAGCAGCCCAAGATTGCACATGGAATGTTGAGAGGGTAAGAGATCCAGGACCTACTAAGACCTGCACTAGTCTTACAGGTGCACAGAAAAAGGGTGAGCTCACTTACATGTGGCATCTTAAAAAAATAAATAAATAAAATAAAAAGCAAAGCACCAAGGTCCTCAATACAAGGCACAGATTGGTGTTTGCAGAAAGTGGGCTGTGGGGGTGTGTGAAGTAGGTGAAGGTCGTCAACAGGTACAAACTTCCAGTTACAGAAAATAACTCATGGGATCATCATGTGTAGCATGGCAACTATAGCTAATAATACTATTTTTTAAAATTATTTTGTATATTTGAAAGTTGCTAAAAGAGTGGATCTAAAAAGTCCTCATCAGGCACACACAAAAGATGTAGCAATGTGAGATGATGGACATGAGATGGACTCATCATGGTGATGATTTCACAATACATACAGATATTGAGTCATTGTGTTGCTCATCCAAAATGAATATGAAGGGATATGTCAACTATGCATCAGTTAAAAAAAAAAAAAAATGAAGGATGATATGCGCTCTCATAATTGCTGAGAAAGATGAAGCACTGAGCTTTGCCTCAGGGTCTGCAGTCTCCCCTTCCTCTCAGTGATGTAAAGGATACTTACGGCCTCTGATGCAGTGATGGGATAGGCCTGGGGTTCTGTGTTCTCACAAGCTCCCAGGAAACACCAATTCCTGCAGACCCCTGGCTGCACGTTGAGTAGCAAGGTGTTAAAGCTCCTGAGGGTGGAGATTAGCTGGGCTGGTTTCTCAGGGATCCAGTCATACTTATGAGTACAGCACAGGGGCTTTTTTGACCTCGATTCCTGACAGTGTGAAATAACTGTGGGGTGAGCCGAGGTGGTGTTTCCCTTGCAGAGAAGAGGAAAATGGCAACTTTCAAAAGACTGGAAATGATGCTGTTTCATGTTCATATACCGATCTCCTCAGACAAATGGGGCCCACCAGCAAAGACCTTCAGAAATAAAGGCCAAAAGACCATGATGACTTTTAAAGTATTATTTTGGAGTGCTATCCACAGTGAATAAACTAGATTAAAGGAAATGATTTTATGTCACAGCTCAAGTGGTTCAGTTGCCTAGGAGCTTTTTTTTTTAAGTTTTATCTTGAACCCTCCTTGGAAGTGTCTACAATTACATGAGGGCTTGACGGAGTGTGTCACTGCTTGTTCAAAGCTCTGGTGGCAAATAAAATATACAATGACAGGAAGGACCCTTCACTACACTTGTTAAAATATGGAAGGGCCCTCCTTGGGAAGCTATACATTCTTGGTCACCGTGAGGAATAGAAAGTGGGCCTGCAGAAGACGCAGCTGGGCCACAGGAGAGGAGCCTGCCGAGCTCCCGCCCCTCTCAGCCCCTCTGATAAAGGCTCTGTCTGACCCCCAGACACTCAGCCACACCTCCAGAGGGTCACAGGCCCTGAGAGGCCTGATGTGGGTCCCGGTGCTCTCCTCTGACCTGGGGGAGGAAGCGGTGGGCTCAGGAGAGACCCTGGGTGTGGAGTGAGGATCCCAGCCCGAGCTGTGCCATGCGCCGAGGGACACCATCTACCCGCTCCGCTGGTGTCGGCTTCCATGTGTGTAAGACAAGCGGCCCGGCTGCTCTTGGGTGTTTTTTGATTCTTTAACGGTCCTTGGGCCTCAGCAATATTGGCAGAAATCAGAAATGTGTAATCTCAGGCATCCCTGCTGACTCAGTGGTAAAGAATCTGCCTGCCAATGCAAGAGACACAGGTTCGATCCAGAAAGATCCCATACGCCGTGGAGCAGCTAAGTCCGCGCACCACGACCATTGCTCCTGTAGAGCCCGGAGCCGCAACCCCTGACACCCGTGCCTCCCAGAGCCTGTCTCTGCAACAAGAGCGTGGGGGGCTTTCTTGGAGTGAAAGCTGCTCCCCCACAGCACAGACAGTGCCTGAGATGAGGCCCAGATGGCCCTGCAAGCCTGACGGGGGAGCCACAGCCTTCAGTCACCGTGCAGGTGAGCAGTGAGCACCTCCGGGCATCAGAGAGTCGTGGAGAGTCGTGGGGCCTGGATTCCTGTTCTCAGGAAGCCCTGGGCCTAAGAGGGGCATCAGACAAGATGGAAGTGCCCCACCATGTGGCACATGCTCACCGAGAAGAGGTACACAGGACCAGAAGAAAGACAAGGAGTTACGACACAGCCCGAGGGAGTCAGGAAAGTCAGCAGAGCAGATGGTATTCAAGCCAAGGCCTCAAAGGCATGCAGTTCAGCAGCCAGGAATCCAGAGCTGGGGCCAGTGGTAGGTGTAACAGAGAGCAGGTTCCCCCAGAAAGGCAGATGTGAAGGCAGAGCGTTCATCTCAACTCCTGCATGTCAAAGGTGGGGTGGACTGCGGGGTGGACGCAGGGGGTGAGGGCTGGCAGAGGAAGGGGGCAGGGGAGAGAGAGTGAAAGGCATTTAGAGCCTGGCCTGGGATGCCACTATCCTTCCTGGGAAGTGGGAGCCACTCAGATGCTGTGAGTAGAGAATGGACATGTTCAGAACTGCAGTTAAAGCAGATCAGTTATCACAGAGAGAAAGTGAACAGGAGGGCGGAGAGGCTGCAGCCAGAGGGCGGTCAGGAGCCCAGCAATAGCGCCCTCTGGGAGGAGCCCAGACTGAACTCAGGAGGCGGAGCTGGAGGGAGGAAGCCTGTCAGAGCAGAGGGAGGAGAAGGAGAGGGGATGGTAGGAACATGGAGAGCAGCTGCTGCAGAGGCTGAGGATCCTTGTTGTTTGGTGATGAAGGGAAGCTCAGAGAAGTCAGTCCCTGAAGGGGGAAACCTGAATCCTCATCCCTGTCCAGATGTTTGTTTGCCTACAGATGTTAGAAGGGTAAGAACCAAACAAAACTCAGGATAAGATGTGTTTCTTGTGTGAATTCTTAAAAAAAACCCCAATCCTCTATCAATCACAATTCTTAAGTTGGAATCTAATTCACATATCATAAAATTTACTCTGTAAAACGTGCAACTCACTGGAATGGATTGCCATTTCCTTCTCCAAATGATTCACCATCTGTTTGCAAAACTGTGCATCTATCACGGCTATCTAAGTCAGAGCACTTCATCTCCTCACAGAGAAAGCCACTACCCACTAAACAGGCACTTCCCCTTCCGCCTTCCCCCAGCTTTTGGCAATTGTCTGTGTGCTTTTTGACCCTAATGACTTGCCTATTCTGCATATTTAAAGTACATGGATTTGTACAACTGTGGCCACGTATGCTGGTTTCTTACACACGGTGCTATGTCTTTGAGACTCATCTATGCTTTAGCACACGATTCATTCCTCTGTTTGACTTGAAAAATTTCCTTTCTAGGCCATTATAATACATACACACACCCTAGTTCTTTTCTTCTTAATTGTGAAAAACTCACAGAATATAAAATTACCATTGTCGCTCCATCCACATCACTAGGAACCATCTTTGTGCAGGAAGCCTCTTTGCCTCACCCACCCTGAGCCACTGGCAAGCACAGAGCAACCAGCCCAGCCATGACACACCTTCTTGGGACCCTCTGTGACAACCACCCAACCAGGACTACATGCGGGCCTCCCCACGGCAGCCTCAGAAGAGAACCACATGGTGGGGATGTGGGCAGAGGTGGCGAAGGAGAGAGACCAGGAGAGAGGAGAGCAAAGGTGGGTGGAGGAGCCGCCCACGCTGAGCTCCTATCTCAGCTGTTTGCCTGCCAGACCAGCCCTGCTTAACTGCTGGGATGAGAAACGGTCAGATGGCTGAGGGAGGTGTGACCATGGATGCCAGCAGCTTTAGCCAGACACCCGACAGTCTGCAGTGCAAACCTGCCAGGACCACCTTCAAACCCAGGCCAGCTTCTGAGTCCCAGAGCCCCAGCCTCATGTGAGGGGCTATCCTAGCCCCATCCTCCACAGCACCACATTCCAGCTCTCAGGAGAGTCCTCTGAGCTCCCAGGAGATCGTGTCCACTCAGGGTGTATGACAAATGGCATTAGGCTGGGACCAGTTGGAAGTGGCCAGAGTGAAATCAAGTTTCTCTGTATCTCCTCTGCCTGGAAGTGCCCACTCTCTCCTACTCGCTCATGCCTGTTTTGTCCAGGTGTTCCCTGAGCACAGCCAGGCTGCAGGGAGGGGTTTCAGGGCAGGGCAAGAGCTGCAGCATCTCACAGTGAGCAGGGCTGGCCACCAACTCACGTCCCACTCTGGGAGAGCATCACTGTGGGTCAGAAACTGACCCTCTGAAGGCACAGGTGACTGCTCCTGCATCACACAGGGGCCCCAGAACTTAGGTTTGTCTTGTGACCTCTACAGCTGGCTCTAAAGGACAGAACATCTAGCAAGGAGACATCTGGACCCTGGTAATCACAGTCAGGTTGGTTAAGTACAAAGCGGGTGGGGCGGGGCAGTGAGGACCGGGGTGGGGGCCGCCTGCCTCTGCTGTCCCCCCGCCCCATTCCCCTGACCTTTTCCTCCTTACCATCCTACTCCTGGTGTGGGGCAGTGAGGACGGGGTGGGCACCACCTGCCTCTGCTGTTCCCCTCGCCCCATTCCCCTGATCTTCTCCTCCTCAGCATCCTACCCACGTATTGGGTTTTCTTGGCCCAGACATAACAGAAGTGATCATTAAGTTACTCAGTATTCAGTGGAATAGTCACGAAGTGACTTCAAATTTAAAAAGAAATAAAATTGAAAATAAAATCCACCCAGACTGTTAATGTTTTGGATGAGGTTAGTGTCAGAGAATATCCTTGGGCTCCTGGTAAAGGTCTCCCTGAAACTGGCTCTGGAAGGAGGGAGAAGAAGACGACCTTTGGTGAATGTGACCTAAGCCTGGTTTGTGTTTGACCAGCTCATTGATTTGATTATTGGTCATCATCACATTTGCTGAGCCCCATTCTGCATCTGTTCGAGGTCCTCACAGGGCTCACAAGCTGGAGAGCTCATCGCAGTGTGCTTAAAGACTTGAGGGGTCCTGTTTAAGGCAGAAAATGGTGCGGGCAGAGCATGGGATCAAGAAAGGACCCGGCAAGGTCTGAGCTGGGTCTCCAAGGGTGAGTTCGGCAGGGCCTGGCTCTGAGCAGGACTCAAATACATGATGAATGACTAAATGAATGAAAATGGAAATCTTCCCCCAAAAAAGCAAGACTGTCAGCTCTTCTGTAACTGAGTCCAAGCTTGTCCTGCTCACCTCACGACAGGCCAATAAATTGAGAGATGAGTTCTTGGGGCAAGGAACGGTGACTTTATTCAGAAACCCAGGACTCTTGTCCCAGGACCCATCTTGCCTGAATTAGAATTCAGGCTTCTTTTATCTTAATTCTCAAAGGTGGTGGGGGAGGAAAGTCAAATATTTCCTCATTCTGATCAGGCTCCAGACGGGATGTGTTAATGTCTGCCTCCCTGCCATGATTCACAGGAGAGTCTGGTCAGGGAGTTTCCTGTGAGCTAAACAAAGTTATTATTTTAGCTTGGTGCTCATTACCTGGGATGCAGGGCTCCCAGAGATGGGACTTTATGTACAAGCTTATAGTCAACATTCCTTTAGTGGTTAACTCATAATAGGTAGAATGCAAAGGCTCCTTCCTTATGATGCATTCAGGCCAAAGCTTGGAACTGCAGGGCACCCAGGGACTGCAGGAAAGTCCCCACGAGGTGCCCACTCCACTCCCTCACAGCTGTCTTGCTGACTAAGCAGCCTGTGTCTTGACTCCCGGGGGGCACCTGTTTGCCCTCTTCTCTCAGACAGTGCTGGTTGTAAGATCTAGATTGGGCTGAGGCAGAAAAGGAGAGACGACTTCAACGGAAGTAGGTGACCTTTATTCAGGCAAGAAGGGGCGGCAGTCAGCCAGCGACCCAGCTGAGCCTGAGAGGGATCAGGGAGGCTTCATATTCAAAGGGAGGTTTGTGGAAGTGATAAGGGAAATGTTAGTCAGGCGGGTTGTTTTGGGTATTCTTTAGTTGAGATGGCATGTGTAACTGGGCAGGGGGTGATAAATCCTCTGGACAAGGGGTGATAAGTCCCAGGTAGATGCAACCAGCCTGGAGCATCAGGGCGGGACCTAAAGTTTGGTTTTGTTTTCCTGAAGTTAGATGATTCAGCAATGGCCTCTGAGACTGCTGTTTTCTTTTCTAGGCCCAAAGATTCTTTAACTTGTCAAAAGCAACACTCACCTGTGCCTCTCCCTGATCAGGCCCAAGCAAACCAGCTGCCCTAAGGGTGTTAGTCTCTCAATCATGTCCCTGTGACCCCATGGACTGCAGCCCACCAGGCTCCTTTGTCCATGGGATTTTCCAGGTAAGAATACTGGAGTGGGTTGTCATTTCCTTCTCCAGGGAATCTTCTCGACTCAGAGATGGAACCCAGGTCTCCTACATTACAGGTGTATTCTTTACCATCTGAGCCACCAGGGACATGCATAAGAAACTGCTACCTCCCAAAACTGGGGTCAGAAGGCTGGGCATACGGTTCAGGCTCTACAAGGCATTTCACATCCTCCTAGTATCTCCTCTTGTGTCCCTAAGAAGCTCTTATATCTCAGGACACCTCTAACCAATACCCTCTTGTGGTGCGAGCTAGTGCTCAGCAGTTAATATTTTCAGCCCAGAGAGACACAGCCTGTGCTTTAGACCATGGCAAACCCTCCCAGCTAGCCCCAGTCCAACCAAATCTCTCCTGTTCCTCAGATCCCATGGCCAACAGACAGTCCCTGAGTCTGTTCAGCAGACAGGCTCTCACAGTGTCCAGCGCTGAGGCTTCTCCCACCCCCGTGTCCCCTAGGCCCTAAATGATGAGCCCGCACTCCTGGGAATGGAGGGTATCCTGTGCGCTGTTTCTGAGGCTGCTGCTTGGCCTTCTTCCACCTTCAACCAGAGCAGGGAGCTGGCTCGTGCAGGCCTGTGAGTAGGGGGAGGAGGGGACGAGCGGTCAGTCCCTCCAGCGCGTGCGGGCTGCGGCCCTGCGGGAGGAGGTGCTGGGGGCTGAGAGCGGGCTTGGCCTGCTCAGCAGTCAGGACTCGGGGCGCATTCGGGGGAGGCTGAACTTACTGGGGAGTGGTGACAGTGTTGATGGTGACAAGCTGTTTCCATCTCTGTACGAGCTGGTCCAGTTCACCAAATTCTCCCAAAACTAACATCCGTATATAAACACTCTTCCTCTGGCAACAGGGGGTGGGCTGAGTGTTTTCCAGGAAACTCCTCGCTAACCTCTGGGAAAGATTCTGACAGAGTCTCTGATGAATCAACAAACGTCCACTTTGCTTAGGAATCAACAAGGACTCCCTGTTTGGCACACGGATGTCAATGCTATGTAGCAGCCTCGAAGGGAGGGGAGTGTGGGGGAGAAAGGACGCATGTGTGTGTTTGGGTGAACTGTTCCCCTTGGTGTCACTTGAAACTGTCACAACACTGTTTGTTAACCGGCTACACCCCAAATACAAAATAAAGTTAAAAAAGAGAACAACATGTGACCAAACACAAAGAGAAGACACTGGATGACTTGAACATTGGCTTCAAAAGTGCATTTTGGTAACACAGAGAACTACAGTATTTTTAAATCCTAGTTTATGATTTAGAATCTATGATATTTAGGTGACTGATCAATTGTTTAATACACACACTGACAAAAATACAAGCTAAAGGCTAACCAGTTTTAATATCATAAATTTCACACTACAGTCTAAAGCCAGGGCACATATGTCTATTTATCTGTCTCCCTCCCTCCAACTCCCTCTCTCTATCATTTTAAGATTCATGTCACCAGTGAGCTCGCTCCAGCTCTCCTGCAACACACACCCTTCATTCTGTGGGAGAAGTGATAACACTCGTTTACACTAGTGTAAGTGAGGAGGTGACGCACGGTGACAGAAGGAAGGAGACTGGCGGGGGCTTGGCCCGGCCTAGGCCTGGGGGCTTTGCCCAGACCCTCACTCCCTCTCTCACTGCTGACCATGACAGGGGCCTGGAGAAGCCTCTGAGGAGCCCTGGCCAAGAACCTTCATGCACATCTCGCCATTTACATCGTGAGCATGGAGTTTGCACAAAGATCTTCAAATTTCTGTTTTTTTCTGACTTCTTTAGTCTTCATTAGTCTTCTCACCAGGGGTGTCGTTAACTAAATCAGCCTATATATTATTAATATTAACATATATCATGTATATATACATATTATATTAAAATAATGATAGTACATAACATTTAATATTTATTTACATTATATGCATATATTTATGTAGCATTATGTTGTACTAAATTAAATTAATAAATATAAATAAACTAGCATAGCGATATGAGTATATATTACTCCTCAGAGGCAGATCTTTGACTTTTATGCAGTCAACTCTGCCTGCTGACCATATATTGTTTGCCAGAAAAAAATGAAGACTGAGGCCAGAGTGAAAAGTGAGGGGAAGGCAGGCAGAGAAGACCCAACCTGAAATTACAGGGAGGCATAATTAAATCACTCAAGTGCAACAAGAAGTGTGTTCCCAAGACCAGCCTGAAGTGCACAGTCTTAGTGAGGGGAGCGGATGCGACCCCGCACCCAGGTAATGGGCACCTTCTGGGGTGGGGTGAGCGGGAGGGAGCCTCCTCCTGGTGTCTCTCCACCGGCTCCTCTGAGGACCCGCTCGTCCTCCCCAGGCTCTGCGCCCTTTGTGCTTTGCCGCCAGGAGGCCCGTTTCCTGCCCTCCACTGTTCTCCTACCGTCTCTCTTTCCTGGATTCTCTGGGCTGCTACCGGCCAGGCTGGAGACACAGGCGTCACAAGACCTTCCCCCAGCCCGTGAGCTGTCCTCGCCCCGCCCTCCTCCTTTAGCGCTGGGTTAACGGGGTGCCTGGTGTTCATTACTGAGACTTTCCTTGCTCGCAGTTTCCTCCATTCCCGATGGTGGGATGTGCAGGGCAACTAAAGCCATTTCTGAATTTCCCTGAAGGTGGATGCTAGATGAACCTAGTTTGCTTATAGCAGAATCATGTTGTTCTAAAGAAAGATTTTTATATTCCTATTGAAAACCACTGGAAAACCCCCAAACAGGAAATGGTGACACCTCAAAGTCATACTGTTACATGACAAAACCAAGTTGTAAAACAACACACACACATTATTTGTCTAACTGAACTAAAAATGAACCTATGTTATCTGTGTGTAAATAAATATATATTTGAAAAAAATTTTTTTTAAAACTGGAGGAATATATACAAATGAACCACAGATACTTTGATAAGGGTGAGAGAGAAATTCTATTTTACTCTAAATTATCCAGTTTTTGTATGTGTGTGTGTGTACTTTTAACTCAGGAGGAACTTGAACAAGAGTGTATATTGTTTGTATTTAAATAAATACTTAACATACGATTGTACCGAACCAGCTTATCATAAAAACTGAACCAATGTATTTCAGAGTCAAGCAAATGATAAGCTGTGTAGAAGAGAGTGAATATCTGCTGAAGGGCTAGAGACAGAAAGAGCACACGAGCAGCACAAACAGTGAAATGCTGGCTGCAAGCTGCTGTCCCCTCCAGTCACTGGGTCATTCCCTGAACACTGGCTGGGTTTAAGGCAGCCTGGAAGTCAGTCACCTGTCCAAGGCAAGTCTGAATTGATGCCAGGCCCATAGTAAAGACAATTTTTATTTAGTAGCTCTCAGAGGTAGAAAATGTTATTCTCTAAACTCATTTTGGCCCGTTCTATAATGGATTGTTCCATTAAAAACAAAACACTCAAACCAACATTAAAAACCACCCTTTTGGTGTACCTGAAAGCTTTTGCCATTTTAGAGCTTTCTCTTTTGCTGTCATCTCTTAAACATGTAAAATAAATACAGTCAAGTCCCCTCAGGAGGGGCTACTCAGGGAGCTCTGGGCCTCAGTCGTTCCTAGGAATAAAAGTGGCAAAGAGCATTTTTGCTCCAGAACTCTCAAGGCATTTTGGTGTGGGATAATCGGGACCCGTGGAAAGCATATGATAGCCTGATACTGTTTCTTACATCTGCCACAGTTCAGTGATTTTCAATATCTTACTTTCTGTAACAAAAGATTGAGAATGCTCAGGAGAGAGCATAAATATAACTACATACTCGTTATAAATAGCATATAAGTAGAAAGTATAGTTAGGTGTGAGTCTAACTTAGCTTAATATCCTAGTTCCTGTGGCTCTCAGTCCATAAGGCTCAGACTACATTTCTCGGGCACCTCTGCAGATTGGACAGTAGGTGGCGCTTTCAGCCTGTTTGAAACAGTTCACGGGCTTTGGCTTGTTTACTTGCTTTTTAACTGTTTTACCACCATTGCACAGAAAACAGAGTAATTTGGTACATAAGTGTATGAAGTCCAGATCAATGTCATGGGAGCAATTTCAGAAGAACACAAAGCCATATAACTGGATCTGTAGGAAGCATTTACAAATATCCACAGAAAAGACTTTACCTCTCCTTAGATTCAAACTGAAAACAGAAAGTGAAAGTCACAGTCATGTCCGACTCTTTGGGATCCCTTAGACTGTAGCCCGCCAGGCTCCTCTGCCCATGGAATTCTTCAGGCAAGAACACTGGAGTGAGTTGCCATTCTCTTCTCTAGGGGACCGTCCCAACCCAAATTATCCAGTAATAAAACGCTTTTAGCGTTTGTGTCACAGATGCTCTTTGCTACCTTGATTCCTGGTAATGACAGAATCTCAGGCTGACCTGGGACCCGCCCTAAAGTAGTTTGTGTCCTGTAACCCTGGTCAGACACATAGACTTTAGTTCGGTTTTCTTGTTTGGAAACAATTTGACCTAGCTGTTCACAAGCGAAAAACAAACTACTAGACGTTAAAATGTTCCAGTACAGTCAGGTGCTCTTGATTCTAGGAACTTCAAAGGATGTTTTTAAGCCTTGTCAGCCACCAGCTTCTCTTGATTCTGAAAGCTAGGTTTACTAGGGTTTACTAGGGACCGGCAGCAGTGGAAGTGTGATGAAATCACTGCAGCGGTGTTGCGCTTCAAAGCACAGGATCTGTACAGACTAGGAACAAAGATAAAATATTCTGAAGGGGTGAATCCAGGGCATTTACTTTTATCTGAACAAAAGCTTGTGCACAGACACATTTTAAGCATCACTTCAGGGAGGCCATAGGCTCCCTGGGCTCTCCAAATCCCTCAGGTGAAGAGCTCCTGGCCTGGGAGTGAAAGAAAGCAAAGGCAGCCCTTCCCTCTTCCCCATTCCGACCTCTGGTCCCATGAGAGGGACGGTGAATGCTCAGCGCTGTCCCAGCCGCACGGCTGCCAGAGGAGTTACAGGAGCAGACCTGCCCAATGGTGCCTCTGCTTCCTGCCTGCTGCCGGGCGCTGTGAGAAGGCCCCAAGGAGATCTAGGAAAAGCAAAGGGGAGTCCAACTCAGCAGAGCAGCCCCGAAGCACAGGGAGTTAAAGAAACAGGAAGCACGAGTCAGGTCAAGGAAGGACCCCTTTCTGACAGCTGCGCTGATAAGGGCTGTGGCTAAAGCGTCCTGCTCCCTGTGCACGTGTCTCTGCGTCTGCAGGCACTTCCGGTTTGCCTCACCGTGAGCGGCGGCTGCTTGTCAGAAGGCAGATCTTTTTTTTGCCATCAATAAACTGTCTTTTCCGCGCTGTCAGCCCTGTAATCTGGCACTATATGCTTATCTTGTCTGAGGAAAAACATGGAAAGATACTGAAAAAAAGCTACAAAATTTGAGGCTTTGTAGAAGGGAATTAAAAGAGAATGGGTCTCATGAAGAGTAACTCCTTTCAGATGGAGAAGCTGAGAGGAGAAAGAAATTGATTTAAGAAAAGATCTTACTATTAGAGCTGAGGCCTTCTGCCATTTAGTCAAATTTGGTTTTCTGCATGCAGGGTCACCTTATACAGACTCGTACAGACACACAATACAGCTACCATCTCCACTGATACACAGTGGGGTGCCCTGGCCACGGCTTCAGACCACCTTGTGGGCACTCAGGATGCTCAGGACTCTGTCTTATGTGTCTCTGGGAAGTGACTCCCAGGACGTCCATCCACTGAGCCTAGTTCTACTCTGTTTTCAAGCAGCCCTTTCAATCCCTGAGGCCAGCGCCCCTCTCTCACCACATAAAATGTCCCCCCGTGTGTCACTGCTCCTCATCAACATGGCTGCTGCTTTTATAATCAGTCTTCAGATATGGTCACCTGATTCTGTTATTTTTTATTATGCTGAAGTCAATCAAGTGTCTTATATCTTACTAGCATTTTAATCGGAGAAGGCGATGGCACCACACTCCAGTACTCTTGCCTGGAAAATCCCATGGACGAAGGAGCCTGGTGGGCTGCAGTCCATGGGGTTGCAAAGAGTCGGACACAACTGAGTGACTTCACTTTCACTTTTCACTTTCATGCATTGGAGAAGGAAATGGCAACCCACTCCAGTGTTCTTGCCTGGAGAATCCCAGGGACAGGGGAGCCTGGTGGGCTGCCGTCTACGGGGTTGCACAGAGTCAGACACGACTGAGGCAACTTAGCAGCAGCATATTAATATGTCAGATTCAGAGAAATAATTCAAGGATGAAGTCAACTGATTATCCTCCTATCCATATGAAGTATATAAATATAATCTCTGGGAGATGGTGAAGGACAGGGAAGCCTGGTGTGCTGCAGTCCATGGGGTCGGAAAGAGTTGGACATGACTGAGTGACTGAACAATGATAAAATATTATCTCAATTGATAATGAATGTACAGTGCATAGGGGAAAGTGGGAGAAAAGTGTTTTAAAAATTGGATCAAGCTTAGCTAATAAAATTAGCGGTTGCAAATGTTGTTTGAGGGAAGAACATAATGAACTATGAATTAGGAAATTTTCCTCTTATGTGAAAGGAAAAAAGCAAAAGCCACGGAACTTTCTCATGAGTAGACATATTTATTTATTTAGAAACTGCTTATTTTCTGTCAACCAATTTCCATTTTAAGAGTTTGTGGGGTTTCCATAATGGCTCATGGTAAAGAATCCTGCCAATGCAGGAGACATGAGTTCAATCCCTGGTCCAGGAAGAACCCACATGCCTCAGAGGAACTAAGGCCATGCACCACAACCATCAAGCCTGTGCTCCACAGCCTGGGGGCCACAGCTCCTGAGCCCACACTCTGCCACCACTGAAGCCTGGGGGCCCTGGGACCCACGCTCCATAACAAGAGAAGCTGCTGCAACGAGAAGGCAGGCACCACAACCAGAGTGCTCCCCGCTC
Source organism: Bos indicus x Bos taurus (assembly GCF_003369695.1). NCBI lineage: Eukaryota > Metazoa > Chordata > Mammalia > Artiodactyla > Bovidae > Bos > Bos indicus x Bos taurus. Next base: position 106,133,605 of record NC_040086.1, read on the forward strand.
ACCGCAACCAGAGCAAACCTGTGCAGCAGCAAGGACCCACAACAGCCCCCACTGAAGAGAAGAGCCTGTGAAAGAACAGCTGAAGCCCACCCAGTGCTGTTCCTACCCGTCCAGTGGCCTGAGCAGTGGGTGCTGCAGGTCAGCCTTCGGGGGAAACTGCGGAGTAGGCAGCGAGCTCGCTGCCCGCCTGTGGACTAGGCCAGCACCTCAGATCCAGTAGCGTTGCACTCAGCTGCTGAAGTGACCCATTCATGGTGAAGTCCTCCTTGGTCAGCTGCCACCTGCTCTTCCCTTTTAATCTCTTCAGAATCTGCAGACGTAGAGATCAGGCATGACCTCCCAAGAGTGTTCACAGGAAACGATGCCGCGCACAGGCAGAACTTCCCAGGTGAGCATCTGCCAAGTCAGACCCACGGACTGAGCTCCCTGGTTGCCGGGAATGGGTCGTCTCCAGAGTGCAGAGGAGAGTCCGTGTCACACAGACCGATGGTAAGAAGTTCACATACATGCCTCTGGGAGAGGCTGGCGGTCAGCCCTGGGCTTGTAACCACCAGGAGTCTTGGCTCCTGGAAGCTGCCTGGGTCTGGTTGGTGGAGGCTCCAGGAGCGAAGCGGCAGCAAACTGCAGCTCAGCTCGCTGGCGAAGGTTCCTGGAGGACGCAGCAGGGACAGCAGCTGGGTTTTCAGTGGCAACGATGGCATGAGCTGCCCACAGAAGCTTCTCCCAGGTTCTCTTCGCATTCCTAATGTGGGCGCCGCCACTTTTCCTTCTGTAGATGTACTGCTCCATTGGGAAGTAAAGGTCCGTGCTACCTAAGAGGGCCCCTGCTGCAAGGAACGTGATGACGTCGTCCTTCATTTTCTGGACAGCAAGGACCCAGGATAGTGTAAAAGATTCACTTCACTTTATGACAAGAATCCAGACAGTGCCGTATGGACCACTGTCTGAGTAGCGTGGGAAAAGCCTGAGAAGATATGTTAGAGAAGCCAGATAATCTGATAAAACAAACTTGACTTTCATTCAGTTTGTAGAAATAACACTGTGAGTTTTATTCTTTAGAAGTTTAAATTTTTTTTGTAATGTCTTGGCATTTCTGAGAAACTTGTAATACATGTACAAGGTTCAAGAACCTAGAAATATAAAATAATTTATATTCCATTGTTCTTCCTACCCCCTCCCTTCTTGTCAAGGCCCTGCTGCTCCCACAGTCAGCCACGTGTTTTGTTTCTCAGGAATGGCTTCCGGAGGTTTATTTGTTTGTTTGTTTTTTTTTTTTTCTTCTAAGTATTTGTATGGCTGTGCCTGCGGGACCTTGTTCATGGGAACTCTTAGCTGTGGCATGTGGGTTCTAGTTTCCTGACAAGGGATTGAACTCAGGCCCCTACAATGAGAGTGCAGAGTCTTAGCCCCTGGATCAGGAGACACGACCCAGAATGTCATTTTATGGATACACAAGCAACTATGACTATCTATTTCTTCTTCACTCCACATGTGGTGCTAATGGTAAAGAACCCACCTCCCTGTGCAGGAGACATAAGGGACTCAGATTCAATCCCTGGGTCTGGAAGATCCTCTGGAGCAGGAAATGGCAACCCACTCTAGTATCCCTGCCTGGAGCATCGCCATGGGCAGAGGAGCCCGGTGGGCTACAGTCCATAGTGTCACAAAGTGTGGGATGTGACTGAGTGACTGAGCACAACCACATTTAAAACCATACATGGTCACACAGTGTGCACAGTGTTTTATGGTATCTTGCTTATATTTAGCTGAGAATATCTTGGGGAATATTTTCTCTTGGGACACTATTTTCCACAAATCAGTCCAATGAATAGATGATGTACTATAATATGCTTTACTGGTCCACATTGGAATAAACACTAATATAAAATGACATCTTGACATCACAATAAACAATGTAATACATAACCTTAGCCTAATTTATTCCATTGCAGGAAAATGTATAAATTTCTAATGCATATGGAATTTCTACAAATCTAATGGATTTGTAGCCTGAAGTATTTCTAACTGAAATATAGCATCTGATAGGATGTTGCTGGTAAACTAGCACGTTGCTGGATTCCCCACCCCGCTCCCGAGGAGCTATGCAATGATCATTTCTCTTCCCTTAAGACTCAACCTCTCCTCTCCCAGATTTCTCCCTGATCTGTTTTTAAAAACATTCTCCAACCTCTTCTGCCCTTGTGACTTCTCTATAATCTGCTCCTCTTCTTAGCACTGTCCTTCATTCTCACGCCCTCATTGCCTGGCCTGGTCTCTACCTGCCATCTCAACATTGCCCATCATTGCTCCACCCACTCCCCTGGAGATGGTATCAGTACGGCCAGATGGTTGAGTATAGAAAAATGGTTCATGGATGATATTGAATCACTGAGCCTGGATGAGAAGGAGACATCCACAGGGGAGTCTAAGGTAGCTGGGGAAGAAGGAGAATTTAGGTTTTATCTGTGGTCTTCACTCAGGGGAAGATGCTACAGGGCCCACCAGGGAAGGAGAAGTCCGAGTCAGAGGTTAATACTTGGGAGGTTGTGTCCAGAAATTCCAGCAGGAGCTCTGGAGAGAAGAGTGAGGGAGAGCGCCTGCTGTGAGGCTGCTGTGAGTGTCGGGCAGGGACACACATGGGGCAGCAGAGAAAGGAGCAGGAAGGTGATAACAGGCTTCCCAAGGGAGGGAGGGTGTCAGGTGATAGTGATGTGCACACAGTTACAAATGTCACGGAGATGAGGGAGGACGGAAAAGAGCCAGTGAGAGGGAGGGCGGATGCAACTAACACATCCTGTACGCTGTTTCCTGAGAGGCCAAGAGCAGAGGCTGAGAGAGAGGCTGAGCCAGAGCACAGGACACAATGAAGGAGACATGAAAGTTGATAAATAAAAACATAGGTGTTCAAATCAAGATTGTGTTAAAACGCTCTTTTAAGGAATACAATTGGGATTTTAAGGAACTCCTTTTAAGGAATATAGAAATAAAATTGCAGGTTAGATATTAATTCTTAGATGATTCACAAGAATGACTCCCCTGCCTAAAGAGTGACACCATCAGAAGCAGTTTTGTGCAGAGGTGAGCGGGGAGACGGCACAGCACAGTGGTGGAGACACGTGGTCGATGGAGAAGCTGGGCCTTCACGGGGGGAGGGGGGTCCTGTAGACCCCACACGCTGGTGTGCTGAGAACATTGAGCAGGAGTTACTGGAGCCATTGAGAGTCACTGTACTTGAAGGGGTTTTTGTTTAAATATAATTTTATTTCTTTTTGGCTGCCCCGGGTCTTCTTTGCTGCATGCAGGCTCTTTCCACTTGTAGGGAGCAGGGCCTGTGCTCTAGTTGGGTGGCTGGGCTTCCCGCTTTGGTGGCTCCTCTTGCTGTGGAGAGCTGGGCTCTAGGATGCCTGGGCTCAGTATTGGCAGTGTACAGACTTAATTTCTCTGTGGCATGTGGGGTCATCTGGGACCAGAGATCGAACCGGTGTCCCCTGCACTGCAAGGTAGATTCTTAACCACTGGACCACCAGGGAAGCCCCTGTACTCGAAGTTTTCATTGGAGCTACCTAAAACATGATAAAAGTGACCTCAGCAAAAGGGGGAAGGAGCAGTGAGTGCACGGCCTGCCTTCCACCAAAGAGAGCCTGCTGGGTTTGCACAGACCCCTTTCCGTTTCTGAACCACACTTGCCTCTTTCTCCACCTAAAAACCACACATCTCTTAAATTCTCCAAGCAATCTTCCTGGTGGCTATCTTCCATGGGAGTAGAATTTCTAGGTGAAAGATTCTGTGCAATCTTTCTATGTGAATATCAGAATAAGGTGAACATTTTGTTTGAGGTAATTGTTCTGGAAATTCAGAATTAAATATGCTTCAGCTCACATTGGCCAAACATGCTGTACCTGGCCTCAGCCTCCTGTATTTTAGTTGGCTCACTGGTGTCATTAAGGTCCGGGGTCCCTCTAGCCCCTCAACTATTGCATCCACCTCCTACAGCCTGGCAAAAAAAGGCTCTCTGGTACCATTAAGATCCCTGTTGATTACAGATCCTGTGATCTTGCTGGTGCCTTGACTTACTGCAGCTTCCTAAGTTCTTACCTAGGACTTGTTGGCATAAAGTTCAACCAGGAAAAACAGAAAACAAAATCTGTTTTAGTGTGTCTCTTGATATTTGGTTTTGTTTTTACATTTGCAAGAGCAAAACAGAGAAAATGAAGCAAAAGATACTTTCAAACATATATGGTTAACTGATTTAGAATTACTGATTCAAAGAGTGTCTGTAAAAATAAAATGTGACTTCCACTCCCAGCTTTAAGAGGAACAGTATCTGAATGTCATCATCTGGCACTGGTAATTACAAAGCTGAACAAAATACTGGGAGCAACTGTTTTCAGATCCTGGACAGCAGGCCATGCAGGACTAAGTTCCTAGAGGAAGATGGATACACAAATCCATCTGAAGACTCCTGGCTGTCTGCCTTCAGGCAATTTCCATGCTGCGGGTACAGGGAGGGGAACCCAGATGCAGCCCAGCAAAGCCCTGATCTGAGAACACAGGTGAGCCAGGGAGGTGCAGAAGGTGATAAGTGCGGGGCAGGGCATCGATAAGAGAGAGCTACTCAGACAGAAAGAATGATTACAAGTGCTTAATGAGCCCGCTGAGTCTCTGTTATCTGATCACAGGTGAGATTCCACAAGGCTGAGCAGGAACAACTTTTGAGGAAAGAATTATTACTGGAGACCTATGCATTGAGTGGGACCGGATGCCATGATCTTCGTTTTCTGAATGTTGAGCTTTAAGCCATCTTTTTCACTCTCCTCTTTCACTTTCATCAAGAGGCTCTTTAGTTCCTCTTCACTTTCTGCCATAAGGGCAGTGTCTTCTGAATATCTGAGGTTATTGATATTTCTCACAGCAATCTTGATTCCAACTTGTGCTTCCTCCAGCCCAGCATTTCTCATGATGTACTCTGCATATAAGTTAAATAAGCAGTGTGAAAATATACAGCCTTGAAGTACTCCTTTTCCTATTTGGAACCAGTCTGTTGTTCCAAGTCCAGTTTTAACTGTTGATTCCTGTCCTGCATATAGGTTTCTCAAGAGGCAGGTAAGGTGGTCTGGTATTCCCATCTCTTTCAGAATTTTCCATAATTTGTTGTGATCCACACAGTCAAAGGCTTTGGCATAGTCAATAAAGCAGAAATAGATGTTTTTCTGGAACTCTCTTGCTTTTTCAATGATCCAGTGGATGTTGGCAATTTGATCTCTGGTTCCTCTGCCTTTTCTAAAACCAGCTTGAACCTCAGGATGTTCACGGTTCACATATTGCTGAAGCCTGGCTTGGAGAATTTTGAGGATTACTTTACTAGTGTGTGAGATGAGTGCAATTGTGTGGTAGTTTGAGCATTCCTTGGCATTGCCTTTCTTTGGGATTGGAATGAAAACTGACCTTTTCCAGTCCTGTGGCCACTGCTGAGTTTTCCAAATTTGCTGGCATATTGAGTGCAGCACTTTCACAGCATCATCTTTTAGGATTTGAAATAGCTCAACAAATAGTTGGGGAAACAGTGGAAACAGTGGTTGACTTTATTTTGGGGGGCTCTCAAATTACCTCAGATGGTGATTGCAACCATGAAATGAAAAGATGTTTACTCCTTGGAAGGAAAGTTATGATCAACCTAGACAGCATATTAAAAAGCAGAGACGGTACTTTGCCAACAAAAGTCCTTCTAGTCAAAACTATGGTTTTTCCAGTGGTCATGTATGGATGTGAGAGTTGGACTATAAAGAAAGCTTAGCACAGAAGAATTGATGCTTTTGGACTGTGGTGTTGGAGAAGATGCTTGAGAGTCCCTTGGACAGCAAGGAGATCCAACCAGTCAATACTAAAGGAGATCAGTCTTGGGTGTTCATTGGAAGGACTGATGCTGAAGCTGAAACTCCAATGCTTTGGCCACCTGATTTGAAGAGCTGACTATTAGAAAAGACCCTGACGCTGGGAAAGATTGAAGGCAGGAGGAGAAGGGGACGACAGAGGATGAGATGGTTGGATGGCATCACTGATTCAATGAACATGAGTTTGGGTGAACTCAAGGAGTTGGTGATGGACAGAGAGGCCTGGCATGCTGCGGTTCATGGGGTTGCAAAGAGTCCAACATGACTGAGTGACTGAAGTGAACTAAACTGAATGGATTGAAAAGTGTCCAACATTCATGTGGGGCTGAGAATCCTCAGCAGCCAGAGTGAAGGAACCTCCTTGAATATGCGGGGCATTCAACTGAGACAGAAAATGCATGTATTAGAGCTGAAACTAAAAACAAAAGAAAGAAAGAGAGAGAGAGAGAGAGAGAGATAAAACTAATCACAAGCCTTAAAATAAATGGCACATAGAATTGCACTAACAAGCCTTAGCAATAATCCTCAAAAGTGTCTGTTATGAAGGTAATCATTTCCTACCAGGAAAAAGCAAAATTAACACTTTCAGAAAAAATACAAGAAAACAAGCCAAAAGACATTTCTATCACCCAGGAAACTTCAAAACCTTTAGGGGTCTTGTGTCAGACAGCAGGTCTGATGTATATTTCATATTATCTCATACCCACCCACAAAATAAATATAAACCCTTTTATATACACTGCAAATATACTAGAATATTCAAGAAATTGACTACTTGCTGGAAAAATATGAATTCTCAAGACCAATATTTAAAGCAGCTGTAACAAAAGAAAGAAAAGCAAGGAAGGCTATAAAATAAATTGCTTTCAAGAATTACTTCTGAAAATCATGTGAAGGCTATGCAAGCAAAGAACAACTGACTACAAAAGCACCACATAATTTTAGAGAATCAAGAATAGAGGAACAGAAGAAATCTGTATTTTGTGAACATAATTTAACCCTGATATGAGTCGGACAGGACTGAGCGACTTCACTTTCACTTTTCACTTGCGTGCATTGGAGAAGGAAATGGCAACCCCCTCCAGTGTTCTTGCCTGGAGGATCCCAGGGACGGGGGAGCTTGGTGGGCTGCTGTCTATGGGGTCGCACAGAGTCGGACACGACTGAAGAGACTTAGCAGCAGCAGCAGCATGAGAACTTGACATAAGTGACATAAAACAAAACCGCACACCAATTTTACCTACTATTCTTGGTCTCCTAATCCATTAAATGCTAATTAATGCTATATGAATCATTGCAGAGAAGTTCTCCATCTCTAAAAAACTTAGGTTTACTCACGATTTTTGTTCCTTTAAAGGAAGTCAAGCTGTACAGTCTAAGAAGTGCTTGCTCCAGAAGATGTGGAATATATATACAATGGAAAATTACTCAGTCATAAGATCAAGTGAAATAATGCCATTTGCAGCAACATGGATGAACATGGTGATTTCACTTTAAGTGAAGTAAGTCAGACAGAAAGAGACAAGCATCGTATGACATCACACATGTGGAATATTGAAGAATGATACAGATGAACTTATTTACAAAGCAGAGGTAGAGTCACAGACATAGAAAACACGCTTATGGTTACCTAAGAGGACACAGGGGTGTGGGAGAGGTGAGTCAGGGGTTTGGGGTCAGCACGCACACACTGCTGTATGTACACCAGGTGACACAAGGAGCTGCTGTGTAGTGAGGAAGCTATACTCAGTATCTTGTGACAACCTGTAATGGGAAAGAATCCGGAAGAATATATAGTCACTCAGTCGTGTCCAGCTCTTTGGGACTCCAGGGCCTGTACCTGCCAGGCTCCCCTCAAAGGAGGGATCACAAGGAGCTGGACACAACAGAGGGACTAACCACACAAGTCCTACTCTGCTCATTCTCAGCCAACTTGGAGAAAGACATGACGCCTTGTCAGCGCTGCAGTAAATTTTGCTCTAAGATGCCTGCCCTGTAGGGAACAATTTGAACATATTCTGAACTTCAGTTGTGCTTGCAAGTAATTTTGTCAGGAGAAACAGTTGGTGAAAGAAAGCACAGCTGACCCAGAGGAAACTAACCAGGCGGGAAAACACAGAACACACGCTTAACACACAATAAACATTAAACTGACTGAGGACATTGCGGGAAGTGTCCTAGTTCATTCTCCATTTGTCCACACTTAATTGAGTGTGCTCAGTTAAGACACTCTGTGTCGAGTGTGCTGAATTCTTGGCTAATTTAAAATATAGTGTATTAATAGGAAATTGGAGGCATAATAAAGCAAATAGATCAGGAGACAACTGTCATCGAGAAAAGAGTTGATGACTTTAAGTTCCCAAGAGGAGGGACAGGCCACGCCACTGGGCCACAAGGGAAAGGATCGGCCTTGTCTGGAGAGGGAGGGAGGGGAACTCAGCACAGGGGCCTTGACTGTGACTCCTCAGGAGGGAACAGTGAGCTGGGTGCACAGGCTCAGGACTGGCTGGTGCACGTGATGTTAGCGGCCATCCTCGGTGTCTGGCTCTGGGTGACAAGGGAAGGGGACAGTGGCCCAGAGCACAGCTTAAATGTCACCTCCTCAGAGACACGTCCCTGTGTGCATCTGCGGTGACAGCTCCCCCATGTCTCCTGCCCTTACCACCTCGGTCTTTCATGGCCCCAGGGCCGGCCCTGTCAGCACCCGCTGGGGCTCGTCACCCATCAGTTCTCGGGCCCCGGAACTCCTCTCCTCCCCACCCCCCTCTGCTGCAGCCACCCCATCCTGCTGTGCCGTGTCCTGCCCTTCACTCCATGGAGCTGACTCTTCTACAAGCTGTTCTGTTTATTCGTTGTCTCCCTCCACATCATCAGCTCTGTGGGAGCAGCAGGATCATTTCTTTCTAAAGTATGGTGGTTTTCTGCCTTATTCTCTTCTTGAATGTCAAGGACTGTGAGGTGTCATGGCTGGACACCTGTCCCCAGCACAGACCTAGCACACAGCACATGCGCTCTCAGTATTTGGGGATGAACACGCCAGTCACTGTGCTTAGCAGTTCAGTTCAGTTGCTCAGTCGTGTCCGACTCTTTGAGACCCCATGAATCGCAGCACATCAGGCCTCCCTGTCCATCACCAACTCCCGGAGTTCACTCAAACTCATGTCCATTGAGTTGGTGATGCCATCCAGCCATCTCATCCTCTGTCGTCCCCTCTCCTCCTGCCCCCAATCCCTCCCAGCATCAGAGTCTTTTCCAATGAGTCAGCTCTTTGCATGAGGTGGCCAAAGGACTGGAGTTTCAGTTTTAGCATCATTCCTTCCAAAGAATGCCCAGGACTGATCTCCTTTAGAATGGACTGGTTGGATCTCCTTGCAGTCCAAGGGACTCTCAAGAGTCTTCTCCAACACCACAGTTCAAAAGCATCAATTCTTTGGCACTCAGCTTTCTTCACGGTCCAACTCTCACATCCATACATGACTACTGGAAAAACCATAGCCTTGACTAAACGGACGTTTGTTGGCAAAGTAATGTCTCCGCTTTTGAATATGCCATCTAGGTTGGTCAAAGCTTTTCTTCCAAGGAGTAAGGGTCTTGTAATTTCATGGCTGCAATCACCATCTGCAGTGATTTTGGAACCCCCCCAAAATAAAATCTGACACTGTTTCCACTGTTTCCCCATCTATTTCCCATGAAGTGATGGGACCAGATGCCATGATCTTCGTTTTCTGAATGTTGAGCTTTAAGTCAACTTTTTCATCTCATTTTTCACTTTCATCAAGAGGCTTTTTAGTTCCTCTTCACTTTCTGGTATAAGGATGGTGTCATCTGCATATCTGAGGTTATTGATATATCTCCCGGGAATCTTGATTCCAGCTTCTGCTTCTTCCAGCCCAATGTTTCTCATGATGTACTCTGCATATAAGTTAAATAAGCAAGGTAACAATATACAGCCTTGACATACTCCTTTTCCTATTTGGAACCAGTCTGTTGTTCCATGTCCAGTTCTAACTGTTGCTTCCTGACCTGCATGTAGGTTTCTCAAGAGGCAGGTCAGGTGGTCTGGTATTCCCATCTCTTTCAGAATTTCCCACAGTTTATTGTGGTCCACACAGTCAAAGGCTTTGGCATAGTCAACAAAGCAGAAATAGTTGTTTTTCTGGAACTGTCTTGCTTTTTCAATGATCCAGCGGATGTTGGCAATTTGGTTACAGGTAAATAGCAGAGATGGAACACAGCACCAGCCATCAATAGAAAAATGGATTAAAGATTTACTGAGCATGGCCCTGGCCATCAGAACAAGACCCAGTTTCCCCCTCAGTCAGTCTATCCCATCAGGAAGTGTCCATAAGCCTCTTATCCTCTCCATCAGAGGGGAGTCAGATTGAAAACCACAATCACAGACAACTACCCAATCTGATCACATGGACTACAGCTTGTCTAACTCAATCAAATTAAGCCATGCCGTGTGGGTCACCCAAGAGGGATGGGTCATGGTGGAGAGGTCTGACAGAATGTGGTCCACTGGAGAAGGGAATGGAAAACCACTTCAGTATTCTTGCCTAGGGAACCCCATGAACAGTATGAAAAGGCAAAAAGATAGGATACTGAAAGATGAACTCCCCAGGTTGGTAGGTGCCCAATATACTACTGGAGATCAGTGGAGAAATAACTCAAGAAAGAATGAGGGGATGGGCCCAAAGCAAAAACAACACCCACTTGTGGATGGGACTGGTCTCGGAAGGTTTGATGCTGTAAAGAGCAATATTGCATAGAAACCTGGAATTTTAGGTCCATGAATCAAGGCAAATTGGAAGTGGTCAAACAGGAGATGGCAATGAAGGAGGAAACAGACAGAACAGGCTCCATTTGAAGGCAGGACTGCATCTTGGGCCGGACCATGGACTTTGAGCTATATTTCTAGTATCTATGGAAACGACATGCCAACTGGAAAACCAGGCCCCCTGGGTGGAAGAGCCCCAGGGGTCGTACCTAGACTCTCCGTTTCCTAAAAGAATACCCTAATTATCTGTGTAACCGAATAGAATAATAAATTCTATTATGCTTATTGGGGGATGACCTATTGATAATTGTCCGCTGTTAACTACCTAGGCTTAAGGCTTATGAATCATGGGTTCACTTTGATTGTATCTTTCTTTTGCTTTGTTCAGAGTAGTTTCAGGGAATTTGGGAAGGTGAGTTTGGACACGTACACTTAGGGTATATAAGGTTTTCAGAAAAACTGGTCAGGGTCCTTGGATAAGAGGAGACTCTGCCTCGGGCCCACCGGTGTGATAAACTGCACTCCACTGTCTGCATCGTCCTTCTGGGTGAGTTTGTTTCGAAGAACGTGTGGCTACAGCAGCAAGAGTGAACATCGAGTTGGACCATAAAGAAGGCTGAGCACCGAAGGATTGATGCTTTTGAACTGTGGTGTTGGAGAAGACTCTTGAGAGTCCCTTGGACTGCAAGGAGATCCAACCAGTCCACCCTAAAGGAGATCAGTCCTGGGTGTTCATTGGAAGGACTGATGCTGAAGCTGAAACTCCAATACTTTGGCCACCTGATGTGGAGAGCTGACTATTTGGAAAAGACCCTGGTGCTGGGAGGGATTGGGGGCAGGAGGAGAAGGAGACGACAGAGGATGAGATGGTTGGATGGCATCACCAACTCAAGGGACATGAGTTTGAGTAAGCTCCGGGAGTTGGTGATGGACAGAGAGGCCTGGTATGCTGCAGTCCATGGGGTCACAAAGAGTCAGACATGACTGAAGAACTGAACTGAACTGAGTTTGTATTTGGGCCAGGCCTTTTGCAGGGTTAAATTTTCCAGTTTCTGAGAATGTAGCCAAGGGCTGAGCCTGAGAGAGGCTCCTGGGACATACCAGAGCTCACTCTTAGCATATCTGCCATAGAATGGGGTACTGAGAGTCACCGGCTGACAGAAAGGCATCCCTTTTGTCCCAGTGATCTCCCCGTGTGACTAATGCACGAAAATGGCTGACCGACCCAACAGTTGAGCCCGACAGTGAGAGGTGACCCCTAAGAACCATGCAGCTAGGGCACCGTGTGACCTGGGCAGAGACAGATTCCATACTTTTCACAAGTGCACGGGGCACATTCTCCAAAATTGACCATATGTTAGGCCAGAAAATAAGTCTACTATAAATACACTCACATCGTACAAAGGAACTTTTTCCTGTCACAATGCAATGAAATTAAGTTAATAGTAGAAGGAAAAGTGGGAAAATCCACAAGTATGTGAAGATAAAAGACAGTCTTAAATAACCAGTAGGCTAAAAAATAATTTAAAAAAGAACTTAGAAAACACCTGGAGAGAAATCAAAATATAAACAGAACATACCAACATGTATTGGATTCTGCAAAAACATCACCAACAATGAAATGTAAAGCTGAGAATGCATACATTAAAAAGAAAGCTCAAATAAGCAACCTATCTTTACACCTAGGCAGAAAAGGGAGAGCTGACCAAACTCAAAGCTAGAAGAAGGAATGAAAAGAGTAATATTAGTTCTCAGATAAACATACAGAAGAGGAAAACCAAAGAAATCAATTTTAAACAAAATTTACTTCAAACAGGTCAACAGAAGTAACACATCTTTAGCTATATCGACTAAGAAAAAAGACAACTAAAGTTAGTAACAAAGGGGAAACGTAACTGCTAACATGACACAATAGAACAGTAAGGGAGAGCTCTGAGCAGCTGAGTACTGTGAGATGGGATAACCTGAGGCAATTCTGTTGTTTAAGCCTCAGTCTGTGGTATTCTATTCTGGCAACCCTAGCAAACTAGATAACTTTATCCTCTTTCTTGCAAATAAAAGTTATGAAAATAGTGCCAAAACCCACAAAGTATATAAAGTATCTGAAAGGAGGAAAAAAGAAAAGGACGAACTACCTAGGGTGTTGAGAAAAATCTTTTTGTTTCTTATCAAAGTTAAAAACGTCAAAACCACCAGAAAAGACTCATGAATAGACATTTTAGAGAAGCCAAACAACAACCGTGGTAAAACAACCAGAAAGCCATTCAGTTGGTAAAAACAGTAAAATAATATAGTAAAATAAAAACAGTAAAATGCATTTTATTCTTTGGAGGTTTTTAAAATTCAATTTATTGAAAATTCCAAAGAGGTTATAATACAGGCACATGATTCAAGATACTGAAAATACACTTTGCCTTAATCTGTGCCTCCTGTCATTTAGCCTGTGTGTCCAGGGCCATCGGGCCTCCACAGGTAGTATTTTGTTTCTTACGGATCCTTCTAGAGTTCCTTGTAAGCAGACATGAAAATATATTTCTCCTTCATGCCCTAATTCAAAACATACATAGTGGTATATTAAGCATGGTGTTTTGGTACATGTTGCTTTTATTTATTTGACAATGCCTTGGAAATTGTCCTCTATCAGGACATAATTTCCTGCAGAGCAGTGCACTGAATGGATGATGTACTATTATAATACACTTTGCCCATCCACAGTGGGATGAACACTGATATGCAACAATCTGTTTATATTATGAACAAGGCTGCAATGTAGAACTTTGGCCTGTGTTATTCTGCTGCTAGCAAATGTGTAGGATATATTTCCAAAGAATTTGTAACCTGGAGTGTTTGTAACAGAGAGAGCATTTGATAAGATGCTACCACTAAGATCCTTCTGAGCCAGCAATGAGCCTTTCTCTTTAAACTGCAACTTCTCTATCACACCACTCCCCCACCTGTGTTTAAAACTGCTTTCCAACGTTTTCTAACCTTCAGAAACCCTCTACAGTCTGTTCTATCATCAGCACTGCCCTTTATTCTCAGGGCAGTTACAACCTCACTGGGTACGTACCTGTTGTCTCCACTCTCCTCTGGGTCCATCATGCTCAACTCACTCCTTTAGAGCTGGAGCCAACGTGGCCAGATAACTCCTTGAGTGTAGAGAAATGGGTCATGGATGATCTGAACCAGGGAGCCTGGTGCCCAGGAGAGAGGGAGTGTCCATAAGGGGTGTAACTGGGGAGAAGGAAAGGTATATTATGTTTGATCCATGGTAATTATTCAGGTAACGATTCTACAGAGCCCAGACATGGGAGTAGGAGTCTTGATTGGAGAATTTGTACCTGGGAATTTGTACCCAAATATCACAGCTAAAATGGGAGGTGCGGACTCCAAAGGGAAGATCGTGTGAGTGAGTCTGCTGTGAACCTGCTGTGAGTGCCAGGGAGAGACACACACGGGCAAGGATGCAGCAGAGAGGCAGGAAGGCAACAGCAGGCATTCCAAAAGGAAGGGGAGAAGGAAGGGGAGAGCGTCATGGCAATAAGGACGTGTCACAGAAGCCTGTGCCACAGAAGGGTGGATGTAAATGGAAAAGGGATCAGAAGTCATTTGTAAGCCCTGGAAAGTTGCTTAATTAGAGGCTAAGGGCAGAATCAGACCATAGGATACAATGAAAAACAGATAAAATTGGTAGGTAAAACCATTCATGTTCAAATCGAGATTTTGTTAAAATGTTCTTTTAAGGAACATAGAAATACAATCTCGGATGGGAGGACGTTGAAGTTTAGGTGATGGCTGACAGAATGACTCCCTGCCTAAAAGAGATCCCGTCAGCAACAGTTCTGTGCAGAGTCGGGCAGAGAGCCCATGACACCGGCAGACAGATGTGACGGGAGACACGTGTGGAAAAGGCTGGTGATTGGAGGTCTTCAGGGAAGAGGGGGTTCTTGCAGACTACATTCACCACTGTGCAGATAACATCAAGGGGCAGCTATTTGGGTCTTAGGAATTACTTAACCTGAAAAAATTACTTAAACTGAATTTTAAATTGGCACCATGTAAAGTGCAATGGCTTCCCTGGTGGTTCGGGTTGTAAAGAATCTGCCTGCAATGCCAGAGGCACGGGTTTGATCCCTGGGTCAGGAAGATCCTCTGGAGAAGAAAATAGCAACCCACTCCAGTATTTTTGCCTGGAGAATTCCATGCACAGAGGAGCCTGGTGGGCTACAGTTCATGGGAAAGCATGGTAGGCATAAACCCAGCAAGGTGAGCAAGTGTGCTGTGTGCTGGGTTTTTCAGGACAAAGCCTACCGGCTTTGGATCAACCCCTTTTGTCTCTGAACTTTTCTTGTATTTCATTGTCTTTCTCTTTTATAATTTAAAAGTCACATTCTTTAAACTTTCCAAGCAGTTTTCCTGGTGGGCTTTCTCCCATGGAAGTAGGATTTCTAGGCATGGGTTCTGTTTTCTTTCTACATAAACTTCATAAAAAGCCCAACATTTTTTTGAGGCAACAGTTCTGCAAGCTGTAGAAATAAATTTATTTTGGTCCATACTGGCCAAGACTACAAAAATTGCTCCTCAGTCTCCTGAGTTTAAAATAGGCTCTCTGGTACCATCAAGGTTCCTGCTGATCTCAGATCCTGTGATCTTGCTGGTGCCTTGACTACTGCATGCACTCTGTCTGACTGCCAGGGCCCTGCGTCATCCATCTGTGTGGGCACATGGCATCAATGTGCTCTATTTATGTGAGAAGTATTCAGAGCAGGATCAAATCCCGGGATCAGGGACTGCCAGCACTGAGCTAGCACTGACTCCGCCCCCCGCCCCGCCCCCTTTCCGTCACCACGTGTGCGCTCACTCACGTTAACTCAGCCCCCATGTGTTTCCACCCTCCAAGTTGGTGCCCATCTCAGGACCCTTGTCCCTGCTCTTCCCTCTCCTAGAACGCCGTTGTCCTAGAGCTTAAAGTGGCTGCTGTTTTCTGCTCACCTGGATGGCAGCTCAGATATTAACCTCTCGGATGGGCATTCTTGGACCAGCCTGTCTTATGCTGGTGTTTCCCCTTTACCATCCCTCGTGACCCTGATGTTTTCCATCAGTGTTCTTGTTTAGTCACTAAGTCATGTCTGACTCCTGCGACCCCAGGGACTGCAGTCTGCCAGGCTCCCCTATCCCTGGGATTTCCCAGGGAGGAATCCTGGAGTGGGTTGCCATTTTCTTCTCCAGGGTATTTTCCTGACTCAGAGATTGAACCCGTGTCTCCTGCTTGGCAGGTGGATTCTTTACCACTGAGTCACCTGGAAAGCTCAGTTTTTTCTTTATAATGCTAATCAAAACTTTTTCCCCAATTAAAATGTTTATTTATAAGAGTCTGTGTACTCCAGAAAGTCACATGAGGTCAGGGTCCCTATTTGTTCATTTGTTAACGTGCCTCCATTGATTACAATTCTCCGTTGATAAGTATTTATTTAGTAATGAATACAAGAGCCTTAATGTCCCTTTAATTCAAATTCATGGATTAGAAATGAGAAGTGAGCTTCCAAGTTTCCCACAAGTGGTCACCTCAAGCCAATCCAGAGATAGTGAACTGCACGCTTTAGAGCAGAATGAACCGCTAGTGACTGAAAAAGAAGATGGACACTGGGATTCCGGTGAAAAAAATTCTCCACAATATAAACTGTGGGAAAATTTAGTGTGACTTATTAGACCAACAGATCTTACGAAAACAGGAGCAAAAATGGCCTCAGTGACTTGATATACCTTAAGAATTCAAACTCAGAGACTCCTAAGACCTTACCCAGGATTTATTGGGAGAAAGTTCTTCTGGGGGTGGCGGGGGGAAGGCCATCTAAGTGTGTCCCCTGATATTTCATTTTAACATGTTCATGAGCAAAACAAAGAATATGAAACAAAAGACACCTTCAAACCTTTGTGGTTAGGCGATTTTAAATTATTGATTCAAAAGCATAATTTTCTCTTGAAATGTGATTTCTGCTTCTAAATACAGGAAGGAGTGTCTGGACTTCCTCACCTACTACTGGTAATTAGAAAGCTGAACAAAACACATGAAATGAACCTTCAGTCAGAATGCTTGGCCAGAGGCAACCTGGAAACCAACCCCATCGCCATAAAACCTGAGACTGTAGGTCACGTGGCAGAGAAGTCCCCTGGGCTTCCTCACTCTGCTGCTGTCCTCCTGCCTGCCCTTCCCAATCAAGTCTCTTGCTTTGTGTCAGCACGTGTGAGCCCACTCTAGGGCCCTGGAAAGTGTTCCCCTTCCTGCAACGATAAGAGGAACAGTGTCTAGACTTCCTCACCTACTATTGGGAGTTAGAAAGCTGAACAAAATAGGAACCGGTTCTCAGACCCTGAACAGCAGGCAGTGTTAGGGTTCCAGGACTAGGTTCCTCGAGTGAAGGTGAGCACACACATCAACCTCATGACTCCGCAGCTCTCTGCCTTCAGGCGGTTTTCACGCTGCAGCTGAGGGTAGAGGAACCATAAACATTCTGGCAAAAATCTGAATTGAGAACACTGGTGAGCTGGGAGGCCACGGAGGCTATAATCTGTGTGACAGAGCATCAAAAAGGAGGGAGCTACTCAGAGAAAAAGTTTCACAAGGGCTTAATGATCCCTTTAAATCTTTATCGAATATCAATATGAGGACACACAGGTGAGATTCCATAATGAATAAAAACACAAAAACATAAAACATTGGTCTCACAAGCAAAAAATCAATTCCTTCTACATTAATTTTTTTCAAAATATGGCAATTAAATGAAGGATAGTGTGCAGTACACACATACATAAATGGATATGTTTCTAGAAAGCAATTTTTTAAAGATGTCAACAAACCTCTTGTCATTCCAATTTTAGAATCCTACTAAAAGTGAAAAAATTAACGTGGCAACATGTCTTTGCATACAAGAGGCATTCGAATAGCTTGAGTAGTCTTTAAAAATTGTTTTTAATTGGTGGAAAATTGTTTTACCATTTTGTGTTGGCTTCTGCCATACAATGCAAATTAGCCAATAATTATATATATGTATATATTTGTATATCACTTGCTTCTTGAGCTTCTCTCCCCTCTTTCAATAGCTTTAGTTTTAGGATGGAAACGTTATAAGGAGCCCTCCATTTAATGTCTAAATACTAAGGAAATTGTTAACAATGTCACACATGTTCCTAACTCAATATTATCCTTCCATTATCAGGTTTATGAATATTTAAAAATACAGATCAGTAAGTGCATTGAGCAGCTACTATTTGCATTGCAAGGGGTCAGCCAGCACCACTTGCATTAGGCTGAGACTAGGGGTACGCATAGGAGTGGTAGCAAAACAGGAAGGCATGTCCTGCTGACAGCTTGTGATGTAGGGAAGTTGGAGGCTGACAGGAACAGGGGCACCCACGGGATTGCTTAGAGGAACATATTCCCGCCGATTTGTTTCTAATTGGAAAGGATAAATGAGGAAACAGTCACTCACCAAGACCAGACCTTGAGGCCTATTGCTGCAGAATTTGGGGGTGTGGGTTTCCAGAATGGTTGCTGCGGGGCATGGGGCAGGGCCTCGGGGGTTGTAGATAGTTCCCTCTGCTTTTAAACGAATATGTAAGACATACTGAAACTCCTCTTTGGTCCTCTTCAATTGAGCAGCTAGCTATTTTGTGGGTAAACTTTTATCATTAATTACAATGGTAATAATTACAGTAACGGCGAGTGATAACGATAATAGTAATTTTCATTATTATAGATTTTAATGTCCTTCATCTACTCCAACCTACAGTATAGTGAATTTGAGAGCGCCAAAGTTGCCTGGCCACCTGTCGGCTGTGACCACCCGGCTACGACCAAACAGCCTGAACGCCACCTGTACAAACCCGGAACGGAGGGCGGAGAAGGTACAGCACCACCACTCTGCACTCATTTCCTACGAGTTCCACGCAGGTTGCATTTCTCTCCCCTAAGCGTCCTCCCGTGGACGCGTGTTCAGAGGCTCTTCCAGAAGTAAAGACCGAGCCAGGTTCGTTACCCTGGTACCATCAACGGACGTCTCCGGCCACTTTTTGGATCTCAAAGTTTTGTTTGGCGCTTCTCACCACCGAGCCCGGGCAGGACTAGAGCCGCGCATTGGGCGACCTCCTTGCTCGCCCGCGTCGGGGGACCCGTGTGTGGTTCACACAAACGACGAGCCCGCAACAGCAGCAACTACAGGCGGTCCACGCAAAGACGCAGCTCGCGCTCGCACGGACGCAGGGCTTGGTGACACGACAGCGTCCGTCAGGGAGCAGCTCCCCGCCGCAAGGCCCTGGTGCGGACCTGGGCCCCCAGGCGGCGAGGACGTGGCGCCGGTAGATACGAGCTCGGGGTGGGGGGCTGGGCGTGCAGCTCAGCGCAGCCTTGTTCAGCGCGTCCGGCTAGGCCCCACTCCGGGGTAGGACGCCCGGAATTCATGGACGGTAGGCGGGAACCCTGCAACGTCTGCCGACGGAGACACATGGCCATTATCACCCGAGGCGGGAAAACAGGAAAATGTGGACCCAGGATACCACGCGGGGCACCGTTACTCTCTGCCGCGAGCTGTACCCCAGGCAGACGAAACGTTCGGATCGCCGCACCGTTTCTAGAGACACGGCACGTCCTCGCCATGCAAGCCTGAACGTTCATGTACGGCGTGAGCAGGACGCGTCCAGGCACGGAGACGGGGCCCAGGGGCGCTCGCCAACGAGGCCTGAGAGCACGGTCTCGGCCAAACTGTGGCGAAGACCCAGACCCTGGAGCGGGGGGACCGCGGAGGGGAGACGAACGCCCCTAACGGTGACCCAGGAGCCTGGCCGCCGAGCCACAGGCACTCCGGCGCTGAAGACCCTCTACCTGCTCGCTCCGAAGCTCTGCGGATGGAAGAATGAGGGGAGATGCTGGTCGACCAGAGCGAGCGGCAACCTACCGAAGGCCGCGGCACTAGACCGCCTCTCGAAGCCCTGCGGATCCAATCTTCAGCAGGAGCAGACGTGCCTAGGTCACCACAGCACCGGGGATATCGCCGCCAGTGCTGCCAGTCTCTGGAGCTCTATCCCGGTTTCGCTGGCTGAGTGGCAGCCCTTATGAAGGTCGCCGAAGGAAAGGAACGCTCTGAAAGCGGCCGCCAGGGGCGCCCGACAACCGGTTCGAGTGTCCCCAGGACGAGTCGCAGGCAGGCCGCAGCGGCACCGACCGCCCTAATGCCCGAGCTCGCCCGGGGCCTCTGCCTCGGAGGGCGCCCCACGCTCGGGACAGCGCGACGCGGCCTCGCGGAGCGGCCCAGGCGGCAGACGAGGGCGGGCGGAGAGCGGAAGGCCGCGGCGGAGAGGCCCTCCCCGCGAGACTGCAGGGCCGCAGGCCAACCTGAGCAAGGGAGATTCTGCAGGGGGCTGGGCTGTGTGAACTGTGAGCTGAAACAGCGAAAGGAAAACGGAAAGAACGAAAGTAAAACGGAAAGAACGAAAGTAAAACGGAAAGAACGAAAGCACGGAAGACATCTTATTATGTAATTTCAGAGTTGAGATGTTACTAAAGTACAAAAATACAAGGCTCAGAAGCCAGGAAGGAAATGACTGAAAACTTAACTACGTAATTGATCTTTTAGTCTTTACCAAGCAAAGCCAGGTGATAAGAAATGGGTGTGTGAGAACATTTGTGTGACTACATATATATTAAGAATGTTGATATCAGCATTACGTAAAAACAGAATATTTAGAAAACACGGCAAGGGATCAGTTAAGTAAATTTTCAGTGCATTCACATAACACAAGACTATCAATATGCTTTTTGGTTTACTGCTGTTATTCAAACGAGTTAAATCTATAGGTATTGACTTGGAAAGATGTAGATGGCAAACTGTCAAATGAAAACAGAAAGTTTTAGCACTTCCAGGGGTATACATCGAAGAAAGCAACGGCACCCCACTCCAGTACTCTTGCCTGGAAAATCCCATGGATGGAGAAGCCAGGAAGGTGCAGTTCGGACACGACTGAGCGACTTCACTTTCACTTTTCACTTTCCTGCATTGGAGAAGGAAATGGCAACCCACTCCAGTGTTTTTGCCTGGAGAATCCCAGGGACAGGGGAGCCTAGTGGGCTGCCGTCTATGGGGTCGCACAGAGTCGGACATGACTGAAGTGACTTAGTTTAGCATAGCATAGCGTAGGGATATATATATATATATATATATATATATATATATATATGTATATATATACCTTTTAAAAAAGTGAAGTGGAAAAATAAAGAGTTAGAATAGCTAAAGCGGTTTTAAAGAGCAAGAATCAAGTCTTTCCTATAACCTGGTGTCTGGACAGAAAGAAGTGCCAGAAACAAAGATGGGCCACACTACGTGCTTTTCTGCTCCCTCCTACTATAGTCTTGGGAAGGCAGCTGGCATCTCAGCCCCTGCACCTCTCTGCTCCACTAACACCCACAGCCCCTGCAGGCAATCAGAACTCTGACTCTGCAGGCCTGGGGTCCCTATGTCCACAGTCTCTTCCTTCACATCAGGAGCCTCAAGCAATTCACTTGGTTTGCCCAATCATCCATGCCCAGAGCTGCTGGCTCTAACATACACCTGTGTAGTCCTTCTCTCCATAAGTTTTGAGCTGATATCCCAAGGGAAGACCATTCCCCTCACAAAACAGGTATGAACCACGGGAACAACTGGAAGTTTGCACCTGGACCCATTATACAAACTCTGTGTGCACACTCAGCTCCCAAAGACACTACCCTTTTCACTGTGCTATTTGCATGGCATAGCCATTGCTTACTTGAAGCATCCAGGCTCACTTATGTGGCAGGAAGAAATACGAAGTACACACACACACGCACACACACGCATGCACACACCCACATACAAACATAGAGGCACACACACACCCCAGGAGATAATCTGGACTCCTGCTAGGGATGGCAATGGTGGGAGCAGAAAAGAGATCATTGTTGCTGTTTCTCGGGTCCTCTGCGCTGGCAGACCCTGGTTGCTTTGCTGACTTCACCGTGGGGGAGTGCGGGCTTGGGGCGCCCTAGTCTGCAGTTTGCTGTCCAGCGCCCTGGGCTTTATTCGGTCCACTCTCCCCTTTCTCCTCAATGCACAGTCACCATTAAGAAATAAGAATTGACACACACTGCATTCAATTTTCAGGCCTGAACAAAGTTTACTAACAGAGAGAAACAGTTATTGTGAAAAAGGTAGTGAGGAAACTTTATTTTTCTTTTTTGTAGCTACCAAAATGTTCAAATATAGTCTATAAAAGCTTAATATTTTTTTAAAATTAGGAAAAGTAAATAATCCCTCATTACTCCTGCTTGCCCATCACCACCTCTGCCCCAGCTTCTGTCACACTGGGCTCACCTGATGACATGCCTGTTCTCCTGGTTTGGAGACTTCTTTCACACTCATCACTATCCTCTACGCTCACTACACACCCAAGGCCATTGTAGCCATTCACATGGTAAATCAGGGGATTTTTCTCTAGTGAGCCTGAGGGTTGTATTTTTTTTTTTTTTTCTTTTAATAGAACCTCTCCCATATATCCTCTAAAGTCACAACCTTTACGGATGCTATAACAAGTGGGTGTGAATGATAGAAAGAGGCTGTTTCCATATCAGTCCCTGAGCTGCCATATGCCTAACAGAGTGGTGGATGTTACTGGCATTAGTATTTGCTGGGTGATGTTAGAAGATCCAGGCTGAAAGGAGAAACCGGACAATTTGGCAAGACACAGATCAAACCAGGAGTTACAGCAAGTCCCTCTCATTGTTTCAAGGCAAGAACTCAGCCACCACTGTCCTCCTCTGCATCCTCATGCAGGACAGTTGAAACTGACCAGATGAAGCTCAGGAAACAGAAACCATCATGATATCCAAGCCTCTAAAGCCCTGCTAGATATTCCAGGCATGAGTCCCCAACCACTCACCTGGGGGTGACCCCTCCTACCAAACCACAGGCATGCAGAGATATGGTGAACCCTCCTCTCTGGGGTCAAAGCACTGTGGGCTACTCCCCACATAAACAAGGTAGTAATATTTCCATTTTATGCAGGAAAAAAAAAATGAAAGTCATGAGATGTTATACTCTGATTAGACCTACTTGTTCAGAGTTATTTAATTAATATTCAATTCCTATGATTTACATCAAATCCCAGGAAACCCTCACAATGATCAGTTGGGGAATCTTGACTCCACAGAACAAACACCACTCTCAAACATTTCCATAACTAATTCTTGATCAAATGCATCAGGCTTTGTTCTCCGATACCCACTGAAGTCATTTAGAGTCCCCACCCTTCCTGCTGTGCCCTCCCCTGACCCTCTGGATGCAAGTGCCTTCAGTCATCTTGAGTCCTCCCCATGTGGGAATCAGGCAGCTTTGGAGCCCGAACCTTAGTTCTGTCATGGCCTCAGATATGTGGCCAAGCCACTGTGAACCTTTTCAGTGGTGGGTGAAGCAACATTAAGGGTCATGTCTTGGTGAAAGGTCAGGCACTCTGGTCACACAGATAAGCTCTTAAACCCCCTTGCACAGGAAAGAAGCAGGAGCACATACATCATGAGTCCCCTGGTGGTTGTCACAGTCCCACAGGGCAGACACGCTCATCAAATGCAGAGGAAGTTTAATTTGGGGTGAAATCTAGTTGACACCTTCAGAGGCATGGTGAAATACTACATGGGTTTCTGTCCTACTAAATATTATTGGCAGAAACATTCCTCATTTCATAATTTTTGTATAGGAAGGTATTTGTCTCTAAGGAAGGAAAATTAAAATAATTACTTTCTTCATCGAACAAATTTGTGTGCTCACTCAAAACATATTCTGACATTTAGTTGACACTCTCCATCTTCTAAAAAGATAAGAAATATAATCACTTGTTTCATTTCACCCTGCTCATCTCCAGGTTTCCCATTTTCCCAGAAGGGTGTGCTTCCTCTGGGTACAAGTCCCAGCTACTCTCTTGTCTTCATAAGAGAGCTTAGGCCTCAGCCATAAGTTCAGCCTTTGAAATAAATACCTCAGATGACCTAGTGGCCCCAGGAGAATGAGAAGCTGTCCCCAGTGTGGTGAGAAATCTCGGGTTCCCTCCCCAACTCATCTGCCAAGTCTCCCCTGCTCAGGGCTATTGTCGTAAATGACGTCTGTGGGCAGCAGCTGATGTGAAAGAGAAGAGTGTGCCCAGAGGCCCAGCACCGCCCCATTCTGTCCCCAGCAGCTCTAATTCTGGGTCTGGCTTCTTGTTTCATTTATTTTACCATGAGGGCTCTTCCCAGCCATCCTAGGAATTCCTTTAGTGTAGTTCTTGAAAGATCCCCCAACCACCATTGACCTTGTTTGGCACTGCTATACTTCCGTTCTGAAACTAAATTCAGTTCTTTCGAAAGGTTGAGTCCGGGGACTTCCCTGGACGTGCAGTGGTTAAGAATCCACTTGCCAATGCAGGGGACACAGGTTTGATCTCTGGTCTGGGAAGATCCCACAAGCCACAGAGCAACGAAGCCTGTGCACCCCGACTACTGAAGTGTGCGCACCGTGGAGTGGCTGCTCCACAGCAAGGGAAGCCGCCACAGTGAGAAGCCAGGCGCCGCAGTAGAGGAGCCTCTGCAGGCCACACTGCAGACAGTGGGTGTGCGGCAGTGACGGCCCGGTGCAGCCAAAAGAAATCAATCAGTTAAATTTTTAAAAGACTGAGTCCAGCAAAAAAAAAAAAAAAAAGAATGACATTTCATTTCTCTTTATTTTCATTCTTCTCACATTTTGTACCTGATTCTGTTAGATATTTCGGAGGCTTACAAAACTCCAGGTCACAGAAAAGGAGGAGTTCCCAGTGTGTTCAGCATCTCAGGGAACAGGCACACATCACTTGTGCTGAATAGTCCAAGGAGATGTGAGGGGAGCAATGAACCAAAACCACCAGAAAACCCCAAAAGGAGAGCAGCGCATGGAACCTGGAGCAGCTGTCTGCGGGGCTCACTCAGGGCAGCAGAGAGCCCACAGGCTGGCTGGGCTTCCTGAGCCCCCAGACTGCTGGGGAAGGTTGCTGTCTTTCAATGATGATTCAGACTCCCCATGAGGAAAACCAGACCTGATCTCAGCATCTCTGACTCAGTAAATACCTTCAGGACCCACCCCAAGTCCACCCTCTCCTCCTCTCTCTCAGGCAGAACGAATCAACTGCATTCAGTGTGGGCTAGGTCGCTGATCATCCTGGGGTGCTAAGGCCAGGGCTGGCCACATAACTCACCACCTGGGGATTCTCGGGGTCATAAGAACTTACCTGCTTCCTCATTCAGGGTGGGGAACAGCAGTGGCTGTGACAGGCAGGACGTCTCAATAAGACAAAGGGACAGGAGGAGTCAAGGTGAAAAGACAGGAGGCTGTCTGTGCAGGAAGCTGACCAGGGCAGCATGGCCAGCCCCTCTGTTCAGGGACAGGCAGGAGCCCTTGTCACCAGAAGCAAATGCAAATCAGCCAGGGTCCCAGGGCTGTGACTCATAGCAGGTAATGACACCAGCTTCTTGGTCCCTGTATCAGATGGGAACTTGTGAATCTGGGATGGCCAAGGAGAGCCAAGCCAGGTGGAAGATCGGCCCATGGAGCCTGCAGACCTTGTCACTCAATGGGCAGAACAAAGAAAGAAGGGCTGACTGGTCACCAACTCTCAGTGAGGGGAGGGCGGGAAGCTTTGGCCTGAGTCTCATTCCTAGGACCTACCTACAAGGTTAAAGATGGACCTGATCGTTACTAGATTCTTTTTAACAGAAGCCCAGGGTTCCTACTATACCCAGTTTCTAATGGGCCAAGGTGAAGATGGAAGAAAATGTTAGCATCATTCCTTCTTGGATTCATTTCTACATTCATCCAATATTTACTGGACATTTTTATCAATAGTGATAAAGAACAAATCTCTCTTTGAGAAGCTTGTTCTCTGCTGGTAATACAGAAAGTAATCCCCATAACAGGCCAGTGGAGAGTCCACTCGCTCCGCCCAGGAGTCTGGGGGCCCTGACAGTCTCATAGAGGAGGGGAGGTTCAGGTGAGTCTTTAAAAGTGAGACTTTTTTTACCTGGAGGTGGAGGCAGCTCTTGTGAAGAACGGGAACGTTTGTGAAAATGAACCCCTTCCCCTCTCAGGTGCTGGACCACACAGCACCCCAGGCTGTTCTTTGAAATCCCCACGCCCCCGCAGTTGCAGAGCATTTCCCTTCTCTCTGATTCCCCTGAAACACGCTTCTCTTCCAGCGACAGACAGCTCATTCCTTCACTGGCTTCAGGCCTTTACTTAAATGCTCCCTCCGGGGGGAGAGACCCCACACCACATGGAAGCCATCAGCTCCATCCTTCTCTTCCACTTGTCCTGCTCTCTCACTCTCTCTTATTTCTTGCATCTCTGACAGCCTCTAGGGATGGGGCTGTGGGTGAAGGGAGATGTGGGGAGAGCGTAGGGTGGTATCTTCTCTCCACAGGCTTTGCTGGAAAAGAAGCTGTTTTTCTTCAGAGACAAGGCATGAATATAAACTGCAGGTAAGTTGAAACTTAAATTGAAGGTATTAATAAACATTAACTATGAAAGACAAAAAACATGAAACCTTTTGGATAATACCTAACAGAATGCTATTATGATGTCTGGGGAATGAAGAACTACTTTAAAAAGCCAAACAAATGGGTAAGCAAAAGATGGATAAATATGATCATGTTACAAGTAACAACTGCTGCTCATCAAAAGACATCATGAAATGAAGAAAGCAAAAGCTAGGGAGTGGGAAGTGACATGTGCAGCAAGTGTAAAGGTCTTTCACCAATAAATATTTTTTTAAAGTAGATGTCAAAAACACGTTAACAGGCATTGCATGGAAGGTGAAACATGGAAGTCCAACGAACACTTAAAATGTGATCAATTTCATTTGTGATAAATTAAATACTAGTTAAAATTGCAACAAAACACCATCTCACAGCTCACAGTTGAGCAACATTTGTGAGTGACTATGAAAAGGTTGGCTCAGATGTGGAACAGAAGAAGCTGTCATTCCTTGTTAATCAGAATGGCAACTGTTGTAACATAGCACAGCTGCACAAGTGCACACCCTAGGCTTCATTAATTCCCATCCAGCTCATAAAGCAGATACATGTGAATGATATTCTTAACAGCAAAGAGCTGTAAATAGCTCCAACATCCAGCAACAATAGAATGGATAGATCTGGTACATTTAAAGTATGGACTACTATATAGCAGTAAAAGTAATTCAATGGCATGCATATGAATGAATGAACCTCAGAAACCGATACCACACACAAATTAAATAGTATGTCACAAAAAGATAATCACTGTGATTCTACTTACATAAAGGGACAAAAGAGGAAAAGCCTGTGTAATGCTTAGGAACTCATATGCATGTGCAAATCTCAAATAAAAGGCAGGGAATGACATAGAATTGAGATATCCAGAAAAATTAGAATTTTTAAAAATGAGAGTGGGTGTTGAGAAAATGAGAATTTGCTTTACTATTATTCTGCAAATTATGTACTTATATTACCTACAAGCTTTTCTTTGTATGATCTATTTCTCAGTAAGATTTGTGCAACATATCAAAAGAAATTCCAATTGGCATTTAATATAAAATCTGATACTGTAAACCTTAAGAATAAAGTATAAACATGTATGCAGTCTTGAGATGGGGAAGACCTTGATAAACTCGGATGGACTGGGTTGTGTCCCCCCAGGGAGATGTGTTGAAGTGCTAACCTGCAGGGCCTCAGAATGTGACTATATCTGCAGACAGAGTTTTTAAAGAGATAAATAAATTGAGGCCTTTAAGTTGTGCCCTAATCCAGTATGACTCTTGTCCATAAAAGAAAAGGAAATAGAACACAGAAAGAAACCCCAGGAAGGGTGCACACAGAGGAAGGGTCAAGTGAGGACCCAGAGAAAGCCATTGTCTGCCAGTCAAGGAGGAAGGCCTTGGGAGAATCAACCCCAACCACACTATGATCTTGGGTGTCCAGCCTCTGGGGCTATAAGAAAACAAATGTCTGCCATTCAAGCTTCTGGGGATGTGCGATTTTGTCATGGCAGCCCCAGCAAACTAATATATAAGCATTACATTGAAGGCCAAACTACATAGAAAAGTCTTTGTGGGTTTTACTGCAACATTGCTAAACACTTACATGTCAAAAAGGAAAAGAAAAATTACAAACTCAAGACTATAATACACTTGACAAAAGTCTGACATTACCAACACATAGCTCCTATAAGTGTGTAATAAAACAATCTAGCAAAAAGTTTGACAAGATCCATAAACTGAAATGTTCATATAAAGAAATACAAATGCTTGTTAGAAGACAGGAAAAAAAAAAAAAAAAGTCAACTTCCCTCAACAAATTAAGGCTGAGATATTATTTTGTCTTCTATTAAATAGAGACAAGTGCCTCATAAAATAATATCATACACATTTAACAAAGATTGTAGCTATCATCCTTAGCAGATTAAGTATTCAACATTCCCTCTTGTTTGGTCCTTTGACAGTACATACAGATCAAAAAGCAGTAAAAATTATTTATGTTTGGCATGGAAATTTTAAGTCTCAATTCTGGGAATTTATACCAAGTAATAGGTAAATATTTTGACTATTAGAATATGTACTCTAAAATGAGAAATAATCTTTACTCTCAGCATAAAGATTTGGTTAAACAAAGTATAGCAATTTTCACACCATGAAAATGTTTAAATTGGAAAGGAAATAAACCAAAATATGAAGCAAGATCATCTCTGATAGGTAGATTTTCTGAATTCTATACAGGTAAATTTAAACATCTTCTTTCCTAGTTATCAATATTTTTCAGAGTTAGCTACAGTAAAACATAGATTGCTTTGATAATAATGTGGTGGTGGTTTCATCACTAAGTTGTGTCTGACTCTTTGTGAATCCATGGACTATAGCCCGCTAGGCTCCTCTGTTCATGGATTTCCCAGGCAAGAATACTGAAGTGGGTTGCCATTTCCTTCTCCAGGGTGCCGGGGACCAGCCCCGGCTGATCCAGGGTATTCGAAGCGGGGACGGCGTCGGCGAGGATCAGGAAACAACTGCTTAATTAAACGTTAATTAAGGATATAAAGAGTAATAGAATGAGGATAGCTCAGTGAAGAAATTCAGTGGAGAAAAGAGGCTGAAATAAGGATAGCTCAGTGAGGAAATTCAGTGGAGAAAAGAGGCTGAATAATTCAGCCAGAAGGTAAGAGAAAGAACGACATGGTGAGACCAAGTTTCGGTGAACAAGGCCCACACTTTATTTTCCAAAGTAGTTTTTATACCTTAAGTTATGCATAGAGGATAATGGGGGAAGGGGTAGAGTCATGCAGTAAGCCAGGCTTTCTTCCTGCAAACTTATCATATGCAAAAGTTTAGGTGATTTGCATCATCTTCTGGCCCGGAGGCCTTTTTCTCTAAAGGTGATTATTCTAAAGTCAGGCGCCAGCCTCCAAAAAGCATTAGATAAAGTTGCATTCCTACAGAGCAAAGGTGTGGTGGGCTATAACAAGAAAAAGAATTAATTCAAGGGTCCCAGGTTACAAACATTAAAGCTACTATTTAAACCAATTATATTAATCAATACACTGCCAGGGACACAGCAGGTAAGGGATATGGAGACTTAGCAGCAAACATTGGCCCAACAAGTGAAAATCCCTTCACCAATACAATTTCTAATCAATCTTTTGACTGCTCAAAGGAATCTGTATTTAGACAGTTTAGAACATCTCATGCCTCTCACAGTTTGGAGGCTCTGAGCAATCACGTGTGGCCGGAAAAACCTATTCAGGCAGGCTAGAGGACTTCCAAGGGAGTTTGTAGGTTGAAACACTGTCACACCCAGGAATTATTAACTGGAGCTATAAGCTAACTCTTTTTTCAGAGAGGTAGTGGGGGACAGCCCCCCGTAAAGTCAGAGGTGTAGGTGAAAGCACAAAGCAGAAAGTAGGCAGACTCTGGTTTTGGGGGTAGATTGCTCGAGAATTTCCAGGGAGACTCCTGAGGCTTGATCCCGCCTTTGCGTATGCCAAGCCTCCTTCCTCATGACCTTTGCCAGAGGCGGAGCTCGCTCCCCGCACCAGGGCATCTTCCTGACTCAGGGATGGAACCCATATCTCCTGCACTGCAGGCAGATTTATTACAGCTGAGCCTCCAGGGAAGCCCAAGAAATCTATAAAGTTAGAAACATGAAAGCAATTGCTGAGGCTATCTGAGTAGAATGGGAAGTGGACCTCCTGTGGGTCTGAGACCCAGGGACAGGACTCCTCTGCATTTGAATCGTGTTCACTCTCACTTGCTCTAATCTTGGCTGGGTTTCTAAAAGTACCAAAGTCTGAGTTTTGTCAGCTGCCTCAGAACCTTGTTTCCTGAACTCAAAGGGCTCAGAGTGGGCACAGAGAAGGGCTGCTTCTCACCAACTCCTCCAACCTTGTACAGTGAAAAGTAGATTTTTAAAGCTGAGAGTAATAAGGTCTTTTTGAACCAAGGGGGATGCAGAAGTGGAAACAGGCCAGATGGATGGAAAGAATCCAAAGCAGGACCAGAATCCAGAGGCTGCTAAGCATGATCCCCCTGTGCTCAGTATCAAGAGTCATTCCCTGGGATCTGGGAGATCGCTAGCTACCCTCACAGATGTTAAGAACTGACTCACTGGAAAAGACCCTGATGCTGGGAAAGACTGAAAGCAGGAGAAGGGGACGACAGAGGATGGGATGGCTGGATGGCATCACCGACTCGATGGACATGAGTTTGAGTAAGCTCCAGAGTTGGTGATGGACAGGGAGGCCTGATGTCCATGGGGTCACAGAGAGTTGGACATGACTGCATGACTGAACTGAACTGAGCTACCCTCATCTAAGTGTCAGTACATGTCTTATCTCATGTAACTTTCCACACAGCTCTATGATGCAATAAGATTGCCATTTCTACTCTAGAAGTAAAGAAACAGGTGATTAAAGACATTAGGTGTCCTGTCCAAAATCACACAAGTAGACAGGGGTAGCGATAGAATGTGGATGTTTGTGTGACTCAGAGCTGGCTCGTGTTCGCCCCGACTCACAAGCACAGTTTATTTCAGGCTTGTGCACTGAGAACGACTGGTTTCTTACCTCAGCATTTGGTAACATATCACTGTCACTTTCGGATAGGTATGAGAAGAAGAAAAAAAAGATAGAAAGCTAAGTTTCCATGGGGCACGTTGTGATATAAGGTCATTTTTTCCCCTGGTTACTCTTTCCCTCCAGTGGGACCCCCCCGGTTCTGGATGCTCATCTCTGAGGGACGGCGCTCACCTGGTGGTCAAGATGCAGGTGCAAGGCCCCAGGAGCCCCCTTGTGCATCACCCTCTCTCAGCTCAGCTGTCTCCAGAGCATCTCCAGATCTACGTAAGATCACGAGCACAACCCTCCCAGCTGTTTCCCTGAGGCTCCTCTGCCCACAGTCCCTTTCTGCCCCCAGGGAGGGCCTTTCATATCTACCCACATCTTCCCTCTTTCTCAGGAGAGTGGCTTCTGAATTGCTTTTCAGAGGATACATATTATCAAGTTACCTTTTCTCATTCTAACTCCCTGATACAAAGAAATTCTTCCTGCCAGTAGTGGGGCCATGTATCTTTTAAAAAGATACATTTTTTAAAGAACATATTTTAAATGTTAAAGAAATTCCTCCTACCAGTAGGGACCCATGTATCTTTAAAAAAGATACATTTCCCTACCTGTATTCATTTCTTACTGCTGGAATAACAAATGAGCACAAGTTCACTTTCCCATCCCTCTGGAGCAGTCCAATGTGGATCTCGCTGTGCAGAGATGGAGGTGTCGGAGGGTCTGTGTTCCTTCTGGAGGATCTGGGGTTGTTCTTTCTAGGGGTCGCTGTCCTGCTCGCTTGTGGGCCCAGCAGCCACTTCAGCCCCGCTGTGGCTCATGTCCTCATGTCTCCTTCACCAGCTGTGACCCTCCTGACTCCCTCTCTGACTTCTGAGGACGCTTGGGACTACGTTGCACCCTCACCAGTAACCCAGAGGGCCTCTGGGTGTAGATCCTTTCTTTAACCACATCCACACAAGTCCCTTTTGCCATTTGAGTTAACAGTCACAGGTTCTGGGGATTAGGACCCGGATGTCTTTTGGGGGGAGGGAAACTGTTGATCACACTACTCTTTCTGCACAACTTGAGAGAAAATTACTTTAAACAATTGCGAAGTACCTTCACAACAGCTCAGAGTATAATCACCTATGAAAATATGATATACAGATAATACAACAATTGGGTCATAATGTGGCTCACAATGAACAGGCCTAGAAGAATGCTCTCCTAATTTTTCACCAGCGAGAAACAACGATCAGATTGTATTTGGGTGACACCTGTCAGGGTCGTTTCCTGAAGCATGAGGTCGGGGAGGGTGGGTGGGATCTGCACAGACAGGGCTGAGTCTGGAGAGGTCCCTGTGAACACAGGCACAGAATCCAAGGGACAGCTAGGCCTCTGCAGGGTTCAGGCAGGAGCAGCCCCAGACATTAGGGTGGGAGCTGGGTGGGCAGGATGTGGCTGCGGGTGTGGGGGTCCCTGAGACGCCGGGTCTTCTCACCACCTATTGTGCAAGTGCCCACCCTCTCTAACTCCTGGTTCCCCCGTGATGTCCTGATCTACAGCGTCCATTCAACACAAAAGCACAGCGTGGTAACAGCAGCGTGGCAGGACTGCAGAGGGCGGTTCGGACCGCTGAGATCAAGAAGCACTTGAGAAAGAGCAGCGCTGCTGAGCCCGGAGCCCCGGGAGACTCCTTCCGCCCCGCCCCGTCGGTGATCCCCAGCCCCGGAGCTTCCCTCTCCGGTCCTCTGCTGGAGAGGGGCCCGGGCGCCCGCACGTCTGAGCCCTGGGCCCCGCGACCGAGCTCGGGTGTGCCACCTGCGCCCTTTCTCCCGGTCCTCCGCTCCGGGTTCGCACAGCGGCCGGAGGCCCAGGGTCGGGCCCGGGGAGGCGAGCGGGCGGGGACTCGCGCCCCGTGGGTGGCCGCGTGCGGGGAGCGGGTGCAGTTTCTCCCCGCGGGGCCGAGCCCGGTCGGTCGGAAGCCCTTAGCCCGGCGGAGGGGCCGCTGTGCCGCCGGCGGGATCCCTGGGTCCTCCGCATCTTCGGCCTGCGGGGTATCGGAACCGGCTCCGATGCCCGGAGACCGCCCCAGTCTCTCCTCGCCGCCTCCCGGCTTCTCGGGGCGCACCCGGCTCCCGGGTTCCAGCGGCGGCCAGGGGCCCGGAGCTTCTGTGGGGACGGGACCCCACATCCTGCAAGGCCCCGGACCCTCCGTGCGCGTCGCCTGCCCCACGAGCGCGGCTTCCCAGAGCGGCCGGCCGAGCGGCAGCCCCAGCCAGGAGGATGCGGCCGCTGGAGGCGCCGTCGGACGGGGACACGGGGCCGCCTCGGCTTCTGGCTCCGCCGGCCGCCACGTCTGCAGCCCGAGGGCCGGGGACACCAAGCGAGGCGGCTTCTGTCCCTCTGGGAGCCTCAGCAGCTACTGACGACTTGATGGGTGAGGAACTGTGCCCAGCAAGTAACTGCTGCTCAAAACTCGATGGGCGCCAGCACACAGCAGGAAAGCGGGTACCGGACAGGGCAGCTTCACTCCCTGCTGGAGGCTGGGGACACACAGATGAGGTTGTTGCAGCAAAAATAGAAATGAAGTGTTTCCTCTGTGAGAACAAGGAAAGTAAACAGCGAAGCCTAGAGAAGAAACATGACCAGTCGTCAGAGTTATTCGCTCCTAGTTTTATTTGAAGTGTTACTAATCTGTAGTGTCTGTAACCAGAAGTCCCCTAATCTACGTAATCTTCATCCTGCACCACATTTTTGCTCTCCCTACACCCTCTTGTAGCAGTCACCTCTTAGGGCTGTTTGCATTTCGGAAGTAAGGTGGCAGGCTGAGGGACCCAGGAGACTCCGGCTGTGTACAGTCTCTCAGGTCCCCCGGGTGGGGACAGGGCACTGTTCCTGGGGTGCTAGCCTGCTGTGGGCTCCCCTTGGCCAGCTGAGGAGTAAAGCTGTCTACTTCCTCCAAAATTCCATCTCCGTATTTTTTAATTGGGCATTGGTGGGCAGAGAAAGGCGAGATTTTGGCAGTAACAGGGTGGCC
Source organism: Bos indicus x Bos taurus (assembly GCF_003369695.1). Classification (NCBI taxonomy): domain Eukaryota; kingdom Metazoa; phylum Chordata; class Mammalia; order Artiodactyla; family Bovidae; genus Bos; species Bos indicus x Bos taurus. The sequence goes on from NC_040086.1 coordinate 106,167,448, forward strand.
ACCCATGAGCGGGAGGTGGGGGGTGGGGGAGCATCCGGTGGGGGGAGGACTTGAACCCCTCACACCTCAGGCAGCTTTTGGTAATTTGGGTTTTGTTTTTTGAGTATAGGGTTCATAGTCACAGCACATAGCTCAATCACTCTGTTTTGGAATGGTGGTCCCTACGGGTGGGAGAGTCCACTATAAATGGATAGGATAGGCCATTGCATCTTATGTCCCATGGACCAAATTCCATCCCAGATTGTGCTGGTAGGGCCTGAAAGCTAAAAATGGTTTTTATATTTTTAAATGGTTGAAAGTAATTCTTAAAGATAATATTTGCAGCATGAAAATTATATTCATTATACTCATATTCATCCAGATTTCATGGTCTATAAGTGTTTTCTTGAAGCAGGCTCTTTCATGTACTTTTTATCTGTGGTGCTTCTTGGATACAATGACTGAACTGAGAGGATGCAACAGATGTCATATGGCAAAGCTCAAATACTTACTCTCTGGATCTTTATAGAAGTTTGCCCACCTCCACTGTAGAAATAGGGTAGGTTTTTTGTTTGCTTGTTTGTTTGTTTGAACACATATGCTGAGAGCTATACTTTAGAAACATTGTGAATTTTGTTCCCATTACAAATTAATGTGAACTTAATTCACATTACATTGTGAATTTTGTTCTTGAAACAAACCTCCTGTAGGCAGATGTAAAACTGGTTACATTGCTCTCAGTGGTCTCAGCCAGAGTGAACACTGAGCCTGTGTACTCAGTTGCTACTCAGTTGCTAAGTTGTGTCTCTTTGTGACCCCATGGACTGTAGCCCTGCAGGCTCTTCTGTTCGTGGGGATTCTCCTGGCAAGAATACTGGAGTGGGTTGCCATGCCCTCTTCCAGGAGATCTTCCCAACCCAGAGATGGAACCCGGGTCTCCCCCATTGCAGGTGGATTCTGTACCATCCGAGCCACCAGGAAAACCTCTCAGGAGAATGGTCAAGCTGAATCGAGCTCTCAGAGTGATGTTCACTCTACTTTCTGTCTCAAATGTCACCCCTTAATTGAATCTCCCACCCTTTTCTGCCTGGATTTGTCAAAGTTTCCATCTCTGCCTGACCTCTGCCCTCAAAGAGTCTCTCTGCATTCCTTCCAACCTATCCTTCCTACAGCAGAAAATGTAACTAAAAAAATAAAAACCCAAATCCTCCTTAAAACTTTCAGTAGTTTCTCACTACCACCAGGTCCGAGTCCAGGACCTTCCATGAGTGACCCTGGTGTTTCTTCTCACTCTAATCTCCCTGCCACCCTGGACTTCTTGTAGAGCCTGGCACCATACGTTTCCCCCCAGTCAAGGCTTTATATATGCTGTTTCTCCTGCCTGAGGAGCTCTCTTTCCTACACCTTGTTCCACCAGCTCCCCATCATTTCATCTTGATGTCCAATACTCCTTGTTCAGGGGAGTCTTCCCTAACCCTTCCATCAGCTCCCAGAGCACCTGCATTCACCCTCTGTAACATTCATCAGATTGCCAGTTCTTATGTAACCTCTGCCGGACTGAAAACTCTGCAAGAGCAGAGCTGTGTCTTGCTCAAGGTTCTTTCCTGGCTCTTCACAAGATTTGATTCTCGGTCACTGTTGATTGGATGGTTGAAGGATGAGTGATGGGGGTGTGCTGGGAGGGGCCTGGCTCTGCGATGATCTGGAGATGCCACACATTTTTGGAGGATTTGGAGACTGGAGTAGGTAATTGCTAACGTTCACCAGCTCTGACATGTATTAATCTTTAGGCTTACCCCCAGCCTCTTCCATTTGCTCCTAGATATTTGATTGAAGATTCATTGTACTGAACTTGAGATTCAAGATTAGGCTGTGGATGAAAGAGTTAAAAGTGACAGCTGCTTGGTAGACACATAAAACAATCTGCATAATTTCTGTGATCTTTCTCCAGTTACACAGGTCAGAGAACAGCCACCAAAATCACATAGTCATGCACTTGGCCATAGTTTCCTGGGTACTAAAGCACTGTAGCCAAAGAACCAAGTGTCATCTCTGAAGGTCTAGGAACTAGCCATATGTGGACAATGGAGAAGGTAACTTATGGCAGTCTTTATCTTCTGGTAAATACGGACACTGGAAAGTGATTGATGATCAACTGGCTTTAATTCCCTCACCCCAGGTCCCTCTGGGGGGACTAATCAATCAGGTTGAAACTTGTACTCTAGAAACACAAGGGGTCTTCCCCATGGGAATTTCACCTTATTCAAAGTTTTTAACAATCTCTGAAATGGGGAGTATATGGGGCAAGACTCTGCCAGCCATACCTGCAATTAAAATTTGAGACAGGGTTAAGATCTTTGCATGTGGCTTTTTATACGAGTGAATTCTCATTCCTATCTGTCCATAGATTCCAAGAGCACAATTAATGTTCCCTGAGTTACAGAAGTCAGTTCTGCATCATCTAGGATTAGGGCAGGTTCAAACCCACTCCTGTGGTTTAATTAATGTAAAAGCAACCTTCTGTAAAGGCCTATAGAACATGTGAAGTTTTCATGGTTTGCTGACTCTGTGACTAAAATCTGGGGGAAAGTCTCCCAGGGAGTTGTTTTCTTGCCGGATGTTTGATATTTCAAAGGGAGAGATTCAGTCTGGACTTGTGTTTCCAAACAACAGTTGCTCTAATTAATGAAGCATTTATCAAAGGTGATGTCCATTATCATGATTGTTGGAAACAGAGTGATTACTGAATGACCACACACTTTACTGATGTGGAGTGGAAGTGCCCCAGAGCCACACACCAGGGCTGGGAGAATCTGCCCCAAGACAGGCGGTGGGAGGAGATCACATTCCCGTCTTACCAAGTTTACCATCCACTGAATGATCATTCTCACACAGCAGCCCAAGATTCCACATGAATGTTGAGAGGGTAAGAGATCCAGGACCTACTAAGACCTGCACTAGTCTTACAGGTGCACAGAAAAAGGGTGCGCTCACTTACATGTGCCATCTTAAAAAAATAAATAAATAAAATAAAAAGCAAAGCACCACGGTCCTCATTCCAGGGCACAGCTTGGTGTTTGCAGAAGGTGGGCTGTGGGGGTGTGTGAAGTAGGTGAAGGTCGTCAAAAGGCACAAACTTCCAATAACAGAAAGTCACTCATGGGATCATCATGTGCAGCATGGCAGCTACAGCTAATGATACTATTTTAAACAATTAATTTGTTATATTTGAAAGTTGCTAAAAGAGTGGATCTAAAAAGTCCTCATCACACACACACAAAAGATGTAACAATGTGAGACGATGGACGTGCGATGGACTCATCATGGTGATGATTTCATAGTACATACAGATATTGAGTCATTGTGTTGCTCATCCAAAATGAATATGAAGGGATATGTCAACTATGCATCAGTTAAAAAAAAAGAAAATGGTGGAAGGATGATAAGTGCTCTCACAATTGCTGAGAAAGATGAAGCACTGAGCCTTGCCTCAGGGTCTGCAGTCTTCCCTCCTATCAGTGATGTAAAGGATACTTACGGCCTTGGACGCAGCAGATGGGATAGGCCTGGGGTTCCGTGTTTCTCACAAGCTCCCAGGAAATGCCAATTCCTGCAGATCCCTGGCTGCATTTGAGTAGCAAGGTGTTAAAGCTCCTGAGGGTGGAGTTTAGCTGGGCTGGTTTCTAAGGGATCCAGTTACACTTACGAGTACAGCACAGGGGCTTTTTTGGCCTCCACTCCTGACAGTGTGAAATAGCTGCGGGGTGAGCCAAGGTGGTGTTTCCCTTGCAGAGAAGAGGAAAATGGCAACTTTCATCAGACTGGAAATGATGCTGTTTCATGTTCATATACCGATCTCCTCAGACAAATGGGGCCCACCAGCAAAGACCTTCAGAAATAAAGGCCAAAAGACCATGGTGACTTTTAAAGTATTATTTTGGAGTGCTATCCACAATGAATAAACTAGATTAAAGGAAATGATTTTATGTCACAGCTCAAGTGGTTCAATTGCCTAGGAGCTTTTTTTTTTTTAAGTTTTATCTTGAACCCTTCTTGGAAGTGTCTACAATTACATGAGGGCTTGACGGAGTGTGTCACTGCTTGTTCAAAGCTCTGGTGGCAAATAAAATATACAGTGACAGGAAGGACCCTTCACTACACTTGTTAAAATATGGAAGGGCCCTCCTTGGGAAGCTATACATTCTTGGTCACCATGAGGAGTAGAAAGTGAGCCTGTAGAAGATGAAGCTGGGCCACAGGAGAGGAGCCGGCCAAGCTCCCGCCCCTCTCAGCCCCTCTGATGAAGGCTCTGTCTGACCCCCAGACCCTCAGACACGCCTCCTGAGGGTCACAGCCGGTGAGAGGACTGGTGTGGGTCCTGGTGCTCTCCTCTGACCTGGGGGAGGAAGCGGTGGGGTCAGGAGAGACCCTGGGAGTGGAGTGAGGGCCCCGGCCCGAGGTGCGCCACACGCCGAGGGACACAATCTACCGGCTCCGCTGGTGTCGGCTTCCACATGTGTAAGACGAGCGGCCCGGCTGCTCTTGGTTGTTTTCTTGATTCTTCAATGGTCCTTGGGCATCAGCAAAATTGGTAGAAATCAGAAATGTGTTATCTCAGGCATCCCTGCTGACTCAGTGTTAAAGAATCTGCCTGCCAACGCAAGAGACCCAGGTTCAATCCAGAAAGATCCCACACACCGTGGAGCAGCTAAGTCCGCGCACCACGACCATTGCTCCTGTAGAACCTGGAGCCACAACCCCTGACGCCCATGCCTCCCAGAGCCTATCTCTGCAACAAGAGGGCAGGGGGCTTTCTTGGAGTGAAAGCTGCTTCCCCACAGCACGCACAGTGCCTGAGATGAGAGCCAGATGGCCCTGCAAGCCTGACGGGGGAGCCACAGCCTTCAGTCACCGTGCAGGTGAGCAGTGAGCACCTCCGGGCCTCAGAGAATCGTGGAGAGTCGTGGGGCCTGGATTCCTGTCCTCAGGGAGCCCTGGGCCTAAGAGGGGCATCAGACAAGACGGAAGTGCCCCACCATGTGGCACATGCTCACCGAGAAGAGGCACACAGGACCAGAAGAAAGACAAGGAGTTACGACACAGCCCGAGGGAGTCAGAGGAAAATCAGCAGAGCAGATGGTTTTCAAGCCAAGGCCTCAGAGGCATGCAGTTCAGCAGCCAGGAATCCAGAGCCGGGGCCAGTGGTGGGTGCAACAGAGAATAAGTTCCCCCAGAAAGGCAGCTGTGAAGGCAGAGGATTCATCTCAACTCTTACATGATGTCAAAGACAGTGTGGACAGCGGGGTGGACGCAGCGGGTGAGGGCTGGCAGAGGAAGGGGGCAGGGGAGAGAGGGTGAAAGGCATTTAGAGCCTGGCCTGGGATGCCACTATCCTTCCTGGGAAGTGGGAGCCACTCAGATGCTGTGAGTAGAGAACGCACATGTTCAGAACTGCAGTTAACGCAGATCAGTTATCACAGAGAGAAAGCGAACAGGAGGGCGGAGAGGCTGCAGTCAGAGGGTGGTCAGGAGCCCAGCAAGAGCGCTGGTGAGAGGAGCCTAGACTGAACTCAGGAGGTGGAGCTGGAGGGAGGAAGCCCGTCAGAGCAGGGGGAGGAGAAGGACAGGGGATGGTAGGAACATGGAGAGCAGCTCCTGTGGAGGCTGAGGATCCTCGTTGTTTGGTGATGAAGGGAAGCTCAGAGAAGTCAGTCCCTGAAGGGGGAAACCTGAATCCTCATCCCTGTCCAGATGTTTGTTTGCCTACAGATGTTAGAAGGGTAAGAACCAAACAAAACTCAGGATAAGATGTGTTTCTTGTGTGAATTCTTAAAAAAAAAAAAAAAATCCTCTATCAATCACAATGTTTAAGTTGGAATCTAATTCACACATCATAAAATTTACTCTGTAAAATGTGCAGCTCAGTGATTCATCATCTGTGTCAAAGCTGTGCCGCTATCACCGCTATCCAAGTCAGAGCACTTCATCTCCTCACAGAGAAAGCCACTACCCACCAAACAGGCACTTCCCCTTCTGCCTTCCCCCAGCTTTTGGCAATTGTCTGTGTGCTATTTGACCCTAGTGATTTGCCTATTCTGCATATTTAAAGTACATGGATTTGTACAACTGTGGCCACACATGCTGGTTTCTTACACTTGGTGCTATGTCTTGGAGACTCATCTATGGCTTAGCACATGATTCATTCCTCTGTTTGACTTGAAAATTTTCCTTTCTAGGCCATTATAATACACACACACACGAGTTCTTTTCTTTTTAATTGTGAAAAACTCACAGCATATAAAATTACCATTGTCAGTCAGCCCACGTCACTAGGAACCGTCTTTGTGCAGGGAGGCTCTTTGCCTCACTGACCATGAGCCACCAGTGAGCACAGAGTAACCAGCCCTGCCATGACAACCCTTCTTGGGACACTCCATGCCACCCACCCGACCAGGACTCCATGCAGGCCTCCCCACGGTGGCCTAAGAAGAGAACTACATGGCAGGTGGGGGCAGAGGTGCCAAAGGAGAGAGACCAGGAGAGAGGAGAGCAGAGGCGGGTGGAGGAGCCACCCATGCTGAGCTCCTGTCTCAGTTGCGTGTCCGCCAGACCAGCCCTGCTCAACTTCTGGGATCAGAAATGGTCAGATGGCTGAGGGAGGTGTGACCACAGATGTCAGCAGCTTCAGCCAGACACCTGACAGTCTGCAGTGCAAACCTGCCAGGCCCAGCTCCACTCCCCAGGCCAGCTTCAGAGCCCCAGAGCCCCAGCCTCATGTGGGGGGCTTCCCAGCCCCATCCTCCAGAGCTCCACATCCCAGCTCTCAGGAGAGTCCTCTGATCTCCCAGGAGGTCATGTCTACTTCTGGTGTATGACAAATGGCATTAGGCTGGGACCAGTTGGAAGTGGCCAGAGTGAAATCAAGTTTCTCTGTATCTCCTCTGCCCTGGAAGTGCCCACTCTGTCCTACTCGCTCATGCCTGTTTTGTCCAGGTGTTCCCTGAGCACAGCCAGGCTGCAGGGAGGGGTTTCAGGGCACAGCAAGAGCTGCAGCATCTCACGGTGAGCAGGGCTGGCCACCAACTCACACCCGACTCTGGGAGAGCATCACTGTGGGTCAGAAACTGACCCTCTGAAGGCACAGGTGACTGCTCCTGGATCACACAGGGCCCCAGAACTTAGGTTTGTCTTGTGACCTCTATAGCTGGCTCTAAAGGACAGAACATCTAGCAAGGAGACATCTGGACCCTGGTAATCACAGTCAGGTTGGTTAAGTACAAAGCGGGTGGGGCTGGGCAGTGAGGACAGGGTGGGGGCCACCTGCCTCTTCTGTTTCACACACCCACCCACCCCCAACCCCCTCTCCTCCCCCCCACCCCCGGCCCCACATTTCCCTGACCTTCTCCTCCTCAGCATGCTACCCACGTATTGGGCTTTCTTGGCCCAGACACAACAGAAGTGATCATTAAAGTACTCAGTATTCAGTGGAATAGTCACGAAGTGACTTCAAGTGTAAAAAGAAATAAAATTGAAAATAAAATCCACCCAGACTGTTAACGTTTTGGATGAGGTTAGTGTCAGAGAAGATCCTTGGGCTCCTGGTAAAGGTCCCCCTGAAACTCTGGCTCTGGAAGGAGGGAGAAAAGATGTCCTTTGGTGAATGTGACCTAAGCCTGGTTTGTGTTTGACCAGCTCATTGATTTGATTATTGGTCATCTTCACATTTGCTGAGCCCCGTTCTGCATCTGTTCCAGGTCCTCACAGGGCTCACAAGCTGGAGAGCTCATCGCAGTGTGCTTAAAGACTTGAGGGGTCCTGGGTGAGGCAGAAAATGGTGCGGGCAGAGCCTGGGATCAAGACAGGCATCCTGGACCTGGTGAGGTCTGAGCCGGGTCTCCAAGGGTGAGTTCGGCAGGGCCTGGCTCTTAGCAGGACTCAAATACACGATGAATGACTAAATGAATGAAAATGGAAATCTTCCCAAAAAAAGAGCAAGACTGTCAGATTTTCTGTAACTGAGTTCAATCTTGTACTGCTCACCTCATGACAGGCCAATAAATTGAGAGATGAGTCCTTGGGGCAAGGAACAGTGACTTTATTCAGAAACCCAGGACTCTTGTATCAGGAGCCATCTTGCCTGAGTTAGAATTCAGGCTTCCTTTATATTAATTCTCAAAGGTGGTGGGGGAGGAAAGTCAAATATTTCCTCATTCTGATCAGGCTCCAGACGGGATGTGTTAATGTCTGCCTCCCTGCTGTGATTCACAGGAGAGTCTGGTCAGGAAGTTTCCTGTGAATTAAACAAAGTTATTATTTTAGCTTGGTGCTCATTACCTGGGATGCAGGGCTCCCAGAGATGGGACTTTATGTATAAGCTTATAGGCAACATTCCTTTAGTGGTTAACTCCTAATAGGTAGGATACAAAGGGTCCTTCTCTATGACGCTTTCAGGCCAAAGCTTGGAACTTCAGGGCACCCGAGGACAGCAGGAGAGGCCCCGCGCGGTGCCCATTCCACCCCTCACAGCTGTCTTGCTGACTAAGCAGCCTGTGTCTTGACTCCCGGGGGGCACCTGTTTGCCCTCTTCTCTTGGACAGTGCTGGTTGTAAGATCTAGATTGGGCTGAGGCAGAAAAGGAGAGACGACTTCAACGGAAGTAGGTGACCTTTATTCAGGCAAGGAGGGGCGGCAGTCGGCCAGCAACCCGGCTGAGCCTGAGAGGGATCAGGGAGGCTTCATATTTAAAGGGAGGTTTGTAGAAGCGATAAGGGAAACGCTAGTCAGGCAGGATGTTTTAGGTATTCTTCAGTTGAGATGGCATTTGTAGTTGGGCAGGGAGTGTTAAATCCTCTGGACAAGTGGTGATAAGTCCCAGGTAGATGCAACCAGCCTGGAGCATCAGGGCAGAACCTAAAGTTTGGTTTTGTTTTCCCGAAGTTAGATCACTTAGCAAGGGCCTCTGAGACTGCTGTTTCCTTTTCTAGGCCCAAAGACTCTTTCACTCATCAGAAGCAACACTCACCTGTGCCCCTCCCTGATCAGGCACAAGCAAACCAGCTGCCCTCACCTGAAAGGGTGTTAGTCTCTCAATCATGTCCCTGTGACCCCAATGGACTGTAGCACACGAGGCTCCTTTGTCCATGGGATTTTCCAGGTAAGAATACTGGAGTGGGTTGTCATTTCCTTCTCCAGGGGATCTTCTTGACTCAGAGATGGAACCCAGGTCCCCTACATTACAGGTGTATTCTTTACCATCTGAGCCACCAGGGACATGCATAAGAAACTGTTACCTCTCAAAACTGGGGTCAGAAGGTTGGGTGTGTGATTCAGGCTCTACAAGGCATTTCACATTCTCCTAGTATCTCCTCTTGTCTCCCTATGAAGCTCTTAAATCTCAGGACACCTCTAACCAATACCCTCTTTTGATGGGAGCTAGTGCTCAGCGGTTAATATTTTCAGCCCAGAGAGACACAGCCTGTGCTTTAGACCATGGCAAACCCTCCCAGCTAGCCCCAGTCCATCCAAATCTCTCCTGTTCCTCAGATCCCATGGCCAACAGGCAGTCCCTGAGTCTGTTCAGCAGACAAGCTCCCACAGTGTCCAGAGCTGAGGCTTCTCCCGCCCCCGTGCCCCCTCGGCCCTGCACAATGAGCCCGCACTCCTGGGAATGGAGGGTCCCCTGTGCGCTTCTTCTGGGGCTGCTGCTGGGCCTTCTTCCTCCTTCAACCAGAGCAGGGAGCTGGCTCAGGCAGGCCCGTGATTAAGGGGAGGAGGGGACGAGCGGTCAGTCCCTCCATCTCCTGTGGGCCCAGCCCTGCAGGAGGAGGTGCTGGGGGCTGAGAGAGGGCTTGGCCTGCTCAGCGGTCAGGACTCGGGGCGCATTTCAGGGAGGCTGAACCTACTGGGGAATGGTGACAATGTTGATGGTGACAAGCTGTTTCCATCTCTGTACAAGCTGGTCCAGTTCACCAAATTCTCTCAAAACTAACACCGGTATATAAACACTCTTCCTCTGGCAACAGGGGGTGGGCTGAGTGTTTTCCAGGAAACTCCTCACTAACCTCTGGGAAAGATTCTGACAGAGTCTCTGATGATGCAACAAATGTCCGCTTTGGTTAGGAATCAACAAGGACTCCCTGTGTGGCACATGGATGTCAATGCTATGTAGCAGCCTCGAAGGGAGGGGAGTTCGGGGGAGAAAGGACGCATGTGTGTGTTTGGGTGAACTGTTCCCCTTGGTGTCACTTGAAACTGTCACAACACTGTTTGTAAATGGGCTACACCCCAAATACAAAGCAAAAGTTAAAAAAGAGAACAACATGTGACCAAACACAAAGAGAAGACACTGGATGATTTGAACATTGGCTTCAAAAGAGCATTTTGTCAATACAGAAAACTACAGTATTTTAAAATTCTAGTTTATGATTTAGAGTCTATGATATTTAGGTGACTGATCAATTGTTTAATACAGGCACTGATAAGAATACAGGCTAAAGGCTAACCAGTTATAATATAAATTTCACACTACAGTCTAAAGCCAGGGCACATATGTCTATTTATCTGTCTCCCTCATTCCAACTCCCTCTCTCTATAGTTTTAAGATTTGTGTCACCAGGGAGCTCGCTCCAGCTCTCCTGCAACACACACCCTTCATTCTGTGGGAGAAGTGATAACACTCGTTTACACTAGTGTAAGTGAGGAGGTGACACATGGTGACAGAAAGAAGGAGACTGGAGGGGGCTTGGCCCGGCCTCGGCCTGGGGGCTTTGCCCAGATCCTCGCTCCCTCTCTCACTGCTGACCATAACAGGGGCCTGGAGAAGCCTGTGAGGAGCCCTGGCCAAGAAACTTCATGCACGTCCAGCCATTTACATCGTGAGCATGGAGTTTTCTCAAAGATCTTCAAATTTCTGTTTTTTTCTGACTTCTTTAGTCTTCATTAGTCTTCTCACCAGGGGTGTCGTTAACTAAATCAGCCTATATATTATTAATATTAACATATATCATTGATATATAAATATTATATTAAAATAACAATAGTACATAACATTTTGTATTTATTTACATTATATATGCATATACTTATGATGATGCTGTGAAAGTGCTGCCCTCAATATGCCAGTAAATTTGGAAAACTCGGCAGTGGCCACAGGACTTGAAAAGGTCAGTTTTCATTCCAATCCCAAAGAAAGGCAATGCCAGAGAATGCTCAAACGACCACACAGTTCCACTCATCTCACATGATAGTAATGTAATGCTCAAAATTCTCCAAGCCAGGCTTCAGCAATATGTGAACTGTGAACTTCCTGATGCTCAAGCTGGTTTTAGAAAAGGCAGAGGAACCAGAGATCAAATTGCCAACATCCGCTGGATCATGGAAAAAGCAAGAGAGTTCCAGAAAAACATCTATTTCTGCTTTATTTACTATGCCAAAGCCTTTGACTGTGTGGATCACAATAAACTGTGGAAAATTCTGAAAGAGATGGGAATAGCAGACCACCTGATCTGCCTCTTGAGAAATTTGTATGCAGGTCAGGAAGCAACAGTTAGAACTGGACATGGAACAACAGACTGGTTTGAAATAGGAAAAGGAGTACATCAAGACTGTATATTGTCACCCTGTTTATTTAACTTATATGCAGAGTACATCATGAGAAATGCTGGACTGGAAGAAACACAAGCTGAAATCAAGATTGCTGGGAGAAATATCAATAACCTCAGATATGCAGATGACACCACCCTTATGACAGAAAGTGAAGAGGAACTAAAAAGCTTCTTTATGAAAGTGAAAGTGGAGAATGAAAAAGTTGGCTTAAAGCTCAACATTCAGAAAACGAAGATCATGGCATCCAGTCCCATCACTTCATGGGAAATAGATAGGGAAACAGTGGAAACAGTGTCAGACTTTATTTTTCTGGGCTCCAAAATCACTGCAGATGGTGACTGCAGCCATGAAATTAAAAGACGCTTTCTCCTTGGAAGGAAAGTTATGACCAACCTAGATAGCGTATTCAAAAGCAGAGACATTACTTTGCCAACAAAGGTCTGTCTAGTCAACCCTATGGTTTTTCCTGTGGTCATGTATGGATGTGAGAGTTGGACTGTGAAGAAGGCTGAGCGCCGAAGAATTGATGCTTTTAAACTGTGGTGTTGGAGAAGACTCTTGAGAGTCCCTTGGACTGCAAGGAGATCCAACCGGTCCATTCTGAAGGAGATCAGCCCTGGGATTTCTTTGGAAGGAATGATGCTAAAGCTGAAACTCCAGTACTTTGGCCACCTCATTGGAAGAGTTGACTCATTGGAGAAGAATTGACTCATTGGAAAAGACTCTGATGCTGGGAGGGTTTGGGGGCAGGAGGAGAAGGGGACGACAGAGGATGAGATGGCTGGATGGCATCACTGACTTGATGGACATGTGTCTGCATTAGCTCCGGGAGTTGGTGATGGACAGGGAGGCCTGGCGTGCCACAGCCAGGGAGTCATGGGGTGGCAAAGAGTTGGACACGACTGAGCGACTGAACTGAACTGACTGATGTTATAGTAAATTAAATTAATAAATATAAATAAACTAGCATAGCGATATGAGTATATATTACTCCTCAGAGGCAGACCTTTGCCTTTTATGCAGTCAACTCTGCCTGCTGATCATATTTTGTTTGCCAGAAAAAAATGAAGACTGAGGCCAGAATGAAAAGTGAGGGGAAGGTAGGCAGAGAAGACCCAACCTGAAATTACAGGGGAGGCATAATTGAATCACTCAAGTGAAACAAGAAGTGTGTTCCCGAGATCAGCCTGAAGCTCACATTCTTAGTGAGGGGAGCAGATTCGACCCCGCACCCAGCCCATAGGCACCTTCTGGGGTGGGGTGAGCGGGAGGGAGCTTCCTCCAGGTGTCTCTCCTTCTGGGGTGGGGTGATCGGGAGGGAGCCTCCTCTGCATGTCTCTCCACTGCCTCCTCCAGCTGACCTGCTCCTCCTCCCCAGGCTCTGCTGCGACCTGTGTGCTTTGCCTCCAGGAGGCCCGTTTCCTGCCCTCCACTGTTCCCCGCCTACCATCTCTCTTTCCTGGATTCTCTCGGCTGCCACCAGCCAGCCTGGAGACACAGGGATCACAAGACCATCCCCTGCGGCCCGTGAGCTGCCCTCGCCCCGCCCTCCTCCTTTAGCGCTGGGTTAACGGGGTGCCTGGTGTTCATTACTGAGACTTTCCTTGCTCGCAGTTTCCTCCATTCCTGATGGTGGGATGCGCAGGGCAACTAAAGACGTTTCTGAATTTCCCTGAATGTGGATGCTAGATGAACCTAGTTTGCTTATATCAGAATCATGTTGTTCTAAAAAAATATTTTTATATTCCTATTTAAAACCACTGGAAAACCTCCAGACAGGAAATGGTGACACCTCAAAGTCATACTGTTACATGACTAAAGCAAGTTGTAAAACAACACACATTATTTGTCTAACTGAACTAAAAATGGACCTATATTATCTGTGTAAATAAATATATGTTTGAAAATGTTTTTTAAAAAGCTGGAGCAATATATACAAGTGAACCACAGATACTTTGATAAGGATGAAAGAGAAATTCTACTTTTACTCTAAATTATCGAGTTTTTTTGTGTACTTTTAACTCAGGAGGAACTTGAACAAGAGTGTATATTGTTTGTATTTAAATAAATACTTTACATACGATTGTACAGAACCAGCTTATCATAAAAACCAGACCAATGTATTTCAGAGTCAAACAAATAATAAACTGGGTAGAAGAGCGTGAATACCTGCTGAAGAGTTAGGGACAGAAAGAGCACACGAGCAGCACAAACAGTGAAACGTGGGCTGCACGCTGCTGTTCCCTCCAGTCACTGGGACGTTTCCTGAATGCTTGCTGGGTTTAAGGCAGCCTGGAAGTCAGTCACCTGTCCAAGGCAAGTCTGAATTGATGCCAGGCCCGTAGTAAAGACAAGTTTTAATTAGCAGCTCTCAGAGGTAGAAAATGCACACTGTATTCTCTAAACTCACTTTGGCCCATTCCATAATGGATTGTTCCACTGAAAACAAAACACTCAAACCAACATTAAAACCACCCTTTTGGTGTACCTGAAAGCTTTTGCCATTTTAGAGCTTTCTCTTTTGCTGTCATCTCTTAAACATGTACAATAAATACAGTCAAGTCCCCTCAGGAGGGGCTACTCAGGGAGCTCTGGGCCTCAGTCGTTCCTACGAATAAAAGTGGCAAAGAGCAGTTTTGCTCCAGAACTCTCAAGGCATTTTGGTGTGGGATAATCGGGACCCGTGGAAAGCATATGAAAGCCTGATACTGTTTCTTACATCTGCCACAGCTCCGTGATTTTCAATATCTTACTTTCTGTAACAAAAGATTGAGAATGCTCAGGAGAGAGCATAAATATAACTACATACTCGTTATAAATAGCATATAAGTAGAAAGTATAGTCAGATGTGAGTCTAACTTAGCTTAATATCCTAGTTCCTGTGGCTCTCAGTCCATAAGGCTCAGACTGCATTCCTCGGGCACCTCTGCAGATTGGACAGTAGGTGGCGCTTTCAGCCTGTTTGAAACAGTTCACGGGCTTTGGCTTGTTTACTTGCTTTTTAACTGTTTTACCACCATTGCACAGAAAAGAGTAATTTGGTACATAAGTGTATGAAGTCCAGATCAATGTCATGGGAGCAATTCCAGAAGAACACAAAGCCATATAACTGGATCTGTAGGAAGCATTTACAAATATCCACAGAAAAGACTTTACCTCTCCTTAGATCCAAACTGAAAACAGAAAGTGAAAGTCACTCAGTCCTGTCCAACTCTTTGGGATCCCTTAGACTGTAGCCCGCCAGGCTCCTCTGCCCATGGAATTCTCCAGGCAAGAACACTGGAGTGAGTTGCCATTCTCTTCTCTAGGGAACCGTCCCAACCCAAATTATCCAGTAATAAAACGCTTTTAGGGTTTGTGTCACAGATGCTCTTTGCTACTTTGATTCCTGGTAATGACAGAATCTCAGGCTGACCTGGGACCCGCCCTAAAGTAGTTTGTGTCCTGTGACCCTGGTCAGACACATAGACTTTAGTTCGGTTTTCTTGTGTGGGGACAATTTGACCTAGCTGCTCACAAGCGAAAAGCAAACTGCTAGACCTTAAAATGTTCCAGTAGAGTACAGTCAGGTGCTCTTGATTCTAGGTACTTCAAAGGATGCTTTTAAGCCTTGTCAGCCAGCAGCTTCTCTTGATTCTGAAAGCTGGGTTTACTAGGGACTGGCAGCAGTGGAAGTGTGATGAAATCACTGCAGCGGTGTTGTGCTTCAAAGCACAGAATCTGTACAGACCAGGAACAAAGATAAAATATTCTGAAGGGGTGAATCCAGGGCATTTACTCTTATCTGAACAAAAGCTTGTGCACAGATGCATTTTATGCATCACTTCAGGGAGGCCACAGGCTCCCTGGGCTCTCCAAATCCCTCAGGTTAAGAGCTTCTGGCCTGGGAGTGAAAGAAAGTAAAAGCCAGCCCTTCCATCTTCCCCATTCCGACCTCTGGTCCCATCACATTCCGACCTCTGGTCCCATGAGAGGGACGGTGGACGCTCAGTGCGCTGTCCCAGCCGCAGGGCTGCCAGAGGAGTTACAGGAGCAGACCTGCCCAATGGCGCCGCTGCTTGCTGCCTGCTGCCGGGCCTTGTGAGAAGGCCCCAAGGAGATCTAGGAAAAGCAAAGGGGAGTCCAACTCAGCAGAGCAGCCCCGAAGCACAGGGAGTTAAAGAAACAGGAAGCACGAGTCAGGTCAAGGAAGGACCCCTTTCTGATGGCTGCGCTGATAACGAGTGTGGCTGAAGGGTCCTGCTCCCTCCGCATGGGTCTCTGAGTCTGCAGGCACTTCCGGTTTGCCTCACCGTGAGCGGCGGCTGCTGGTCAGAAGGCAGATCTTTTCTACCATCAATAAACTGTCTTTTCCCCGCTGTCAGCCCTGCAATCTGGCACTATATGCTCCTTGTTCCATTGGAGCTAACACTTCTGTAAAAGGAGATCTAACTGTCAAGAGTTCAAAATTCCAGGGGTCTGTGGAGTCCCGCCACCAATTCACCCCCCAGAGTTGTGTTTGAATCAGGTAAAAACGCTCATTACAGGCTTAGGATTGAGGATACTAAAGTGAGAACATGAATGAATTTAGAACGTTTGGAAAGTCTGATTTTAAAAGTATTTGTTTATCTTTAAAGTCCAATAAGAAAGTTTTACTCTTGCTTATTTTGTCTGAGGAATAAACATGGAAAGATACTGAAAAAAAAAAAAAGCTACGAAATTTGAGGCTTTGAAGAAGGGAATTAAAAGGGAATAGGTCTCATGAAGAGTAACTCCTTTCAAATGGAGAAGCTGAGAGGAGAAAGAAATTGATTTAAGAAAAGATCTTACTATTAGAACTGAGGCCATCTGCCATTTAGTCAAATTTGCTTTTCTGCATGCAGGGTCACCTTATACAGACTCGTACAGACACACAATACAGCTACCATCTCCACTGATATGCAGAGGGGTGCCCTGGCCACGGCTTCAGACCACCTTGTGGGCACTCAGGATGCTCAGCACTCTGTCCTGTGTGTCTCTGGGAAGTGACTCCTAGGAGGTCCATCCACTGAGCCGAGTTCCACTCTGTTTTCAAACAGCCCTTTAAATCCCTGAGGCCAGCACCCCTCTCTCTCATCACATAAAATGTCCCCCCGTGTGTCACTTCTCCTCATCAACATGGCTGCTGCTTTTATAATCAGTCTTCAGATATGGTCACCTGATTCTATTATTTTTTTTATGCTGAAGTCAGTCAAGTGTCTTATATCTTACTAGCATATTAATATGTCAGATTCAGAGAAATAATTCAAGGATGAAGCCAACTGATTATCCTCCTATCCATATGAAGTATAAATATAATCTCTGGAAGTTGGTGAAGGACAGGGAAGCCTGGTGTGCTGCAGTCCATGGGGTCGCAAAGAGTTGGACATGACTAAGTGACTGAACAATGATAAAATATCATCTCAATTGATAATGAATGTACAGTGCATAGGGGAAAGTGGGAGAAAAGCGTTTTAAAAATTGGATCAAGCTTATCTAGTAAAATTAGCAGTTGCAAATATTGTTTGAGGGAAGAACATAATGAATTATGAAATTTTCCTCTTATGTGAAAGGAAAAAAGCAAAAGTCACAGAACTTTCTCATGAGTAGACACATTTATTTATTTAGAAACTGCTTATTTTCTGTGAACCAATTTCCATTTTAAGAGTTTGTGGGGTTTCTGTAATGGCTCATGGTAAAGAATCCTGCCAATGCAGGAGACATGAGTTCAATCCCTGGTCCAGGAAGATCCCATGTGCCTTCAGAGGAACTAAGGCCGTGAAGCACAACCATCAAGCCTGTGCTCCACAGCCTGGGGGCCACAGCTCCTGAGCCCACGCTCTGCCACCACTGAAGTCTGGGGGCCCTGGGGCCCACGCTCCATAAGAAGAGAAGCCACTGCAACCAGAAGGTCAGGCACCACAAGCAGAGAGTGCGCCCTGCTCACTGCAACCAGAGCAAACCTGTGCAGCAGCAAGGACCCAGCACAGCCCCCACCCAAGAAAAGAGCCTGTGAAAGAACAGCTGAAGCCCACGCAGTGCTGTGCCTACCCATCCAGTGGCCTGAGCAGTGGGCACTGCAGGCCAGCCTTCAGGGGGAACTGCGGAGTAGGCAGCGAGCTCGCCTGCCCGCCTGTGGACTAGACAGCACGTCAGATCCAGTAGCGTTGCACTCAGCTGCTGAAGTGACCCATTCACGGTGAAGTCCTCCTTGGTCAGAGCTTGCTCAGCTGCCACCTGCTCTTCCCTTTTAATCTCTTCAGAATCTGCAGACGTAGAGATCAGGGACGACCTCCCAAGAGTGTTCACGGGAAAGGATGCCGCGCATGGGCAGAACTTCCCGGGTGAGCATCCGCCGAGTCAGACCCACCAACTGAGCTCCCTGGTTGCCGGGAATGGGTCGTCTCCAGAGTGCAGAGGAGAGTCCGTGTCACACAGACCGATGGTAAGAAGTTCACATACATGCCTCTGGGAGAGGCTGGCGGTCAGCCCAGGGATCGTAACCACCAGGAGTCTTGGCTCCTGGAAGCTGCCTGGGTCTGGTTAGTGGAGGCTCCAGGAGCAAAGCGGCAGCAAACTGCAGCTCAGCTCGCTGGTGAGGGTTCCTGGAGGACGCAGCAGGGACAGCAGCTGGGTTTTCAGTGGCAACGATGGCATGAGCTGCCTACAGAAGCTTCTCCCAGGTTCTCTTCGCATTCCTAATGTGGGCGCCGCCACTTTTCCTTCTGTAGATGTACTGCTCCATTGGGAAGTAAAGGTTGGTGCCACCTAAGAGGGCCCCTGCTGCAAGGAACGTGATGACGTCGTCCTTCCTTTGCCGGACAGCAAGGACCCAGGATAAAGTAAAAGATTCACTTCACATTATGACAAGAATCCAGACAGTGCCGTATGGACCACTGTCTGAGTAGCGTGGGAAAAGCCTGAGAAGATGTTTTAGAGAAGCCAGATAATCTTTCTGGTAAAACAAAGTTGACTTTCATTCAGTTTGTAGAAATAAAGCTGTGAGTTTTGTTCTTTAGAGGTTTAAAATTTTTTGTAATGTCTTGGCATTTCTGAGAAACTTACAATACATGTACAAGGCTCAAGAACCTAAAATATAAAATACTTCATATTACATTGTTCTTCCTACCCCCTCCCTTCTTGTCAAGTCCTTGCTGCTTCCACAGTCAGCCACGTTTTTGTTTCTCAGGGATAGCTTTCAGAGGTGTATTTTTTTTTTCTTCTAAGTATTTATTTGGCTGTGCCTGTGGGACCTTTTCCATGAGAACTCTTATCTGTCGCATGTGGGTTCTAGTTTCCTGACAAGGGATTGAACTCAGGCCCCTACAATGAGAGTGCAGAGTCTTAGCCCCTGGATCAGGAGAGACGGCCCAGAATGTCATTTTATGGATACACAAGCAACTATGAATATCTATTTCTTCTTCACTCCACATGTGGTGCTAATGGTAAAGAACCCACCTCCCTATGCAGGAGACATAAGGGACTCAGATTCAATCCCTGGGTCTGGAAGATCCTCTGGAGCAGGAAATGGCAACCCACTCTAGTATCCCTGCCTGGAGCATCGCCATGGGCAGAGGAGCCCGGTGGGCTACAGTCCATAATGTCAGAAAATGTCGGACGTGACTGAGTGACTGAGCACAACCACATTTAAAACCATAAATGGTCACATACTGTGCACAATGTTTTATGGTATCTTGCTTATATTCAGCTGACACTATCTTGGGGAATATTCTCTCTTGGGACACTATTTTCCACCAATCAGTCCACTGAATAGATGATGTACTATAATACACTTTACTGGTCCACATTGGAATAAACACTAATATAAAATGACATCTTGACATCACAATAAACAATGTAATGCATAACCTTAGCCTAATTTATTCCATTGCAGGAAAATGTATCAATTTCTAATGCATTAGGAATTTCTACAAATCTAATGGACTTGTAGCCTGAAGTATTTCTAACTGAAATGTAGCATCTGATAGGATGTTGCTCATAAACTAGCACGTTGCTGGATTCCCCCACCCCACCCCCCTGAGGAGCTATGCAATGATCATTTCTCTTCCCTTAAGACTCAACCTCTCCTCTTGCAGATTTCTCCCTGGTCTGTTTTTAAAAACATTCTCCAACCTCTTCTTCCATTGTGACTTCTCTATAATCTGCTCTTCTTAGCACTGTCCTTCATTCGCATGCCTTCATTGCCTGGTCTGGTCTCTACCTGCCATCTGAATATTGCCCATCATTGCTCCACCCACTCCCCTGGAAATGGTATCAATATGGCCAGATAGATGATTGAGTATAGAAAAATGTTTCATGGATGATATTGAATCACTGAGCCTGGATGAGAAGGAGACATCCACAGGGGAGTCTAAGGTAGCTGGGGAAGAAGGAGAATTTAGGTTTTATCTGTGGTCTTCACTCAGGGGAAGATGCTACAGGGCCCACCAGGGAAGGAGAAGTCAGAGTCAGAGGTAAATACTTGGGAGGTGGTGTCCAGAAATTCCAGCAGGAACTCTGGAGAGAAGAGTGAGGGAGAGCGCCTGCTGTGAGGCTGCTGTGAGTGTGGGGCAGGGACACACATGGGGCAGCAGAGAAAGGAGCAGGAAGGTGATAACAGGCTTCCCAAGGGAGGGAGGGTGTCATGGTGATAGTGATGTGCACAGAGTCACACATGTCACGGAGATGAGGGAGGACGGAAAAGAGCCAGTGAGAGGGAGGGCGGGTGCAACTAATACATCCTGTACGCTGTTTCCTGAGAGGCCAAGAGCAGAGGCCGAGAGAGAGGCTGAGCCAGAGCACAGGACACAATGAAGGAGACATCAGTTCAGTTGCTCAGTCATGTCCGACTCTTTGCGACCCCATGAATCGCAGCATGCCAGGCCTCCCTGTCCATCACCAACTCCCGGAGTTCACTGACACTCACATCCATCGAGTCAGTGATGCCATCCAGCCATCTCATCCTCTGTGGTCCCCTTCTCCTGCCCCCAATCCCTCCCAGCATCAGGGTCTTTTCCAATGAGTCAACTCTTCGCATGACATAAACATAAAAGTTGATAAATAAAAACATAGGTGTTCGAGTCAAGATTTTGATAAAATGCTCTTTTAAGGAATACAATTGGGATTTTAAGGAACTCCTTTTAAGGAATATAGAAATAGAATTGCAGGTGAGATATTAACTCTTAGATGATGATTCACAAGAATGACTCCCCTGTCTAAAGAGTGACACCATCAGAAGCAATTCTGTGCAGAGGTGAGCGGGGAGACGGCAACAGCACAGTGGTGGAGACACGTGGTCGATGGAGACTCTGGGCCTTCACGGGAGGAGGGGGTTCCTGTAGACCCACACGCTGGTGTGCTGAGAACATCGAGCAGGAGTTACTTGAGCCATTGAGAGTCACTGTACTTGAAGAGGTTTTTGTTTACATATAATTTTATTTCCTTTTGGCTGCCCTGGGTCTTCTTGCTGCCTGCAGGCTCTCTCCACTTGTAGCGAGCAGGGCCTGTGCTCTAGCTGGGTGGCTGGGCTTCCCACTTTAGTGGTTTCTCTTGCTGTGAGCACTGGGCCCTAGAATGCCTGGGCTCAGTCTTTGCAGTGTACAGACTTAATTTCTCTGTGGCGTGGGATCTTCTGGGGACCAGAGAATCGAACCAGTGTCCCCTGCCCTGCAAGTAGATTCTTAACCACTGGACCACCAGGGAAGCCCCTGTACTTGAAGTTTTCATTGAGCTACCTAAAACATGATAAAAGTGATCTCAGCAAAAGGGGGAAGGAGCAGTGAGCACACAGCCTGCCTTCCACCAAAGAGAGCCTGCTGGGTTTGCACAGATCCCTTTCCGTTTCTGAATCGCAGTTGTCATTTACTCATTTCCTCTTTCTCCACCTGAAACCCACACATGTCTTAAATTCTCCAAGCAATCTTCCTGGTGGCTTTCTTCCATGGAAGTAGAATTTCTCGGCAAAAGATTCTATGCAATCTTTCTATGTGAATATCAGAAGAGGGTGAACATTTTGTTTGAGGTTATGGTTCTGGAAATTCAGAATTAAATATGTTTCAGCTCACATTGGCCAAATGTGCTGTACCTGGCCTCAGCCCTCCTGTATTTAGTTGGCTCACTGGTGTCATTAAGGTCCTGGGATCCCTCTAGCCCCTCAACTACTGCATCCACCTCCTACGGCCTGGCAAAAAAAAAAAAAAAAAAAGCTCTCTGGTACCATTAGATCCCTGTTGATTGCAGATCCTGTGATCTTGCTGTGCCTTGACTTGCTGCAGCTTCCTAAGTCCTTACCTAGGATTTGTTGGCATAAAGTTCAACCAGGAAAAACAGAAAACAAAACCTGTTTTAATGTGTCTCTTGATATTTGGTTTTGTTTTTACATTTGCAAGAGCAAAAACAGAGAAAAGTGAAGCAAAAGTTACTTTCAAACATATGTGGTTTACCTGATTTAGAATTACTGATTCAAAGAGTGTCTATAAAAATAAAATGTGACTTCCACTCCCAGCTTTAAGAGGAACAGTATCTGAACTTCCTCACCTGGCCTGGTAATTAGAAAGCTGAACAAAATACTGGGAACAACTGTTTTCAGATCCTGGACAGCAGGCCATGCAGGACTAAATTCCTAGAGTGAATTTGCATACACAAATCCATCTGATGGCTCCCGGCTGTCTGCCTTCAGGCAATTTCCATGCTGCAGGTACAGGGAGGGGAACCCAGGTGCAGCCCAGCAAAGCCCTGATCTGAGACACAGGTGAGCCAGGAGGCACAGAAGATGATATGTGTGGGGCAGGGGATTGAAAAGAAACAGCTACTCAGACAGAAAGAATGATTTCAAGTGCTTAATGGGCCCACTGAGTCTCTGCAATCTGATCACACACAAGGTGAAATTCCACAAGGATGAGCAGGAACAACTTTTGAGAAAAGAATGATTACTGGAGATCTATGCATTGAGTGGGACTGGATGCCATGATCTTAGTTTTCTGAATTGAGCTTTAAGCCAACCTTTTCACTCTCCTCTTTCAATTTCATCAAGAGGCTCTTAATTCTTCTTCACTTTCTGCCATAAGGGTGGTGTCATCTGAATATCTGAAGTTGTTGATATTTCTCCTGGCAATCTTGATTTCAGCTTGTGCTTCATCCAACCCAGCGTTTCTCATGATGGACTCTGCATATAAGTTAAATAAGCACAGTGACAATAACAGCCTTGAAGTACTCCTTTCCTATTTAGAACCAGTCTGTTGTTCCATGTTCAGTTCTAACTGTGGCTTCCTACAGGTTTCTCAAGAGGCAGGTCAGGTGGTCTGGT